>NC_136421.1:256884745-257357245 GCF_052625555.1 Lactuca saligna
CTAATAAATTTTGGAAATAACTTTTGGCAGACATAATTATTTACGCATATTAAATTTGTGTTATGTAATTCCTTTTCAAAATCGACAACAATAACCTTTATTGACACAACACAAAAATGTGCAACCACCATTTTGCTATCCTATTGCGTTACCATATTTTTTTGTTAAAATAACATCTTCCTAGCAAGAACCAAATGTTTCCAACATTTAAACATCGAGCACGTCAGACCTTTTGTTTTAAACAAACAACCAAATATTATTATGTGGGTTATTATTTGCTTCACAAAAGATGGGTCTTTCGTATAAGAAATATGCTAAAATATCCACACTTTTAAACTTGTTATACATTCCAATATAAAACTTACGTGTAAAGAGCCAAATCCATAACCAATATTGTTGAAGACCGTTCCAACTGCAAAACCCAGAGCAATATATATACCAAGTCGCAACCAATAGTATCCAATGTCACGATACATGTTTATAAATGATCTTTCTACAAGCACCAGACATTGTGTAATGGAACTAGCTTGCATGCTTCCTTTTTTCACAAATGGGTCTCCATCCTTGAAAATTACATTTTTTTCATTACCTCCTACTATATTTAATATGCACTTTAGTCATACCAAAATCACAACAAGTAATATGTACCTGTCGACATATAACAGAGATTTCGTGTTGGACTTCCATATATATCTCAGATGATTTGTATGATTCGGAAAGTAGTTCGATTACTTTCTCATCACGAGCCTTTCCACTAACAAGCTCCTATCAAAGGTAAAAAGAAAAGACATAAGTAATATCTATTAAGGGTGAACATGGTACAATATCAACTTTTTTTTCTCCAATCGGTACAAAAATATAGTCGATATCATACCAAGAGTACTTGGTGCCAACTTACTTGATAAACAACTATTTTCTTGTAATAAATTGGTAATTATTTATACCAAAAACATAAAATAATTTTTTTTTTGATGAAATAGTTTAACATAATATAAGTTTTTTAATTGATCCATTTAGCCATTTGTCTTAAAATTGTAAACACACTTGAAATATAAATATATATATATATATATATATATATATATATATATATATATATATATATATATTAGCTTCAACTATACATAATAAATAAAGAAGCATTTTACTACATCTCAATCTCTAATAAATTTTGACATTTGTTATTTTTTGATATTTTTGAAATTAATAGTATCCACATGTCAATTTCTAAGGGTTTTTTTTTTTTTTTTTTTTTTTTTTTTTTTTTTTTTTTAATTTTAAAATATAAAAGCTACATAATACATATAGTTATATAAGTATTAAATGTAATAAATATGATAATAAATTGCAATAACTATGTTTTTCCTTAACTATTTTAAAATTTAATTTTAAAAATACTTAATGTTTAGATTTTGATATTTAATTTTTTTATTTAACTCATGTAATATATGAGCCTTACTCCGATTATATATATATATATATATATATATATATATATATATATATATATATATATATATATATATATATATATATATATATATAAAGTATTCAAAATAGCATTATTATACCATGAAGACTCAAGTAAAACAATACCAACGGTCAAACATTTTGACTACCAAAGATATTTTGGTGTTTATGTTGGTAACATCTTGAATGGATTCATGTGTTAGAAAGTTGACAGACGTATCTAACTCCACCACCAAAGGGGTGTTAGTTGGCTGGTTTGGAATTATGAGCATCTCCAATGTTGGACCTCTTGCTATGTCATCATTTGTCAATATTTAAGGTCATTAATACGTAAACCTATCTATTTTATAAACATATCTTCATTTTTCTATATATGCTTAACAAGTCTATAAATGATCCCCCTAACTTTTCTTATTTATTCCACGGTGAATCATAAAACAAAAGCAAAAGATTTTTATTTTTTGTAAAGGCAACATGAATTTTTTTTCATTAAAATTTAGTAAATATTTTATATCGATGATGAATTTGTTCTAGTAGTTTTTATCTTGAATATGGGACTTGATTTGAACATCAACGATATTTCTTTAATGGTATGATTTATTTTATATTTTCTTATATATTTTTAATAAATTAAGTTAATATATTAAACTTCATAGGATAAAAAATGAAAACATAAAGAAAGAAGTGTGCATAATAACCTTTAACAACAAGATTAAGGAGATATAATGAAAATTAAAATCAATTCATCCGATTTTATGGGGCCTCCCGTAGTTTTTGAAGCGGGCCATGAATTTGGACCGCATTAAAACCACCCAAATTGCAACCAAATCCACTGTACAATACCATTTCGTGGACCGCTTTATATTCATTCAAACCACAATTAGCATGTGGATGCTCTAAGAGTCCCAAAAAAAGGTTTTACTTAATATCGAGGAGTAATTTTATGGTGCAAGAAAAAAGAGATTATAAAAAAAAAAAGATACCAAACTGAATCCTAGCTACAACTATGAACAACGAGTTGAAGAATCCAAAGAAACTGTAATCTATAAAATCATGCAGATCTTATATTGGAAAATGATCCAGGAATACCAATATTAGATATTCTAGTGATGTTATCACTCATTTATTTCGAAGATAAAACAATGATGACATATATACCTCATCAAAGTCAGTGTTGATGGTTATGAGGTAGTGTTCTGCGGGACTTTGTAAAGAGGGACATGGAAAACCATTTACTACAAAAAACTGATCATCAAAACAACAAAAGTAGTCAGCTTCATGAATTTATCATGTCTAATTGTAACAATAGTTGTGATGGGCATAAGAAGAAGATAAAACCTGATTTGCTGCGAGAGTAGGACCAAAGTATATTGTTTTCCCCGAAGAGAGAAGACAAAGATTATCAAAAAGCCCGAAAACTTGACTACTAGGTTGATGAATAGCGGCCAAAACCGTCATATTATATTGTCGAGTTAATTTGGCAATCTGCTTCATGACATGGTATGATGCTGCACTATCAAGACCACTAGTAGGCTCATCAAGCAACAGAAACTTGGGGTGTGTTAAGAGTTGTATGCAGATGCTTAGACGCTGCTTTTGGCCACCACTAAGACCTTTGGTTCCCCATCCTCCTATTTTTGTGTTCAAAGCATCTTGAAGTCCCATCTCCCTTATAATTGTATCAGCTCTCTCCCTCTTTTCTGATTTTGACATCAACTTAGGCAGCTGAAGTTCAGCTGAGTAGTAGACCGTTTCTTTAACGGTTAGAGTCCATGTTAACGCTTGCTCTTGAGTCATGTACGCCTACACAAATTTAGGGTCATGTGCACGTAAATGTATACAAAAATCAAGAAATCGTACGTGGTACGTAGCCCATGAACTTCAGTAAAAAGGGTCAGCATCTTGAAGAAAAAAATGCAAAAGTTTGTTTGTGCTTCGTTTTCTTTTTTGAAAAAAGGATCCAAGTAAATCAGTATAAAGGATTGCGCTCATACCATAGTACCATATGTAGGCCTTGTTTTACGACCATTGATTAGAACTCGTCCAGTGTGTCTTGCGTTTGAAGCCAACCGACCTGTGTTTAAACAACAAGGAATACCCACAAAGATCATTGTATATTAAATGAATCGACCTATCTGATTATTTCTGCTCCGTACGATGGATGTTTAGTCTACAACAAAACTCGGATATATATTTATATCATGCTAAGATCCAAAACACTTGCACAGAAAAAAATATATAACATGCATAAATTTTGTTTTTTTTTTTCCGTTCTAAAAAAATGGTTGTATTTTAATTTTTTTTAACACAAAAAGGTTAATGCTCTTGAAACTTGCAAGGGTAAAACGGAGAATTATATACCAGCCAAAGCATCAAGTAGAGTGGACTTGCCACAACCAGAAGGGCCCATAATCGCTAGAATTTCTCCTGGTTTAGCGTAACCAGTGGCACCGGTAAGTATAACTTTTCGTCCATCTTTGTCGATACTTCCATAAGAGTTTGAAACAGCCACTCCAAGATTCTCCCATGTCAAATAGGCTCCACCCCCTCCTTTCTTCACCACAGTACTGGCCTTAGACTCCTGGATTTCGATTCCCCACTCTCCTTCTTCATCTGGTTCTGGACGTATACCGTTGTTATGAATCAAGCTACCCATTTAATATCAAAGATGAAAATAGAAAGAGATCTACAAAGAGGGAGAGTTTCGAGTAGTTGCACATGAAGTGAAAAGTGGATGGCTAAATATATAATAAATCACAGGAAGTCCTTTGTTAAGACAATAAATGACAGTTCTCTAGATATTTTTTCTATTAATTAATTCTTCTGTTTTCAGTTCCCGTGACTCACAAGAGAGAGAGAGAGAGAGAGAGAGAGAGAGAGAGAGAGAGAGAGAGAGAGAGAGAGAGAGAGAGAGAGAGAGAGAGAGAGAGAGTATGATTTGCGTATATATCTGTTCTAAAAAATGCTTCTATGATCTATGTATTTGATCTAAAAAAATGTGTAAAAGCCACAATCCCAGCTAGAGAGCTTTGATTTCTTCTTTCCTTGGGGTTCCTTCCCTCACTTGTTACTAGAGCAGGGGAAATGATATAAATGTCTTAAAAAGTTTTTAGTATGGGTCTATTTAGTCTCTATGGCTCTATTTAGTCTCTTAAGTCTTTTTGTTGTTTTATGAGGGAATAAAATTGTTTTGTCAAGTTTATTAGGTCCTTTTGGAAGTTTGAAATGGGTAAACCGGTTACCCGTTATGTTAGCTTATATATTGTGCTCCACATGTATTCTCTATGTTGGTTGGTGTTCCATTCAGTTGTCTACCAAAAGAATTAGGACAATCGAATTATGCTCTTATATTTGTGACTGAAATACCGAGGATCATAAACAAGATGTGAATAACCATGCAAACTTACGTGACACCATCGTTCTCGTTTATTATCTCGCACTAATGTATCGTTTAATCACACACGTTTCATTAACAATCATAAACTCGAGTTGTCTCATCCTTTTCACTTTATATAACCAAATTAGTATATCAATTAGCCACATACGTTTCACTAACGACTCATAAAGAAATGATGTGTATTTTCATGTATTAGCATACAAGTTCACATTTTTTCTAAGTAACTAGATTGAGATATTATAAATGTTCTGGTTTTTTGTGTTATACTTTTAACGTGATTAATGTTACGTCAGAACACTTTCGGATAATGACAATTCACCACACAAAGAACCAGTGTGTGAAAAAGACACCTTTTAAGAATACAATGCTTAAATTTAATTATCTTATTAACCTTTAATTAATTAATATTTAAACTTTTTAAGGTTTAGTAATTATTCTTAAATTAAAATTTGGATTCAATATATTAAATCTTTTAAGAATTAAACAATTATCTTAATTAAATAGTTAATTAAATAATAGTAATTCAAAACCCTAATTTTCAAATTCAAAGAAGAATAATCACCTAGATTAATTATTATGATTTTAAGCAATTAAAATAACAAACATTAACTAGTAATTATCCTACAA
Organism: Lactuca saligna; assembly: GCF_052625555.1. Taxonomy (NCBI): domain Eukaryota; kingdom Viridiplantae; phylum Streptophyta; class Magnoliopsida; order Asterales; family Asteraceae; genus Lactuca; species Lactuca saligna. Next base: position 256,890,240 of record NC_136421.1, read on the forward strand.
TTCGAAAGAAGTAAGCAAAACCTAAAACTCTACCTGTTAATTTCTTGACTGACCCGACAGAAGGAAGTGATGGGTTTTAGGTAAAACAAATAAACTAGAAAACAATTCCTAAGTTCACATGCAACCTACTTTGGATCTATGTTTTATCTATTGAACATACAACTTTGAATTGCAAAACAAGAACCCTAGAGGAGAGAGGCTATAATCGAAATTTACAAACTAGGGTTTAGTAATTACATACCTTTCAATTGTTATAGTAAACAATTGATGATTCCCTTGATCTTGATCTTGATCTTCTTGGAAGCTTAGCACTACAAGTGTAATGCCTCTAATGGAATCACACCCAAACTAGAAAGAAGGAAATTAGAGGAGAGAGGGAAGAGGGAGTATGCAAAATTTCGGCCCTTAGGGTTTCTTCAAAAGAAAAGAGTGACCAAAACATGAACCAGGAGACTCCTTATATAGCTGAGGGATCTAGGGTTTAGGGGAAACCCTAGTTATCCTTTGCTTAGGGCCTAAGCAAACCCAAGGGCCTTATCCAAGCCCTTATGGATGAAATTATTAGGGTTTCCCCTAAAGATTTCGTCCACCCTTATCCAAGGGGGTTCTAGAGCCTTCTACTCAACTATTAGATAATTGCAAACTAGTCCCTGCACCTTATAATTAATTCTTTTAACCCCGAAATTAATTCTAATTAATTTCTGGCTAACAATTAATTAAACAAAATAATTTCTTATTAATATATTAATCTTTTAACATATTAATAAATTCATTTATATTAATTTATTAATCTTATAATAAATTAATATCTCTCCTTTCATAATTTCCTTGTCCGGTTGCTAGGTTTGAGGGCAACCCAAAAGGACTGTGCTGCTATCAATTCAAGTACATACCAATTATAGTTATGGGCTTAGACACCTAATCCAACAGTCTCCCACTTGGATAAGTCTGTAACTATAATTGCTAGTATGCCTTCTAAATTTGACCAGCAAATTGTAGCTTCCAAAAAGCTGCTGCCGAACTCTGACCCAGTCAGTTACGTGTCCTAAGATAAGTGATCATATAATCCTTCGTTCTGATAGATATCCCTAGAAAAAAGACATGGAATGCTATCAACCTCTTTGTCCAGAATCTATGTTTCCCGATTCCTGATTAGTGATGATGTAGGACTTCTAAATGAACACATCAATTTAGTCATGGCTGGGCCCAGCACATAAGTCAGCACCAAATCATCGAGGGGCCCACAGATATCGCTTTTTCCCATTAAGGAAAAAGGAACGAATAAACATTGACTCATATGCTTGTATCTTTTACTCATCAAACCATACATGATAGTACGTTTTATAACACCAAGTTACTGATGCGTTTTCGTATTACCAATGCATAGCCGACTTGCAAATTACAACTCATATATCTCTGTTTCAAGATTATAAGATATTATCGTCTCAGTATTACTCGTGATGAATTCCATGAAGTAATACTCTGAGTGAGGGTTTATCCAATACTCAAATCTCAATTTCTGAGTACTCATGAACGTTGCAGCAAAATCTATTGCCATGTCTATCCTTAGACAATCTACAATCCAGTTCATGACAGTCTTGATTCACTACTTACTTCCAAAAGTACGAGCGACTGTGGAGTTTGAATAATCTTATTATTCGGGAAGTAAAACATGCAAAAATGAAACACAATAATAAACAATTGGCAAAAGGTAGAACCCAAACTTATAAATAATACTTTATTATTTAATCACCAAAAGTCAATTACATTTACTTTGTTACAAGTTTCAGAACAAAACTAATCTAACTACTAAAACTAATATCATCTTTCAGTCCTATGCTCCGAGCATGCTGAATATGCTTGGCCCTACTCAGACCCTTTGTTAGGGGATCTGCTGGGTTATCTTCAGATGACACCCTCTTCACTATAAGATGACCTTCTTCTACTTTATGTCTGATGAAATGGTACTTTCTGTCGATATGTCTGGTTTTACCATGATCTCTCGGTTCCTTTGTCAAGGCAACCGCTCCTTCATTATCGCAGAACAGTTCCATAGGCTCCTGGATGGTTGGAACAACTCCGAGATCCCCGATGAAGTTCCTCAACCAAGCTGCTTCTTTCGACGCTTCACTTGCTGCTATGTACTCTGATTCACAAGTAGAATCAGCCACCGTATCTTGCTTCGAACTCTTCTAAGTAACTGCTCCTCCATTTAATAAGAATACCCAGCCTGACTGAGAACGGAAGTTATCTCTATCCGTCTGAAAGCTGGCATCACTGTAACCATCTACTCTCAAAGTATCATTGCCACCAAGTACAAGGACCCAGTCATTCGTTCTTCGCAAATACTTGAGTATATTCTTCACGGCTATCCAATGAGCTCTACCTGGGTTTCCCTGATACCGAATGACCATGCTCAAAGCAAATGCCACATCAGGGCGAGTACATGTCATAGCGTACATGATCGATCTGACAGCGGAAGCATAAGGTATACGACTCATGTCATCTATTTCCTCATCTGTACTCGGGCACTGAGTCTTACTCAATTTGGTATTGCTCTGGATAGGTAGCTCTCCCTTCTTGGAATTTTCCATACTAAACCTCTTTAGTACCTTATCCAAGTATGTGCTCTGACTAAGTCCAATTAGTCTCTTCTTTCTATCTCTCAATATTCTAATCCCAAGAATATAGGCGGCTTCTCCTAGGTCTTTCATGGCAAAACACTTTCCAAGCCAAGACTTAACTTCATTCAAGGTTGGAACCTCGTTACCAATGAGTAATATGTCATCGACATATAACACCAGAAAAGTTACTATACTCCCACTAGCCTTGATATACACACAAAACTCATCTTCACTTCTAGAGAAACCAAACTCTTTGACTTTCTCATGGAAGCAAATATTTCAGCTGCGAGATGCTTGTTTCAATCCATAAATGGATTTCTCAAGCTTGCATACTCTATTGGGAAACTTTGCATCAACAAAACCCTCTGGCTGACTCATGTAAAAATCCTCAGCCAACTTCCCGTTAAGGAAGGCAGTCTTGACATCCATCTGCCAGATTTCATAGTCATGAAAGGCAGATATGGCGAGCAATATTCTAATAGATTTAATCTTAGCCACCGGCGAAAAAGTCTCATCATAGTCAACCCCTGGGGTTTGAGTGAAACCTTTTGCAACCAATCGAGCCTTGAACGTATGCACATTCCCATCCATGTCTGTCTTCTTCTTGAAGATCCATTTGCACCCAACTGTCTTCCGACCTGGTGCACTATCAACCAAATTCCAAACTTGGTTGTCATGCATGGACTTAATCTCGCTGTCCATTGCTTCTTTCCACTTGGAAGCCTCTGGGCCTGCCATTGCTTCCTTATAAGTGACTGGTTCATCTAAGTTTACCAGTGTTCTGTCACTTATGAATGTGTCACCATCTGAAGTAATATGAAAACCATACAACTCAGGTGGCACACTCACCCTAGTGGATCTTCGAAGTGGTAATGATTTATCAACCGGTTCAACAGGAACTGTTTCCTCTGGTTGAGTGCTAGTGTCATCTAAGGTTCCTTCATTGGTTGACTTTTGAATCTCTTCAAGGTCAATGGTACTCCCACTGTCCTCTTTGAATATGAGCTCTCTTTCCAGAAAGACTCATCTTCAAGCTACAAACACCACGTTTTCACTAGGTCTGTAGAACAAATATCCAAAAGACTGCTTTAGATAACCAATGAAAACACATTTCTCACTTCTAGCTGCTAGCTTGTCGTGAGTCTCTCGTCTTACGAAAGCTTCACAACCCCAGACTTTAATATGTGCTAACGAGGGAACTTTCCCTATCCACATTTCGTGAGGTGTTTTGGCAACCTTCTTTGTATGGACAAGATTGAGGATGTGGGCGGCTGTCTCTAAGGCATACCCCCAGAAGTGAATAGGAAGCGAGGCACGACTCATCATAGAACGAACCATGTCTAACAAGGTTCGATTATGCCTCTCAGCTACACCATTTAACTGTGGTGTCCTAGGAGGAGTCAATTGTGAGACTATCCCACATTCTTTCAGATAGTCGTTGAACTCAGTACTAAGATACTCCCCGCCTCTATCGGATCTAAGTATCTTGATCTTTCTGCCCAATTGATTTTCGACTTCATGCTTAAACTCTTTGAACTTTTCAAAGGTTTCTGACTTATGTTTGATCAAGTAGATGTAACCATATCTTCTATAATCGTCAGTGAAAGTCACATAGAATCGATTAGCATCCCTTGTGGTTGATCTGAAGGGCCAACACACATCTGTGTGTATGAGATCCAACAGACCTTCACCTCTTTCACAAGACCCTGTGAATGGTGATTTTTTCATCTTTCCCAAAAGACAAGATTCACACATATCATTTAATTTTAGGTCAAATGATTCCAACACTCCATCCTTTTGGAGTTGGCCTATGCGTTTCTTGTTAATGTGTCCAAGACGACAATGCCACAAGCATGCCTTGTCTACACTATTAGACAAGTCAATATTAAGTACACTATTTCCTAAGCTATCAACACAAGTCACTGTTTCATACACACCATCACAAGGTAAAGCTTCAAACACAAAAACACCATTCTTATAAACAGAAATTGAACCATTCAAATAATTAAAAGAATATTTAAAACCTTGTCTGAACAATGCATGAAATGAAATAATGTTTCTTTTCATCTCAGATGAATAGCAACAATTTATTAAGTCTAATCTAACATAATTACTAAGCAATAGTTGATAAACTCCGATCTTGGTCACTGGTGAAGACTTTCTGTTCCCCATGATCAAGTTTATCCTCCCATGCTCTATCTCCTCACTTTCCTTTAGCCCCTGCAAATCGGAACAGTTATGAAAACCACATCCTGTATCAAGGACCCATGAACGAGAAGATAATGAGTTATTAGCAGAAATAGTGTAAATACCTGCCGAGGATGGCTTCACTTTGCCATCCTTGAGATCTTGCAGATATTGTGGGCAAGATCTCTTCCAATGCCCCTTTTGATTGCAGTAAAAGCAAATGGCCTCTTTTGGATCAAAAACATCGGGAGTGGAACCATTGGGCTTTGCCTTCGGGCCATTACTAGATGACACAGCTTGAGCCTTGCTCTTCCAGTTTTGCTTGGGAGGACCTTTCCTCTTCTTCCCCTTTCCCTGTCCAATGGCCAAGAAAGGGGCACTTGCAGGTGTGGAGGGTATACTTTTACCGTTCATCCCTGCCTCAGCTGTCTGCAACAAGTTGTGCAATTGGGCCAAAGTCTGCTCAGTGTTGTTCAAATGGTAAGTTAAGATAAACTGACCATAACAATCAGGTAATGAGTTCAAGACCATGTCAATGGCCAATTCCTCATCAAAGTGAATGTTGAGCTTGACCAAACGCTCTATACAGCTCGCTTATGGTACTTTTCCATAAGTTCCTTGTTCATCTCAAAAGGCCAGTAGTCCTCATAGTACCTCTGCAATTCTAGGGACATGGTTGCAACCATGATGCATGCCACTTTGGTAGCATCATCATAGTGTTTCTTGTAGGCAGCATACTCTTCGGGAGTGGCTTTTGACTCATCAAGTTCTTTGAGCTCCTTTTCAAGTCCTCAAATCTAAGCGCCATCTTGATGTTACGCATCCAATCTTTATATTTGGAGCCATCCATAACGACTTTGGAGCAGATGTTTAGTAGAGAGAAGTTGTTGCTGGAGGATGATGAAGCAGAAGTGTTTCCAGGAGTAGACATCTGAAAAGAAAGATAGTTTTAGTTAGATTCCAAGACACCTCAATATAATAACCCAAAGATATCATATCAAGGTTAGGACCCAACTATGACGATTTACAACTTAGAAATGGGATGTCGAGATCCAAGTTCAAATCTCATAAAGGTAGGTGAATGACGATTCACCAATTCCACCATTAGACAAAATAAATGAAGTGAAATTCCTAATTCTTTTGAGATACATTAAAACTATTTAATGGCATGTTTTAATCTCAGATTATGCTCTACTATTTGTGACTGGGATACCGAGGATCACAAACTAGATGTGAATAACCATGCAAATGTGCTTGGTAATCTTATTGTCTTTATCATTAACTATTGATGTGCCGGTAAACCACACACGCTCCATCAAAATGATAATTATAAGATACCCATTACTACTCTTTATTAGTGCCTTTTAGTGTGCCGGTTAACCACACACGCTTCACTAACGACCAATAAAGCATAATGTGCAATTTCATGGATTAGCATACTTTTCACATTTTTCCTAAAGTAACTAGAGTTGGGATTTTGAAAAATAGTGTTCTAGTACATTCTTTAATAGCATTATACTTTTAATGAGGAGTAGTTGTCCTATCAAATCTGTTCTGCTAACGACCCTCCACTAATCAAGGAAGCGGTGGGTGAGAGTGGACACCCATTCAACTACCATTTTATAGGCAGTTTCCTTATACCCCCCTTATAGACTAGCTTCGTGAATGAGGCATACTAGCGATTTGACTGACCATATTCTTATACATATATAATGTTTAACTTTTAATTATAATATATATATATATATATATATATATATATATAATGTGTGTTTTAAAACATTTTAAAAATCCAAGAGTTTATATAAATTTTCGAAATTTAAACTATTAAATTTTAAATTTAAATAAACCAATCAATTAGATTTAATATTTATCTATTAATTAACTTTTAATTAATTTATTAAATCTTGTAAGGCTTATCTAATCAAATTAATCAATTAATTTAATCCTAATCCTTATCCCTCTAAATTTCGAAAATTAGGGGATAGGATAATTTCCTTATTTTTCTCAATTATCCAATAAGGCAACTATTATCCAAAACAAAGAAACCCTAATCTTTATAGCATATTTCGAAATTTCCAAGGGAGGAGGCTAGGCTTTTCAAAACCCTAACCGTAATTTCAATTAGGGTTCTTTGGAGGCTAGGGTTTTCAAAAAACCTTTGATCCACAACCCTAAAAATCGAAAAAATGGCCTTTAGGGTTTAATAGCTATAAACCCTAATTTGCAATTCAACAATTATAACAATTCAATTTAAAACAAACAAATGCCCTGATACCACTGATTGGTTTTAGGTAAAACAAATAAACTAGAAAACAATTCCTAAGTTCACATGAAACCTACTTTGGATCTATGTTTTATCTATTGAACATACAACTTTGAATTGCAAAACAAGAACCCTAGAGGAGAGAGGCTATAATCGAAATTTACAAACCAGGGTTTAGTAATTACATACCTTTCAATTGTTATAGTAAACAATTGATGATTCCCTTGATCTTGATCTTGATCTTCTTGGAAGCTTAGCACCACAAGTGTAATGCCTCTAATGGAATCACACCCAAACTAGCAAGAAGGAAATTAGAGGAGAGAGGGAAGAGGGAGTATGCAAAATTTCGGCCCTTAGGGTTTCTTCAAAAGAAAAGAGTGACCAAAACATGAACCAGGAGACTCCTTATATAGCTGAGGGATCTAGGGTTTAGGGGAAACCCTAGTTATCCTTTGCTTAGGGCCTAAGCAAACCCAAGGGCCTTATCCAAGCCATTATGGACAAAATTATTAGGGTTTCCCCTAAAGATTTCGTCCACCCTTATCCAAGGGGGTTCTAGAGCCTTCCACTCAACTATTAGATAATTGCAAACTAGTCCCTACACCTTATAATTAATTCTTTTAACCCCAAAATTAATTCTAATTAATTTCTGGCTAACAATTAATTAAACAAAATAATTTCTTATTAATATATTAATCTTTTAACATATTAATAAATTCATTTATATTAATTTATTAATCTTATAATAAATTAATATCTCTCCTTTCATAATTTCCTTGTCCGGTTGCTAGGTTTGAGGGCAACCCAAAAGGACTGTGCTGCTATCAATTCAAGTACATACCAATTATAGTTATGAGCTTAGACACCTAATCCAACAAGAAGGTCAACCCTCAGATCAACACGTGTTCATATCATTTTCATTTGATATGTTTGGTTTCCTCGTGCCAGATGTGGTAGAGCTTCTTAATAGAGTACAACGAATCATGCATAGTAATATTATATCCCGTAGATCTTCGAATGTAGTCTTTAAAAGAATTAGTTTTACCATACAAAAAGACTTAGAGGCGCAGCTTGTTGTGCGTTTGCCATCTCACTCATTGTACGATGATAATTTAATGAGCAATGAATGCTTATCTTTTAATAAGATATAAGATATGCACATCTAATTGAAAACCATAGTCTCTAATGCCAGTGATATGTTTTCTAGGTTACAATAACAAATAATAAATTCGTAGCGGAAATCATAAAACAATGTTATGAAATATGAAACATAGTGATCTATGGCTTTTTATTATAATAACAACATACTTATGAAATAATCAAACTAGCTTATGTAAAATTGATATACACCAAGATTAGAAACATACCTTTGTTATAATCGAATATAACACTCACTTGATGTTGTAGTCTTCCTTGGAAAGCTAGCACCAAAAGTATGATTGCCCCCAAATAGCCCATACCCAATACCCTAGAAACCCTAAGAATGAATTAGGAGAGAGCATGGATATGAAATTTCTATTTCTTGCTTATGTGTTGCTAGGATTCGATATTCGGATGCCAAGAGTGTGTATATATATATATATATATATATATATATATATATATATATATATATATATATATATATATATATATATATATATATAGTTGGGTTCAACAAAAAAACATTTTAAACCTTAGAACCAATGAACCAAAATCTTTTCTTAACTTTTAGAGAAACAAATTTCATAAAAAAAAAAACAAAAAAAAAAAAATATAGATATTCATAACTTTTTATCCTGCATCAATTGATATTAAATTTGATTAAAAAAATTGATTTGTTCAGATTCACACTATGAATTTGTTCAGATTGACATTGTGAATCTGTACAAATTCACTCTGTGAAATCTGTGTAGATTTACGTTATGAATTTTTGTACATTCATACAGTGAATTTATACAAAATTAATGATTTATAGTGCAGATTAACAATGTGAATCTGAATAGATAAACAAAGTGAAGACAAAAAATATCAAATTTGATATAAATGGAAAGAAGATAAAAAGTTACGGATTTCTGTATTTTTAGAAAAAAAAATCGATAAATAAAAAGATCTAAAACTTGAAAAAATAAAGATTCATTGGTTCTATGGTTTAAAATGGTTCATTGTTGAACTTTTTCCTATGTGTGTGTGTGTCTATATATATATATATATATATATATATATATATATATATATATATATATATATATATATATATATATCACTGTTGTAAAAATCCCGATTAGGTCCCGATTACTCCCTAGGCGCTACTCGGCCGATTAGAGGGCACCTAGCGATTAATCCTTGCATTTAATGATCCCCGATTAATCTCCGTCTAGCCGATTAATCCATTGACCCTAGTCCACCAACTAGCTAACGTCGAGCGTTATATATATATATATATATATATATATATATATATATATATATATATAATGCATTTCTAAGGTTTACTATGATTTGAATAATTAAATAATATTTATTCTATTCAAATGCAACTACCCTATCAGGCTTCAAGAACCTTAGGAAAACCGTCCAATCTCAAGGGGGTTCTAGAATACCTTCTTTGCATAACAATTAAACAATTGAAATTCAACCATTGCATCGTTAATTAATTCTCATTTATCCAAAATTAATTTCCAATTAATTCTTATTAACTCTAAATTAGTATTTAACCATTATTAATTTATTAATCATAGAATAAAATTAATCATTTTCTTATTATTCAAAAATAATTCTAGTTATTTTTAGCTATTGAGGGCAACCCAAAATAGATTTTGCTTTTATTCTTTAAGATTATTTCAATTTAGTTAAGATCTTAGATACATAATCCAACAGTTTGGTTGAATAACAAGATGCATGAAAAGGTAAATGTGATAAAAGTATAACGTGTTATTTATGTTAAGTTCGGATAGCCTAAAGGAAAACCATTTTTTGACAAAACTTATTTAAGTATGTGATTATTGCGTTGAGTGTACCAATTAGAGTTGACATCCGACCCAAAATATTAAGGATTAATGATACGCTATGTACCTTGTGTAACATACACATTTTGAAATCATGTTTTGTAATAAATAAAATTATGAAATACTCTGAGAAATTGAGTATTGAGTTCTAAAAGATAGTTTTACTAGAAATAAACTAAAACTATGTTAAGAATCACTCATGAAATATTGGAAGTCTTATGAGATTTCAATTAAAAGCCAAATAGTGAAATATAGCGAAAATATAAAATTTGAAATAAGTAAAATTTTATTATTGAAAGTTGTAGATAATCTCGTTATAAACATTTAGGCGAAAACCTCGTCGAAATCCGAGTTATAACGAAGAAGTTATGACTAATCGAAGATTCGCGATAAAACCGGCACGGCGCCAAATGACGTAAAAAGTGAGTTTTTGATAAACTACTTTTTAGCCTTAGTGATCTAAATGAAAGTTGTAGTATTTTTTAAACCGAGAAGTTCGATAAAAAGAACGCCAAAATCTGACTTCGTATGAGGAAGTTATGATTTTTCTAAGTTTCGGATTAGTAGTAGACAACTAAAAACTCGAATATTAGATCGAGCGATATTCAACCGATACAACCTAAACGACAATTGAAGATCTCATCATTTGTAGTACAACGGTAAAAAGTCTGACGAAAACGAACTTCAGATGAAGAAGTTATGAATTTTTTACGGATTTTCCTATCCCGATCTGTTAAAAATATAATAATAAAAATAAATTCAAAATTTGCCAACGAAGTCTAAACGAAAGTTGTAGAGTATATTCTCACCTATGCGTGCATATAAAGAATGTCAAAAACAGTGTTCGTACACAAAAGTTATGAATTTTTGAAGTTATTAAATAAAAACAAAGCAAAAAATCAAAATGTTATCTGAGGCCGTACGCCCCGCGTACACGAGGTTACTGAGGGGTTTTAGCCATAAGAACTTTCCTATGTGCGCATGAAAAACCCTAATGCTCGGATCTAGGCTTTCTAATTAAACATGCTTTGAATCTAAGACTTCTAATGGCTAATTAGGTTAATCAACATTGAAATAGATCTAGAACCATACCTTTGAATTCCTTGTTGATCTTGTTGTCTTGGAGCTTCTAGAGTCACAAATGTCACTCTTCTAATGGCTTACAAACACCAATAGCAAGAAAGATGATTTAGGATAGAGGAGAGGGGAGGAATTCGGCCAGAGTATCTCTACTTTAGATGGTGTGTCGAATTCCCTCACCCCTAGGGTCTATTTATACTTGTAGACTCCTTAAGGATTACAACTTTAACCCTAATTGGATAACTTAGACTTTAAGTTAATCCATATCCTTTCCTTGATAACCCTATGGACGATTTTGGCTTATCCAAGCCCTAGAAATCGTCCATCCTATCTTGGATAAGGATTTATAGTCTAAAGTGTAACTATCAAACAATTGACTAGTTTATACCCTCTTATTTAATTAATCTCTTTAAGTCACCAAATTAATTCCAATTAATCTATGACTTATATTAATCAAATAACCATATATTATTCCTTATAATATTTACTCTCTCTTAACAAATCATCCATCAAGTTGCTATGGTGAAGGCAACCCAAAAGGACCATGCACAACCGGATCAAATACTTGCCTAATATAGTTGCAGCCTTAGACACTATACCAACAGTCTCCCACTTGGATAAGTCTAGTAACTATACAAGTACAATTCGGTTTGCAATTGTAGCTCTCAAAGACACTGTCAAACTCTGATCTAATCAATCTTGTCCTTTAGATAAGGGATCGTACAATCCTCTGTTAGATATCATGCTGACAATCCTATGGAATGGTTAGTCTAGCATTTGATTTCTCGATCTCCGATTTATTCGACATAGAACTTAATCAAACACATCAATTCAGTTCTGACCAGGCCCGACACATAAGTCAAATCAAATCATCGAGTGGCCAAGATATCTCTTCTACCCTCTTAGGATAAAATTTACAGATAAACTTTGACTTATATGCATTTACTTATTCATTAACCAACTATACACAACAATGCGTTTTATAACAGCAAGTTACTGATGCGTTTTCGCATTATCAATGTACAATCAATTAACAAATAATAAACCATATATCTAGGTTTTATGACTATATGATATTATCGTCTTGCGATCACCTTTCATATCGTATTCCATAAAGTGATTCCAGCAAGCGCGGGTTTGTTCCAATGCTCAAAACCAGTTCATAAGCACTCATGAACGTTGCAGCAACCCTTGTTATGTCTAACACCATTTAGACAATCTACACACCAATTCATGACAATCTTCATTCATATCTACTTCCAACATATGAACGATTGTGGACAATTTGAATAATTCGATTATTCCTAATAAATTCAATTATTCTGGAAGTCAAAACATGCAAAGTGAAACAATATTTAAACAATTAACATATGACAGTAACTTTACTTATAAATAAAACTCCTTTATTTAATCATCAAATGTTAATTACATTTATCTATTATACGTTTCTAATACTATCTAATCTATACTAATATCATCCTTCAGCCCAATACTCCTAGCATGCTGCAAGTGCTTAACCCTACTCAGTCCCTTCGTAAGCGGATCTGCTAGGTTATTCTTTGATGATATCCTCTTAACTATGAGTTGTCCTTCTTCTACACGATGTCTAATGAAGTGATATTTTCTGTCGATATGTCTTGATCTACCATGCTCCCTCGGTTCCTTGGTCAAGGCAACCGCACCTTCGTTATCACAGAAAATCTCCATGGGCTCCTTTATGGCAGGCACAACTCCAAGATCACCAATGAAGTTCTTTAGCCATATTGCCTCCTTCGACGCTTCGCTTGCTGCGATGTACTCTGATTCGCACATTGAATCAGCTACGGTTTCTTGCTTGGAACTCTTCCAAGTTACTGCTCCTCCATTTAGGGTAAAGACCCAGCCCGACTGCGAACGGTAGTTGTCCCTATCGGTCTGAAAACTGGCATCACTATACCCTCGCACCTTCAAGTCATCACTCCTTCCAAGGACTAAGAACCATTCTTTCGTCCTCCGAAGGTACTTAAGGTTGTTCTTTACCGCAATCCAATGTGCTTTGCTAGGGTTCCCTTGATATCTGCTAACCATGCTCAAAGCGAAGGCTACATCAGGACGAGTACAAGTCATAGCGTAGATGATTGAGCCAACTGTGGAAGCGTACGGTACTCGGCTCATTTCTGCTATTTCAGCTTCAGTACTCGGACTTTGAGTCTTACTCAACTTGGCATTTCCTTGTATCAGTAGTTCTCCCTTCTTTGAGTTTTCCATACTAAAACGTTTTAGTACCTTCTCTAAGTAAGTATTCTGACTAAGTCCAATTAGTCTCTTACTTCTTTCTCTTACTATCCTTATTCCCAAAATGTAAGAAGCCTCTCCGAGGTCCTTCATAGCGAAACACTTCCCGAGCTAGGACTTGACTTCCTACAGAGTCGGGATGTCGTTTCCTATGAGTAATATGTCATCGACATATAGAACGAGGAAGCTTACTATACTCCCACTGGCTTTGACATATACACAAGATTCTTCGCTTCGTACAAATCCAAACTCTTTGACTTTCTCATCGAAGCAAAGATTCCATCTGCGAGATGCTTGCTTAAGTCCATAAATGGACTTCTCAAGCTTACACACTCTATTTGGATGCTTCAGATTCACAAACCCCTCTGGCTGAGCCATGTAAACATCCTCAGCCAACTTTCCGTTAAGGAAGGCGGTCTTGACATCCATTTTCCAAATTTCATAATCATGAAATGCGGCAATTGCTAGCATCACTCTAATAGATTTAATCTTCGCAACTGGTGAGAAGGTCTCATCATAGTCAACTCCTGGAGTTTGAGTAAAGCCCTTCGCAACCAATCACGCTTTATACGTGTGCACGTTCCCATCCACGTCGGTCTTCTTCTTGAAGATCCATTTGCACCCAACGGTCTTACGTCCGGGCACATAATCAACCAAATTCCAAACTTGGTTATCGTACATGGATTGGATCTCGCTATCCATTGCCTCTTTCCATTTCGCAGATTCCGGGCCTACCATGACTTCCGTATAGCTATTAGGTTCATCAAGATTTACTAGTGTACCATCACTAATATACGTGCCCCCTTCGGTAGTAATATGAAAACCATAAAACTGGGGATGAACTCTAACTCTATCGGAACGTCTAAGAGGTAAGGACTCATCAATCGGTTCAACCGGAGTTTCCTCCTCGGGTTGAATGCCAGCGGTAGAGGTTCCTTCATCTATCGACTCTTGAATTTCTTCAAGTTCGATTTGCCTCCCACTGTCTCCTTGGCTTATGAGTTCTCGCTCTCGGAAAACTCCTCTCCTCGCAACAAAGACAACGTTGTCCTTCGGTCTATAGAAGAGATATCCAAAGGATGTCTGCGGGTAGCCGATGAAAATACATCGCTCACTTCGAGGTTCAAGCTTGTCGTGAGTATCTCGTCTTACGAAAGCCTCGCAACCCCAAACCTTGATGTGTGCCAACAAGGGAGCTTTCCCCGTTCACATCTCGTGAGGTGTTTTGGCAACCTTCTTAGTAGGGACTCGATTAAGGATATGGGCGGCAGTCTCTAAGGCATACCCCCAAAAGAAGATAGGTAGTGAAGCAAGACTCATCATAGAGCGAACCATATCCAATAAGGTTCGATTACGCCTTTCTGCCACACCATTCAACTGCGGTGTCCTAGGAGGCGTCAATTGCGAAACTATTCCACACTCCTTAAGATAATCGTGGAATTCAAGACTTAGGTACTCTCCTCCTCGATCGGATCGAAGCATCTTGATTTTCCTGCCCAATTGATTCTCCACTTCATTCTTGAACTCTTTGAACTTTTCAAAGGTTTCTGACTTTTGCTTGATTAAATAGATATACCCATCTCTACTATAATCATCGGTAAAAGTCACATAGAAGTGGTTCCCATCCTTCGTGGTTGATCTAAAGGGTCCACATACATCGGTATGTATTAGCTCCAATAGCCCCTTGTGACAACCCAAGTTGCCCCGTTACATTTCTCCGTTACCAGTAACGGAATATTCCACTGTATAAAAGTTCCGTTACGTAGAGGGCGTCAATTTAGTAAACATTCCATTTGGTTGCAATAAGCATGCAGTTAAGTCGTGATGAAAGGAAATAAAACACATAACACATATTTCCATTTAATTGGAAATGTTAAGTTTTATTATTACGACCACTAAATCGGCTGCGACCAAAAGCCCCGTTTAACGGCAGTATCGGGTAAAATCCCACTGAGCCCTGACTCAAAACCCTATATAAGGGTGAGTGGAGTCTATTGGAGACTTTTTACGCTCTCTCTCTCTATAATCTCTCTCTAGACTTGTTTTAACCCCAAATCCGCAACCAAACGCTTCCAAATTGTAAGTCCGCTTAGCCTAGCTTATTCAAAACATATTGATGTGTGTTTTTAGCCCAAAAATCGGACTTAGAAGCAATGGAAAAGGATTTTACGGCCTAAGCTCCTCCTTAGGCCGTAAACACCCAAAACAAGGCCAAAATGACCCAAACTTGTCCCTAATGGCTTGGAAATAAATTGAGGTATTAGCCTAGGAGTGTTTAAACATTAAAACTCATGGATTTGGGGGTTAAAAGAGAGTTTACGGCCCAAGCACAAGCTTAGGCCATAAACACCTCAAAATCTTGTTAAAAGGCCCCAAAAACACTCCCAAACCACACTAGGGCTTAACACATAAATTAAGGGCTTATTCCTTTGTGTTTAGATCACTTAAACACATCAAAATGAAGGATAAAGATGAGTTTATGGCCCAAGCACATGCTTAGGCCGTAAACTCCTCAAAACCCACTCAAATGATGGTTTTAATCCTCCAAAATAGCATCATACTTCATTAGAAATCACTAGAAGGGCATTAGGGGCTTTAAACTTCCCAAAACTCTAAGGATTAGAGTTTACGGCCGTAAACTCCTTTAGGAGTGGTCCCTTGGCCGTAAACTCATAAATCGTGCCCTTAGAGGCCTCAAACCCACTCATGCCTTTTGGGAAAAGTGCTTAGAATAAATCAATGAGCAAGCTAGAAGCATAAAACACCCAAGAATATGACCTTGGGAGTTTACGGCCGTAAACTCCCTTGAGTTAGGCCGTAAACTCCAAAATGGTCCGTGTTAATGCTTTAAACCCATTCACACACTTGATATTTGAGTTTAGCAAAGTTCCACAACTGATAGGAGACCCTTAGCACCCTTAAACGCTACCCGGGACCCCAAGCACTTAACCAAAAGTGTTTTCCGCTCCTTTGAGCGCGTATATTTGTGTAATTAGCATTAAATATACTAATTATATGTGAACATATGTTATCATATGTTAAATAGGTCATTGAGTGTGTTCGAGTCATTACGCGGCACCGAACGCCCAAACAACACTCTCGTTGGACCTACTTACACCAAGTGAGTTCATACACCTGAATGAACCTTTTTAAATGCTTTTAAATGTTTTATAGGGGGGGGATATAAGTTAAACATGCCAGTTATCAGGTCAATCACATGTGATTGATAAGCCGCATGCACAAAATTTTACCACTTTACACTGTTTTACCGAGTGGGACACTATAATGACTTTTACTTATTTCACAACTTTTACTTATACTGATTTATCCAAATTCATTTTAAATTGGTTTATGAAAGATCATCTAAGGTTTTTAAACATATGTTACAAAAGAATACAATTTGGGATTTTCTCTGTACTTAAAGGCTTTTCATTAAAGATTTCCTTTTTAGACGTATACTTTTACTTGTTAAATACTGCTGCTTCGCTTGTACTTATTTTATACTCCTACTCGGTAACACTTTCACTTATATTTGTAGTCGCGTATACCTTATGACGCTTATACTTATTCACGCTCTTACTTAGTGACACGATTTCTTCTTCACTTATACTTGATAACGACTCTACTTCACTTATACTTGATACGCTTTTGCTTCACTTATTATCGCCTCTACTTCGTGATACGCTTGTACTTGTTCGACACTTCTACTTCACTTGCGACCGCTCCTACTTCACTCGTTAGACAATCCTACTTTACAAGAATCACTTATACTTGATACACTTATACTTTACGATTCTGTTATTCCACACTGTATGAATTCACACCACGATGATATGTCTTTAATTATTACACACTCAGTCGTAGTTAGATGTACGTCTGTGCTTATATAGATACATATAAGTAACGACTGAAAGACTTAGGAAGGCTCATCCGCCCTATTTCCTTTTCTTCGTTGAGATGTGGTCTGGTGGGATCGGGTGGCCGTCCGAAAGTCGTTTGGTTCATTAGTTATATACTATGTATATGAGTATGGACATACAGGAAATTCTCTAGTCAAGTCAGTTAAGAGTCTCTACCTCTATTCTACACTTACTTTAGAAACACACTACCCACTGTTTGGAAGTCTCTATCTCTAATACGTCACTTGCATCAGAAATCCACTCCCCTCTAGAAACACACTATCCTCTATTTGGGATGCATTTTCGGGACGCGGCCTTCTCCGTCGTCTAGTTAGTAACCAGAGTCTCCTGTACGGAGAGCGGACATTGTATGTATAAGCCTATACGGGATTGACAACCCCGCACCCTGACTGCTAGCTACAGTCCACGACCTATCAAGCCAAGGGGTGACAAATGTCACATTATACAGATGCTTGTAGGGCGTTTGGAACTCTTGTCAGTATGGTTACGAGTATCCTGGGTTACCTTATAATTCATGGCTTTAAGGTAACGGTATTTCACCGGCAATCTACACTGTATACTGGTGATTCATTTTCAAAGTCACATTGTTTTGACCTTACAAGACGTATCTTTCATTTGATACTGTCTGAGGTCTGTTATCTCTGTTTTGACCTTACAAGACGTATCCTTCATTTGATGTTGTCTGGGGTCTGTATCCACTGTATTCACAGAATCCACTGTATTCACGGTATTCACTGTGTTCACCGTTCTAAACCTTGCTAGACGTATCTTTCATTTGATATTGTCTACGGTCTGTATTTGTTGTTTAGACCCTACTAGTTGTACCCTTCATTTGGTACTTTCTGGGGTCTGTGTCTCCACTTGTTAGACTGAACCAGGCGTGTGTTTGTTTGATACTTTCCTGGAGTCTATGGTTCTTTGCCTTAGTCAGTAGTCCTCACTACTGAGGCATATGATATTCCCTGATGTCGTTGATTTCCTCAATAATCAAATTCAGTATTTTGATAATGATAGCAATTTAGGGAAAACTACTTTTTACACCACATCACTGACCAGTCTTGGTAGCAGGCTGCTTTTTATTAAAGAAAATATAGGATTTTCTGGAAAGGACTCTAATACACTGAAATCTCTTAAACTATTACTTTCTTAAGTTATTTGAATGAAATGTCACTATATATGATTTGTACACCCTGTGTAATCGTAGGAGGACTCGATATGGATCACACAGTGAAATGTTAATAATCTCTTAGGATTCTTTAGACATTTCCATTCTCGCACGAACCCTGTAGAAAACCCTACCCACTTCAGTGCATAACAGGAGAGTTGAATTCGACCCCGAAGAGGTTCATTGAGAATATTTCCTGTTCGGAAATAAATGAACTGGGTCGAGACTATTGAATACACCAAGTGCCTGTGTTCTTTTAGGGACAACGGTGAGAAATTCGTCTAAACTTCGGAGATTCCAAGTCATCCATCGCGAAGTGATGACACCCAGAGTTGGAATCAGAAGGAAGGCGGAGTAGAAATTCAATACGTCCATACGAGAAGAGAACCCTAGGAAACTACCCGAAGGAAACTAACGCCGATTCCAGTCAAAGACACGAGGCAGACTGAGGGAGCCAGTATATGGAACCTGAGAATTGTCTTTTCCTCGTGTTCGTCACGCTAATACACCCTTAAAATAATACAATTTAGTGAGTTAGTGATTACACCACTCACGCTATGTATTAGGTAAATCGTCGATTCCCGTTGCCAGCCACACGATTAGGGCAGGTCCCCACACCTTTATTTAGAAGTGTTCATCCATGAGCCTTCATGAACCTCCCTTTCTGCTGTTTCGTTCCGAACTATTCACAAATCTCTCCAGGCCAGAGAGTGAAACCTTCTCCAGTGTAAAGGTAACTTAGTAGGAACGACTCGCATCTTATGACCTTTTTCCGATACTCATACTCCTACCTCGATTACCAGGACTACATCATAGGGATGTAGGTCGACGTTCAAACAACCAGTACCCGTGGCACGGGAAAATTTTATGCCTAATGCGATCGGGACAGAAATGTCCAGGGTTAACCATCATCTCTCATTACCTTGTATTCCTTTCCGTGTAGGAAAACCATGCCACCGAAGAAACGTAACCAATCCACAAGCAAGAAACCCACTCTCTTATTCGATGAAGCTACGTTCCAAGACGCAGTCTCCGCAGCCGTAGCAGCTGTCATGGCTCACCTAAATGCTAACAACGCCAACGTTAGCAAGGTGCCCGTCGGAAATTCCAATCCTGACAATGGACAACATCAACCCACACTTCCATACTCATCCACCCAAGAACCTCAACCGAACCCACTAAAGAGAAAACTCAAGATAGAGGAGGGAAGTACCTCGGCTCAAGGACCTTCCGAAGGGCAACGAGCTGAGGCAGTCTGTACCCCTATCAACCCTTCCCTCCCGACTCCAAGAAGACCGTATCTAGGAGACCTTCCCCACTGCAGCAAGTGTAGCTACCATCATCATGGTGCCTGCCGGGAACTCTATTGTGCTAGGTGCCACATGAAAGGGCATACTGCTCGTGTATGCAGAACTCTAGTGGAACGTATTGCATCAATCGCCAATGCGGCGGCCAGTCAGGTTTGCCGCCTATGTGGCGAGTTCGGACACTTCAAGAAGGACTGCCCAACTGAAGGAAACAACAGAGACACAGGAGGAGCCTAACTCTATTGCTTAGGGAAGAGCATCAGAGAACTCGTTAGATTTTGTAAGGCGAAAGTCGCAGCACTGTTATAAAATGTAAAATTTCATTAGGGTAAAACTATAATGGCTAAACGTATACGTTACGGCCATGTATATCTAAGATGGACAGACCTAGAGTGAGCGAATGCCGCCTCATTTCCTGTTCCTTGTTTGGTTGTGGATTTAGGGCGGGGTCGCTCAGTCAACAGTCCTCCCCACCTTAAATATACATGACTAGTATACGTGAGGCGATTATAGAAATGCCTTGTGAGTATTCATTCACGAAAAGATACTCTATTCGGAAACACTTAGAACTCTTTATAGTTCCGCGTCGACTCTATCAGTCCAGGTATCCGCGGTAGCGATACATAGGACGAAACCCGAGACGCCTCGAACTTGAGTGCCTGTTCGGCACATGACTCTATCGACCTTCACTTTATATCATGTCGGAATGTGCCAACTTCGACGACCCTATTGATCATGGTTTGACTTCGTGAAACCGTGTGTATATCCTTAAGTGCTGTGTAAAAAGAACTTCCTCCATAGCCATGTCGGCAAAGAAAGGTTCTTCCAAACCTAAATCTAACACAAATAATCAATCGTCCCTCTTATCTCAAACCTTCCGAAGCACCCAAGGGAAGATACCATACACTGTTGACCGACCCCTCGTAGTCAGATAAACACCGAAGCGAAAGACACTGCAAATACTTCAGAAAACAACAACCATCCGAAGCATACCTCTTAGATTCCCCCGAGAGATCCTTCGCACCTCGCACATCAGGTTCGTGAACCCAGAGAATAGAACTCACGAGGCTGACCACTATAACCAGGTATACGCGGGCATACATCAAGTATTGGCGGCTAAGCCAAGCAGGAGTTATACCACGGACCTTTTAGCAAAACACTTTCACCATATTCCATAACATAGGAGCCGAAGTCAAGAGAATCACTGCGGGTTGAGCAAGTAAAGTTCCAAGTGATGAACCATGTACCCACTAGATTATACCTTGATCGAGAAAACTCAGAACCTTCGGTAGAGTAGTTGCAG
Organism: Lactuca saligna; assembly: GCF_052625555.1. Classification (NCBI taxonomy): domain Eukaryota; kingdom Viridiplantae; phylum Streptophyta; class Magnoliopsida; order Asterales; family Asteraceae; genus Lactuca; species Lactuca saligna. Next base: position 256,911,353 of record NC_136421.1, read on the forward strand.
TAGATGCTCTAACTACTCAGACACCTTGCCCACCCTGTTACAGACAAGTAGTGCCTATCATCCTCCACCCTATTGCATGGAGGAAATCGTCGCTGCCCTGTAGACGATAGACTTCATTCTCCGAAGTGAACACTAGAATATCGAGAACCCACAGGATAACCTTCGCAGCCAAGAATACTTGATCAAAGTGCAATAGTAGTTGCGTAGAACCTCGTGACCCAAATCCCAAAGAGATTATAGACTTGACACCAACCCTGGTGTTAGTCGAAGGGTTATGTAGGAGCATACACCTTCCATGTTAGGATAAACCACAGTCTTAGAGATTCATTGGACTATTAGGTGTTCCACGAATACTATCTCACGTAGAGATAGTAGAACCACCTCCCGAGGTAGTCCAACACTCGTCTAGTGAAACCCTATTTCCCCGATCCTAAGGGTTTCCGTATCTCAAGCATCGTTAGTGCAGGTCCATTTTACACGAGTTTGGGATAGACACTCTATAGCAAACCAATGACCATAGTCACGCAATCCACACAACAATCTAGAAAGTCTCTATCAACCGGTTGAAAGAAAACACGAAACTGAAGACCACCCGAGCTTCCGAAGGACTAACCTGAAGGACTACACATCCAGTACAAGTGAAAACGTTAGGAACTTCGGAATGGCGATCACGCCAGTGTTGATCTTTCCATAGAAGTAAACTATGTTCTTAGTACTGAAAAGCTCTACTCCTTTCCAAGAGCTTAGGACCATCCGATAATCCTTATGGAGACATGGTCCAACCCTTTTCAAACCACTACTACTTTCGGATATACCATAAGGTTCACATTCGATCGATTCACTTATTAGACTTGATACGTGAATTCCCAACAACACTCTTCGTGCCTCACCATCTTGATAGAATCCATCGAGAACCCTAACCTTGTAGATACGTCAGTTGGAACCCACTAGCTACACGAGACGGAATCCGCATCCCGTATGCGAGGGTCTGTTGAAATGACAAACACAGACCAGAGATCACTTGGGAACGCAAGGACAACCACATAGGAAGTACTCTCTTACCTCTACTTGGCCATTCATACCTACTTCCCTGCCTAGACCTGAATTTCGGGGCGAAATTCCCTCTAACGGGGGAATGATGTGACAACCCAAGTTGCCCCGTTACATTTCTCCGTTACCATTAACGGAATATTCCACTGTATAAAAGTTCCGTTACGTAGAGGGCATCAATTTAGTAAACATTCCATTTGGTTGCAATAAGCATGCAGTTAAGTCGTGATGAAAGGAAATAAAACACATAACACATATTTTCAGTTAATTGGATATGTTAAGTTTTCTTATTACGACCACTAAATCGGGTGCGACCAAAATCCCCGTTTAACGGCAGTATCGGGTAAAATCCTACTGAGCCCTGACTCAAAACCCTATATAAGGGTGAGTGGAGTCTAGTGGAGACTTTTTACACTCTCTCTCTATACTCTCTCTCTAGACTTGTTTTAACCCCGAATCCGCAACCAAACGCTTCCAAATTGTAAGTCTGCTTACCCTAGCTTATTCAAAACATATTGATGTGTGTTTTTAGCCCAAAAATCGGACTTAGAAGCAATGGAAAAGGATTTTATGGCCTAACCTCCTCCTTAGGCCATAAACACCCAAAACAAGGCCAAAATGACCCAAACTTGTCCCTAATGGCTTGGAAATAAATTGAGGTATTAGCCTAGGAGTGTTTAAACATTAAAACTCATGGATTTGGGGGTCAAAAGAGAATTTACAGCCCAAGCATAAGCTTAGGCCGTAAACACCTCAAAATCTTGTTAAAAGGCCCCAAAAACACTCCCAAACCACACTAGGGCTTAACACATAAATTAAGGGCTTATTCCTTTGGGTTTAGATCACTTAAACACATCAAAATGAAGGATAAAAATGAGTTTACAGCCCAAGCACATGCTTAGGCTGTAAACTCCCCAAAACCCACTCAAATGATGGTTTTAATCCTCCAAAATAGCATCATACTTCATTAGAAATCACTAGAAGGGCATTAGAGGCTTTAAACTTCCCAAAACTCTAAGGATTAGAGTTTACGGCCGTAAACTCCTTTAGGATTGGTCCCTTGGCCGTAATCTCATAAATCATGCCCTTAGAGGCCTCAAACCCACTCATGCCTTTTGGGAAAAGTGCTTAGAATAAATCAATGAGCAAGCTAGAAGCATAAAACACCCAAGAATATGACCTTGGGAGTTTACGGCCGTAAACTCCCTTGAGTTAGGCCGTAAACTCCAAAATGGTCCGTGTTAATGCTTTAAACCCATTCACACACTTGATATTTGAGTTTAGCAAAGTTCCACAACTGATAGGAGACCCTTAGCACCCTTAAACGCTACCCGGGACCCCAAACACTTAACCAAAAGTGTTCTACGCTCCTTTGAGCGTGTATATTTGTGTAACTAGCATTAAATATACTAATTGTATGTAAACATATGTTATCATATGTTAAATAGGTCATTGAGTGTGTTCGAGTCATTACGCGGCACCGAACGCCCAAACAACACTCTCGTTGGACCTACTTACACCAAGTGAGTTCATACCCCTGAATGAACCTTTTTAAATGCTTTTAAATGTTTTATAGGGGGGATACAAGTTAAACATGCCAGTTATCAGGTCAATCACATGTGATTGATAACCCGCATGCACAAAATTTTACCACTTTACACTGTTTTACCGAGTGGGACACTATAATGACTTTTACTTATTTCATAACTTTTACTTATACTGATTTATCCAAATTCATTTTAAATTGGTTTATGAAAGATCCTCTAAGGTTTTTAAACATATGTTACAAAAGAATACAATTTGGGATTTTCTCTGTACTTAAAGGCTTTTCATTAAAGATTTCCTTTTTAGACGTATACTTTTACTTGTTAAATACTGCTGCTTCGCTTGTACTTATTTTATACTCCTACTCGCTAACGCTTTCACTTATATTTGTAGTCGCGTATACCTGATGATTCTTATACTTATTCACGCTCTTACTTAGTGATATGATTTCTTCTTCACTTATACTTGATAACGACTCTACTTCACTTATACTTGATATGCTTTTGCTTCACTTATTATCGCCTCTACTTCGTGATACGCTTGTACTTGTTCGACACTTCTACTTCACTTGCGACCGCTCCTACTTCACTCGTTAGACACTCCTACTTTACAAGAATCACTTATACTTGATACACTTATACTTTACGATTTTGTTATTCCACACTGTATGAATTCACACCACGATGATATGTCTTTAATTATTACACACTCAGTCGTAGTTAGATGTACGTCTGTGCTTATATAGATACATATAAGTAACGATTGAAAGACTTAGGAAGGCTCATCCACCCTATTTCCTTTTCTTCGTTGAGAAGTGGTCTGGTGGGATCGGGTGGCCGTCTGAAAGTCGTTTGGTTCATTAGTTATATACTATGTATATGAGTATGGACATACAGGAAATTCTCTAGTCAAGTCAGTTAAGAGTCTCTACCTCTATTCTACACTTACTTTAGAAACACACTACCCACTGTTTGGAAGTCTCTATCTCTAATACGTCACTTGCATCAGAAATCCACTCCCCTCTAGAAACACACTATCCTCTATTTGGGATGCATTTTCGGGACGCGGCCTTCTCCATCGTCTAGTTAGTAACCAGAGTCTCCTGTACGGAGAGCGGACATTGTGTGTATAAGCCTATACGGGATTGACAACCCCGCACCCTGACTGCTAGCTACAGTCCACGGCCTATCAAGCCAAGGGGTGACAAATGTCACATTATACAGATGCTTGTAGGGCGTCTGGAACTCTAGTCAGTATGGTTACGAGTATCCTGGGTTACCTTATAATTCATGGCTTTAAGGTAATGGTATTTCATCAACAATCTACACTGTATACTGGTGATTCATTTTCAGAGTCACATTGTTTTGACCTTACAAGACGTATCTTTCATTTGATACTGTCTGAGGTCTGTTATCTCTGTTTTGACCTTACAAGACGTATCCTTCATTTGATGTTGTCTGGGGTCTGTATCCACTGTATTCACAGAATCCACTGTATTCACGGTATTCACTGTGTTCACCGTTCTAAACCTTGCTAGACGTATCTTTCATTTGATATTGTCTACGGTCTGTATTTGTTGTTTAGACCCTACTAGTTGTACCCTTCATTTGGTACTTTCTGGGGTCTATGTCTCCACTTGTTAGACTGAACCAGGCGTGTGTTTGTTTTATACTTTCCTGGAGTCTATGGTTCTTTGCCTTAGTCAGTAGTCCTCACTACTGAGGCATATGATATTCCCTGATGTCGTTGATTTCCTCAATAATCAAATTCAGTATTTTGATAATGATAGCAATTTAGGGAAAACTACTTTTTACCCCACATCACTAACCAGTCTTGGTAGAAGGCTGCTTTTTATTAAAGAAAATATAGGATTTTCTGGAAAGGACTCTAATACACTGAAATCTATAAAACTATTACTTTCTTAAGTTATTTGAATGAAATGTCACTAAATGCTTATGAACTCACCAGCATTTGTAAAAATGTTGATACTCACTTTTCAAATAACTTGTATTCTCAGGTTAGCATTAGACAGGTACATCCCCGGAGCTGTTGATGAAGATAGCTAGTACTATGTTGTATTTATTCTATTACTTGTAATACTTTAAAGTGTTGTAATGTAACCTTGTAAAATTATTACTATTAATGCAATGTTTTGTTGTACTTTGATTAGTATAATGCATGTGTTGTGATACTTGACATGACGTCATCCACCCCAGAACGTTTCCGCCGTTCCGGTTTTGGGGTGTGACAGATTGGTATCAGAGCATTGTTTATAGTGAGCTAAGTATATCAATTCATAAAAGATATACAACCTATAAATACAAAAGGGATAAAACACTCTAACCAAGAATTATACTTTAAAATATGACCATATTTTACCAAAGTATAATAACATCCGGAATCTAAGCACTCGAACACAAGTATCACAAGAAGAACAAGAATAAAAATCTTCGGATGTTGAGCACTACAGACAAATCTGGGAAGTTATGTAATCGTACGCTGGAATAAATGTAACCTGATCAACTACCTTTATTCGAGATGCGATGAACGTGTGCTCGGGAGTGATTGTGGTGTGCAACAGGTCTGAAACTTACCAACTAGGATTTGTTAGAGCCAAACATAAAGTTAAAATACTATGGGAGTATTTTAGAACGCTAAAAGATTCACACTAAACTCATAATCATAATTCAAAGATAAGGACCAAACAAGAATTAAAATACCATAGGGGTATTTAGGATACATAGATAACCTTGCGTGAATAACTAAAAAGATCCTTATTGATATACCTACAACTACAGAGGGTATACTCCCAAGGTTATTTATAATAAGGACTCCATAGGCTAAGAATGTGTGGTTTCGCTCTATTACCTTTTCCTCATTGGGATGTGGTTCTAGAGTAGTATCACATATTCGAAGGCCTATTGGATCTAAACTATATATGATTTGTACACCCTGTGTAATCGTAGGAGGACTCGATATGGATCACACAGTCAAATGTTAATAATCTCTTAGGATTCTTTAGACATTTCCATTCTCGCACGAACCCTGTAGAAAACCCTACCCACTTCAGTGCATAACAGGAGAGTTGAATTCGACCCCGAAGAGGTTCATTGAGAATATTTCCTGTTCGGAAATAAATGAACTGGGTCGAGACTATTGAATACACCAAGTGCCCGTGTTCTTTTAGGGACAACGGTGAGAAATTCGTCTAAACTTCGGAGATTCCCAGTCATCCATCGTGAAGTGATGACACCCAGAGTTGGAATCAGAAGGAAGGTGGAGTAGAAATTCAATATGTCCATACGAGAAGAGAACCCTAGGAAACTACCCGAAGGAAACCAACGCCGATTCCAGTCAAAGACACGAGGCAGACTGAGGGAGCCAGTATATGGAACCTGAGAATTGACTTTTCCTCGTGTTCGTCACGCTAATACACCCTTAAAATAATACAATTTAGTGAGTTAGTGATTACACCACTCACGCTTTGGGTTAGGTAAATCGTCGATTCCCATTGCCAGCCACACGATTAGGGCAGGTCCCCACACCTTTATTGAGAAGTGTTCATCCATGAGCCTTCATGAGCCTCTCTTTCTGCTGTTTCGTTCTGAACTATTCACAAATCTCTCCAGGCCGGAGAGTGAAACCTTCTCCAGTATAAAGGTAACTTAGTAGGAACGACTCGCATCTTATGACCTTTTTCCGATACTCATACTCCTACCTCGATTACCAGGACTACATCATAGGGATGTAGGTCGACGTTCAAACAACCAGTACCCGTGGCACGGGAAAAATTTATGCCTAATGCGATCGGGACAGAAATGTCCAGGGTTAACCATTGTCTCTCATTACCTTGTATTCCTTTCCGTGTAGGAAAACCATGCCACCGAAGAAACGTAACCAATCCACAAGCAAGAAACCCACTCTCTTATCCGATGAAGCTACGTTCCAAGCTGCAGTCTCCGCAGCCGTAGCCGCTGTCATGGCTCACCTAAATGCTAACAGCGCCAATGTTAGCAAGGTGCCCGTCGGAAATTCCAATCCTGACAATGGACAGCATCAACCCACACTTCCATACTCAGCCACCCAAGAACCTCTACCGAACCCACTAAAGAGAAAACTCAAGATAGAGGAGGGAAGTACCTCGGCTCAAGGACCTTCCGAAGGGCAACGAGCTGAGGCAGTCTGTACCCCTGTCAACCCTTCCCTCCCGACTCCAAGAAGACCGTATCTAGGAGACCTTCCCCACTACAGCAAGTGTAGCTACCATCATCATGGTGCCTGCCGGGAACTCTATTGTGCTAGGTGCCACATGAAGGGGCAATCTGCTCGTGTATGCAGAACTCCAGTGGAACGTATTGCATCAATCGCCAATGCGGCGGCCACTCAGGTTTGCCGCCTATGTGGCAAGTTCGGACACTTCAAGAAGGACTGCCCAACTGAAGGAAACAACAGAGACACAGGAGGAGCCTAACTCTATTGCTTAGGGAAGAGCATCAGAGAACTCGTTAGATTTTGTAAGGTGAAAGTCGCAGCACTGTTATAAAATTTAAAACTTCATTAGGGTAAAACTATAATGGCTAAACGTATACGTTACGGCCATGTATATCTAAGATGGACAGACCTAGAGTGAGCGAATGCCGCCTCATTTCCTGTTCCTGGTTTGGTTGTGGATTTAGGGCGGGGTCGCTCAGTCAACAATCCTCCCCACCTTAAATATACATGACTAGTATCCATGAGGCGATTATAGAAATGCCTTTAGAGTATTCATTCACGAAAAGATACTCTATTCGGAAACACTTAGAACTCTTTATAGTTCCGCGTCGACTCTATCAGTCCAGGTATCCGCGGTAGCGATACATAGGACGAAACCCGAGACGCCTCGAACTTGAGTGCCTGTTCGGCACATGACTCTATCGACCTTCACTTTATATCATGTCGGAATGTGCCAACTTCGATGACCCTATTGATCATGGTTTGACTTCGTGAAACCGTGTGTATATCCTTAAGTGCTGTGTAAAAAGAACTTCCTCCATAGCCATGTCGGCAAAGAAAGGTTCTTCCGAACCTAAATCTAACACAAATAATCAATCGTCCCTCTTATCTCAAACCTTCCGAAGCACCCAAGGGAAGATACCATACACTGTTGACCGACCCCTCGTAGTCAGATAAACACCGAAGCGAAAGACACTGCAAATACTTCAGAAAACAACAACCATCCGAAGCATACCTCTTAGATTCCCCCGAGAGATCCTTCGCACCTCGCACATCAGGTTCGTGAACCCAGAGAATAGAACTCACGAGGCTGACCACTATAACCAGGTATACGCGGGCATACATCAAGTATTGGCGGCTAAGCCAAGAAGGAGTTCTACCATGGACCTTTTAGCAAAACACTTTCACCATATTCCATAACATAGGAGCCGAAGTCAAGAGAATCACTGCGGGTTGAGCAAGTAAAGTTCCGAGTGATGAACCATGTACCCACTAGATTAGACCTTGATCCAGAAAACTCAGAACCTTCGGTAGAGTAGTTGCAGTAGATGCTCTAACTACTCAGACACCTTGCCCACCCTGTTACAGACAAGTAGTGCCTATCATCCTCCACCCTATTGCATGGAGGAAATCGTCGCTGCCCTGTAGACGATAGACTTCATTCTCCGAAGTGAACACTAGAATACCGAGAACCCACAGGATAACCTTCGCAACTAAGAATACTTGATCAAAGTGCAATAGTAGTTGCGTAGAACCTCGTGACCCAAATCCCAAAGAGATTATAGACTTGACACCAGCCCTGGTGTTAGTCGAAGGGTTATGCAGGAGCATACACCTTCCACGTTAGGATAAACCACAGTCTTAGAGATTCATTGGACTATTAGGTGTTCCATGAATACTATCTCACGCAGAGATAGTAGAACCACCTCCCGAGGTAGTCCAACACTCGTCTAGTGAAATCCTATTTCCCCGATCCTAAGGGTTTTCGTATCTCAAGCATCGTTAGTGCAGGTCTATTTTACACGAGTTTGGGATAGACACTCTATAGCAAACCAATGACCATAGTCACGCAATCCTCTCAACAATCTAGAAAGTCTCTATTAAACGGTTGAAAGAAAACACGAAACCGAAGACAACCCGAGCTTCCGAAGGACTAACCTGAAGGACTACACATCCAGTACAAGTGAGAACGTTAGGAACTTCGGAATGGCGATCACGCCAGTGTTGATCTTTCCATAGAAGTACACTATGTTCTTAGTACTGAAAAGCTCTACTCCTTTTCGAGAGCTTAGGACCATCCGATAATCCTTATGGAGACATGGTCCAACCCTTTTCAGACCACTACTACTTTCGGATATAGCATAAGGTTCACATTCGATCGATTCACTTCTTAGACTTGATACGTGAATTCCCGACAACACTCTTCGTGCCTCAGTCATCTTGATAGAATCCATCGAGAACCCTAACCTTGTAGATACGTTAGTTGGAACCCACTAGCTACACGAGACGGAATCCGCATCCCGTACGCGAGGGTCTGTTGAAATGACAAACACAGACCAGAGATCACTTAGGAACGCAAGGACAACCACATAGGAAGTACTCTCTTACCTCTACTTGGCCATTCATACCTACTTCCCTGCCTAGACCTGAATTTCGGGGTGAAATTCCCTCTAACATGGGAATGATGTGACAACCCAAGTTTCCCCGTTACATTTCTCCGTTACCATTAACGGAATATTCCACTGTATAAAAGTTCCGTTACTTAGAGGGCATCAATTTAGTAAACATTCCATTTGGTTGCAATAAGCATGCAGTTAAGTCGTGATGAAAGGAAATAAAACACATAACACATATTTCCATTTAATTGGAAATGTTAAGTTTTATTATTATGACCACTAAATCGGGTGCGACCAAAAGCCTCGTTTAACGGCAGTATCAGGTAAAATCCTACTGAGCCCTGACTCAAAACCCTATATAAGGGTGAGTGGAGTCTAGTGGAGACTTTTTACACTCTCTCTTTATACTCTCTCTCTAGACTTGTTTTAACCCCGAATCCGCAACCAAACGCTTCCAAATTGTAAGTCCGCTTACCCTAGCTTATTCAAAACATATTGATGTGTATTTTTAGCCTAAAAATCGGACTTAGAAGCAATGGAAAAGGATTTTATGGCCTAAGCTCCTCCTTAGGCCATAAACACCCAAAACAAGGCCAAAATGACCCAAACTTGTCCCTAATGGCTTGGAAATAAATTGAGGTATTAGCCTAGGAGTGTTTAAACATTAAAACTCATGGATTTGGGGGTTAAAAGAGAGTTTACGGCCCAAGCACAAGCTTAGGCCGTAAACACCTCAAAATCTTGTTAAAAGGCCCCAAAAACACTCCCAAACCACATTAGGGCTTAACACATAAATTAAGGGCTTATTCCTTTGGGTTTAGATCACTTAAACACATCAAAATGAAGGATAAAAATGAGTTTACGGCCCAAGCACATGCTTAGGCTGTAAACTCGCCAAAACCCACTCAAATGATGGTTTTAATCCTCCAAAATAGCATCATACTTCATTAGAAATCACTAGAAGGGCATTAGAGGCTTTAAACTTCCCAAAACTCTAAGGATTAGAGTTTACGGCCGTAAACTCCTTTAGGAGTGGTCCCTTGGCCGTAAACTCATAAATCATGCCCTTAGAGGCCTCAAACCCACTCATGCCTTTTGGGAAAAGTGCTTAGAATAAATCAATGAGCAAGCTAGAAGCATAAAACACCCAAGAATATGACCTTGGGAGTTTACGGCCGTAAACTCCCTTGAGTTAGGCTATAAACTCCAAAATGGTCCATGTTAATGCTTTAAACCCATTCACACACTTGATATTTGAGTTTAGCAAAGTTCCACAACTGATAGGAGACCCTTAGCACCCTTAAACGCTACCCGGGACCCCAAACACTTAACCAAAAGTGTTTTCCGCTCCTTTGAGCGTGTATATTTGTGTAATTAGCATTAAATATACTAATTGTATATGAACATATGTTATCATATGTTAAATAGGTCATTGAGTGTGTTCGAGTCATTACGCGGCACCGAATGCCCAAACAACACTCTCGTTGGACCTACTTACACCAAGTGAGTTCATACCCCTGAATGAACCTTTTTAAATGCTTTTAAATGTTTTATAGGGGGGATACAAGTTAAACATGCCAGTTATCAGGTCAATCACATGTGATTGATAACCCGCATGCACAAAATTTTACCACTTTACACTGTTTTACCGAGTGGGACACTATAATGACTTTTACTTATTTCATAACTTTTACTTATACTGATTTATCCAAATTCATTTTAAATTGGTTTATGAAAGATCCTCTAAGGTTTTTAAACATATGTTACAAAAGAATACAATTTGGGATTTTCTCTGTACTTAAAGGCTTTTCATTCAAGATTTCCTTTTTAGACGTATACTTTTACTTGTTAAATACTGCTGCTTCGCTTGTAACACTTTCACTTATATTTGTAGTCGCGTATACCTGATGACGCTTATACTTATTCACGCTCTTACTTAGTGATACGGTTTCTTCTTCACTTATACTTGATAACGACTCTACTTCACTTATACTTGATACGCTTTTGCTTCACTTATTATCGCCTCTACTTCGTGATACGCTTGTACTTGTTCGACACTTCTACTTCACTTGTGACCGCTCCTACTTCACTCGTTAGACACTCCTACTTTACAAGAATCACTTATACTTGATACACTTATACTTTACGATTATGTTATTCCACACTGTATGAATTCACACCACGATGATATGTATTTAATTAGTACACACTCAGTCGTAGTTAGATGTACGTCTGTGCTTATATAGATACATATAAGTAACGATTGAAAGACTTAGGAAGGCTCATCCACCCTATTTCCTTTTCTTCGTTGAGAAGTGGTCTGGTGGGATCGGGTGGCCGTCCGAAAGTCGTTTGGTTCATTAGTTATATACTATGTATATGAGTATGGACATACAAGAAATTCTCTAGTCAAGTCAGTTAAGAGTCTCTACCTCTATTCTACACTTACTTTAGAAACACACTACCCACTGTTTGGAAGTCTCTATCTCTAATACGTCACTTGCATCAGAAATCCACTCCCCTCTAGAAACACACTATCCTCTATTTGGGATGCATTTTCGGGACGCGGCCTTCTCCATCGTCTAGTTAGTAACCAGAGTCTCCTGTACGGAGAGCGGACATTGTGTGTATAAGCCTATACGGGATTGACAACCCCGCACCCTGACTGTTAGCTACAGTCCACGGCCTATCAAGCCAAGGGGTGACAAATGTCACATTATACAGATGCTTGTAGGGCGTCTGGAACTCTAGTCAGTATGGTTACGAGTATCCTTGGTTACCTTATAATTCATGGCTTTAAGGTAACGGTATTTCACCGGCAATCTACACTGTATACTGGTGATTCATTTTCAGAGTCACATTGTTTGTACCTTACAAGACGTATCTTTCATTTGATACTGTTTGAGGTCTGTTATCTCTGTTTTGACCTTACAAGACGTATCCTTCATTTGATGTTGTCTGGGGTCTGTATCCACTCTATTCACAGAATCCACTGTATTCACGGTATTCACTGTGTTCACCGTTCTAAACCTTGCTAGATGTATCTTTCATTTGATATTGTCTACGGTCTGTATTTGTTGTTTAGACCCTACTAGTTGTACCCTTCATGTGGTACTTTCTGGGGTCTGTGTCTCCACTTGTTAGACTGAACCAGGCGTGTCGTTTGTTTGATACTTTCCTGGAGTCTATGGTTCTTTGCCTTAGTCAGCAGTCCTCACTGCTGAGGCATATGATATTCCCTGATGTCGTTGATTTCCTCAATAATCAAATTCAGTATTTTGATAATGATAGCAATTTAGGGAAAACTACTTTTTACCCCACATCACTGACCAGTCTTGGTAGAAGGCTGCTTTTATTAAAGAAAATATAGGATTTTCTGGAAAGGACTCTAATACACTGAAATCTCTTAAACTATTACTTTCTTAAGTTATTTGAATGAAATGTCACTAAATTCTTATGAACTCACCAGCATTTGTAAAAATGTTGATACTCGCTTTTCAAATAACTTGTATTCTCAAGTTAGCATTAGACAGGTACATCCCCGGAGCTGTTGATGAAGATAGCTAGTACTATGCTGTATTTATTCTATTACTTGTAATACTTTAAAGTCTTGTAATGTAACCTTGTAAAATTATTACTATTAATGCAATGTTTTGTTGTGCTTTGATTACTATAATGCATGTGTTGTGATACTTGACATAACGTCATCCACCCCAGAACGTTTCCGCCGTTCCGGTTTTGGGGTGTGACACCCCTCACCCCTTTCACAAGTATTCGTGAAGGGTGACTTAGTCATCTTTCCAAGTAAACAAGACTCGCATGTGTCATCTTCCCTAAGGTCGAATGACTCCAACACTCCATCCTTTTGGAGTTGGGCTATGCGTTTCTTGTTGACATGTCCAAGACGGAAATACCACAAGGATGCTTTATCCATACTAGTGGAAGAATCAATATTCAAAACATCATTTCCTAAGTTATCAACAATCATAACAGTTTCATATATTCCATTACACGGTATAGCTTCAAAGTAAAAGACACTATTTAGATAAGCCATAATAGAACCATTCTCATTATTAAAAGAAAATCTAAATCCTTGTTTATATAAACCATGAAATGAAATGATGTTTCTAGCCATTTCTGGCGAATAGCAACAATTGTTCAAATCTAAACATAAATTATTCCTAAGCACTAAAGAATACACTCCAATCTTGGTAACAGGCGACAATCTTCTGTTCCCCATGATTAGATTGATCCTTCCTTGCTCCACATCCATACTTCTTCTTAGTCCCTGCACATTTGAACAAATGTGATAACCACAACCGGTGTCAAGAACCCAAGAAATAGCATGATTAGAATCATTAGATTTAATTGTGTATATGCCCGCGAAAGATGGCTTGATCTTTCCTTCTTTGATTGCTTGCAGGTATTCTGGGCAGCTTCTCTTCTAATGTCCTATCTTGTGGCAGTGGTGGCACTCTGCCTCCTTCGGGTTAGGATAGGGCTTAGTGGGATCAACTTTGGTCCCACTAGAAGAGGCACCATATCGGGCTTTAACCTTGCGATAGTTCTTTGATGAAGCCTTCCTCTTCTTTCCCTTTCCTTGACCAATTGCCAAGACAGGAGTAGCAGACGGATTGGGAGTAGGTGCAACAGACTTGTCTTTGAAGTTGCTGTCAGCAACCCTCAAAAGACCTTGGAGTTTGCTTAGGGTGACCTCCTCTTTGTTCATGTGGTAGGTCATCCTAAATTGGTTGTACATCGGAGGCAAAGAGTGAAGCACCATGTTGATCGCCAAGTCTTCCCCAAAGTCAACATTTAACTTGCGAAGGCGATCGACATACCTTTGCATCTTTTGCAGGTGCACGGTAAGAGATTCTCCATGACCCATCTTAGCGGAGATCATGTTAGTGAAAATCTCATAACGCTCTTGTCTCGCGTTTTGGTGGCATCTCTCCAATAAGTCTTGATGCATCTCGTATGGGTACATGTCCTCGTAGGACTTTTGGAATTCAGAGTTCATGGTGGCAATCATGATGCAATTTACCTTCGTTGCATCTCGCTCATGAGTCTCAAAAGCGGTGATTTCGGCCAGAGTAGCGATTTCGGGGTTGATTTTCTCAAGCATTTCATCGAGGACATACTCCTTATCCTCATAGCGAACAATGGTGCGAATGTTTCTTATCCATTCGCTAAAGTTCGTTCCATCGAAGGTGACCTTTTGGCAAAGGCTCATCAACATGAAAGAACTAGCAGCAACGTTGTTTGCGTTCGACATCTATAGAAAGGACAAAGATAGATTAGAATAAGAATCCCTAATTATCACCCAATAAGAAAAATTAGGGTTAGGATCCAACAATAACGTTTTCATATTAGAAAAGGGATGCCGTAATCTAACATGAAAATAAATTGAAGGTAAGTGAATGACGATTCACTAATTCTCCATTACAAAACCTAGACTATTAGTCCTAAGTGTATTGAGAATTCCTAGGTTCGGATGAGATTCATTGAAACTATTCAATGGCATGTTTAAATCTCGATATGCCCCTCTTGTTTGTGACTGGGATGCCGAGGATCACAAAGCGGGTGTGAATTACCATGCAAATTCACATGGTGCCTTCATTGTAACGATCATCTATTCGATGTGCCGGTAAACCACACACGCTCCATCGAACTATGATAAACAATGAATCACCCTTTGCCACCTTTTCTTAGAACCAATTAGTGTGTCGGTAAACCACACACGCTCCACTAACTTCTTAGCAAGGGTGCAAAGTGTAATTTCATGGGATTGCATCAATTCACTTTTCCTAAAGTAACTAAGATTGGGAAATTTTTAAAATGTGTAGTTACTTTGTATTTCTTATTATACTTTTAATGAGAGGATGAGGTTGCCCTATCCTACCCGTTCGGCTAACGACCCTCCACCAATCAAGCAAGCGGTGGGTGTGAGTGTACACCCATTAAGCGCCATTTTATAGGCCGCAACCTTATACCCACCTTATAGATCGGCTTCGTGAATGAGGCCTACTAACGGTAAGACTAGCATTTAGTTATACATATATATATTATTCTAGTAATATCATATTAGTATAAGGTTGTGTTTTAAACCTTTTAAAATGTAGGGTTTGAAATTAAAGTTGTCTAAATTAAAACTTTTAATCACAAATATAAATTTCAAAACTTGAGGGTAAGTTTTAAACATTTAAAACATGGAGGATCAAATAACAAATAATTCCAATTAACAATTAATATCCTAATTATCTATATTTGATTTATCCAAGATTTCTTTTAAGATAATTATCAAAATAATTAATCAATTATCATATAAGGAAATTAAATATTTTATTAGATGATAAATATCTTTAATTAGATCAAGATTATAGTCATATATATCAAAAAATTAGATTAGTGTTGATCTAATATGATTAAGGTAAGTTTCCATAAGATAAACATGAAAAAAAATCCCGGTTTTGCCTAATCCTGACGCCCGGACTCGCCGAGTACACAAAGGGACTCGCTGAGTCAGGCCTACTCGCCGAGTCCACTTTAGAACTCGCCGAGTCCATCACTCAGAAACCAAAAAATCGAATTTTGCAGGTTTGTTTCAGTTAATCAAGCAACAATTTAAAGAAAACCAAGCTAGGCTCTGATACCACTGATGGGTTTTAGCCATAAGAACTTTCCTATGTGCGCATTCAAAACCCTAATGCTCGGATCTAGGCTTTCTAATTAAACATGCTTTGAATCCAAGACTTCTAATGGCTAATTAGGTTAATCAACATTGAAATAGATCTAGAACCATACCTTTGAATTCCTTGTTGATCTTGTTCTCTTGGAGCTTCTAGAGTCACAAATGTCACTCCTCTAATGGCTTACAAACACCAATAGCAAGAAAGATGATTTAGGAGAGAGGAGAGGGGACGAATTCGGCCAGAGTATCTCTACTTTAGATGGTGTGTCGAATTCCCTCACCCCTAGGGTCTATTTATACTTGTAGACTCCTTAAGGATTACAGCTTTAACCCTAATTGGATAACTTAGACTTTAAGTTAATCCATATCCTTTCCTTGATAACCCTATGGACGATTTTGGCTTATCCAAGCCCTAGAAATTGTCCATCCTATCTTGGATAAGGATTTATAGTCTAAAGTGTAACTATCAAACAATTGATAGTTTATACCCTCTTATTTAATTAATCTCTTTAAGTCACCAAATTAATTCCAATTAATCTATGACTTATATTAATCAAATAACCATATATTATTCCTTATAATATTTACTCTCTCTTAACAAATCATCCATCAAGTTGCTATGGTGAAGGCAACCCAAAAGGACCATGCACAACCGGATCAAATACTTGCCGAATATAGTTGCAGCCTTAGACACTATACCAACAGTTACGCCCATCGTACCTCGCACGTATCCGGTCCAGAGTCAGCCACGTAGTCCGCCTTCGCATGGTCTCCACATAGAATCCACAACTGAGACCTGGGAACCGAGCATGCGACACCTCATGTACGCCCAGCGTACCGAGGATCTACGCCCCGCGTAATAAGGTGCTTCTCAACCTATATAAGGGATGCGAAGGTCTCTGAAAATGTTTGCTCATTACACCCTCTACTCACATTTTTAGCCAATTTTAACCTCCAGGAGTCCCGTTATCATCCCCGACATCTGAAGCAAGCCCCAACGCCCCGAAGTTCCCGAGAAAATCTTATTTTCAAGTCAAAACTCCGCCCGAGTAAAGTCCGGTTTTCAATTAAAAACCTCGGTTTCGCCCCAGAAATTCATATTTGGAACCGAAGTGCTGCCCAAATGATTATTTTAACCTCGATTATTTCAAGGTGATTTCAATATATAGGAACAATTTTATGTTATGTGTTATATGTGTTATGTGCTTTTCAGTGTTATTATTCCGGGTTATTTTATTCGCTATTTTTATAGCAAAAGTAATACCTTTGACCATGTGATCAGTGAAAGGACTTAGATTCACATTGATACTAGTACGTAGCCTCTGGTCATGTAGAGCATGTCTCTGTAAGAGAATGACTTCTATTCTATCGCATTGGAAAATGGTTAGACAAGACTATAAGCCTGAAATCTAACAAGATGTTAATCAGAAATCTTGTGTCTTCTGTGCCATTTGGGCCGAAGCTTTATTGATGTTTATCAAGTATGAAAATTTTTATGTCTCATTGATTGTATATCTTTGAATCAAGTCATTGAGTGATATGAAAAGCTTGTCACATGAATTCACATATGCATTTGTTGCTCCTTGATTCTCTTTGCTTCTGCCAAATTGAAAGAATTAGAATAGTTTGTAATAATACTTTTGTACTTCAGTTTATGTTTGTATAAATTACAATATCATGGGTAGTTATGTAATATATAACACTTTGTAATAGTCGGTTTGTATCCAATAGTTTGTAACCTCTTTATCAATGTAAAATATTGCTTTTATGAATATGCAAGTGGCATGTTTTGGAGTAATAGTATTGTGAAGTATGAAAGTTTGGGACTTTCAGAAATACGAAAGTTGGGGTCTTTCAATCATGGTATCAGAGAAATGGTTTAAGTGAACTGAATATCATGGATTGGTATTTAGACTTAAACTGTTGGAAGCTCAATATATGAGCTGATTCATAATAAGTATATGGATACAAACCATAGGAAATATTTAAGTGGGGGATTGGGTAGTGATAAACCCTAGTATTCTAAGATATTAAGTTACTTTAGAATTTTCAGAAAATTAGTTTAAGTTAACTATGAATTTTGAGAATTTCTAAGCTTTAACAAGAATTATTAAGTGAAGATGATATGATATGTATCTGGTATATTTTAGGTTGAATACCTAATGGAGTCAAGCACTAGAATATTAAGAGGAGATATGCCTTATATTCTAATATGTGCTAAATGATAAATGAACATAGCATGCCTTAGGGTGCTTATCTATAATTGCTATTATTTGAGAAAGTTTAAGGTTTGTTACCGACCTTGGTTTAGAAAATTTTATGTTCATAATTCTAAGAATTTTCGTAATAGAATTTTTCGAAGTGATAAAGAGACTTATGATAGTTGACATCGATAAGTTTATAAATAAATGATCGCGAGATATCGTAAAATAATATTTATGAACTGTTATCGTAAATAGTGTATTAATACCTATAGAGTGGTATTGTACCTTCAAAGTATGTATAATAATATAATAACATCTTTGGAAGAAAGATGTGCGTTTGAAACACATTTGGGCAAGATAAATGTGTTGGTGCAAATCCACGAAGTTGTTCCACCGTTGTACAGATTGAAGAAGTGATTGTTTAATAGAGTCGAAAGAACCGAAGATGGTGATCAGTACTTCGGCAGTATCACAATTAATGTTGTGCAAGATTTAGAAGAATTAAATGAAGATCAAAAGAAAGGCTAATAAAGTTTTCAGACTCAATAGGCCAATACTTTGTGATGTAGTATGTAGTTCAAATAGTAATATTATACAGGATGCTTAGACTTAGTATTTGATAATAATAAGTGATGATTGACTTCTATCCCATCCTTATAGAAGTTCCATTGTGTGGTAAGCCGACTTTAACATACAACATTAGGATGGTGAATTGAGTCATTTAGTGGTAAAAGGCTAAGCAACTTACTTGTTTAAGGTAGAATGCTTAGTTGAAGAAGCAATACACTCATAATATTGTATGAGAAGAGATGTTGTAGTCAGAAATGACAGAGAACCAAGTTGAAGCTAATAGAGCTTGCTGAGATGCAGCTAAGATGCAGACTTCTTAGGATAGACTCCTATGAAGTAGACTTAGACTTACTCAGATACAAGAATAACGATGTCAAGGAAGAATAATGAAATGAACAAATGTGCATGATGGTTTGCATGAGTTAGAAGATGATGCTGGTAGCAGAAGACCGTTTGTCTCCATACTGCTAGAGTAAATTTTGGAATAGTGTGTCTTGTAGAGTAGACACTACTCGAGAAAGAATTTATATAAAGAAATGGAAGTAAAATTTCTATCGACCTATGGAAAAGTATTAGGATATATTAAATCAAGCATATGCATGAGAAGAATCCTAGAAGGTAAATATAGGTAATCCAATATATGTTTGATAGAAACGTGAAAACCCTAGTTGAGTCTAGGAGAAACTATTGTATGTATTTGTTTAAACACATACATGTGTGATAAGTTGCTTTATGAAAACTTTTGAATGGTGACCTGGGAACTGCGAGACAATACTTAGGACGAGTATGAGTAGGTGTGAATAGTAGTAGAGGCCTTTGCTACTGGAAGCACATGACTCACACTTGGATCAGGAAAAATCACAAGGTTACCAAGAAGCTAGTAAATGATTTTGTTTTATTCATGCGTGTCATTACCTTCGATTCAGTAATGACTAAGAAGATAAGTATTGTTCAACTTTTAATGTCATAAAGAATCGAGTCCGATTAGTATAAATCCGCGAAAGGAGTTGATCGGTTGAGAGAACCATGTCCTATATAGTGACGAAACTTCATTTTAGATTACCACAAAGGAAGTAAGTTAAGACTCGAATGTTGTGACTAGTAATTTCCTCGTAAACTTTAGATCTGCTCACTTCTTATTTGATTTCAATGCCTCAGATTCTTTCCTGCCTTATAAATTTACACATTCTTTTCAAATTACTTATTACGCAATTGTCCAATCATTTCATATAAATGGCATAGGAAGTATACCATTACTTGCTGATAAAGTCTATAGAGATTATGTTATAGGAATTAAAGGTTATAATCTACTTGCTAACCTGATTCCTATCTTCTTGCCCAAATCAAAAGTTAAATATCGTACATTTTAGATTACCACAAAGGAAGTAAGTTAAGACTCGAATGTTGTGACTAGTAATTTTCTCGTAAACTCTAGATCTGCTCACTTCTTATTTGATTTCAATGCCTCAGATTCTTTCGTGCCTTATAAATTCACACATTCTTTTCAAATTACTTGTTACACAATTGTCCAATCATTTCATATAAATGACATAGGAAGTATACCATTACTTGCTGATAAAGTCTATAGAGATTATGTCATAGGAATTAAAGGTTATAATCTACTTGCTAACTTGATTCCTATCTTCTTGCCCAAATTTGATATTATTCTCGACATGGATCGATTACTAAAGAACCACGCATAACGCTTGTGCTACGAAGAGATGGTGAGCATCCCTATCAAAATGGAGGATTCTATTTGTGTCTACGGTGAAAATAATAAATTTCTTTCTTAAAAACTCGTAAATTTATATCGAAAAGATATTGTACTTATCCGACTTATACAGTTAATACCTTGAAAGAGGAGAAGAAAACTGTGAATGATAGCATTTGAGAAATTGTCGACCGGCTAATTAGAGTGCATATTTTCTCGCTATACATGAAACGGCTTCACTGGAGTAATACGCGCAAGTATATTTGGACGGAATTGTGGCGAGACATGGTGTGCCACTAAAGATTATTTCTGATTATGATACTCATTTCACTTCTCACTTTTGGGCGAGAATGAAGCATGAATTAGGATCTCGAGTTGCTCTTAGTACAACTTATCATCCTTAGACAAATGGTCAGAAGAAGAGAGCAATCCAAACAGTAGAAAATATACTGAAGGTATATGAAGTACTGTATGAGCATAAATGTCATACTCAAATATGTTGGCATAACGTAGAACAGAAGATCTTTGGAGGCTCTGAAATGATTAAAGACATCACTGACAAGATACAAATTTTCCGAGAAAGAATGAAAGCGGCCCAGGATCGACAGATGT
This sequence comes from Lactuca saligna, assembly GCF_052625555.1. Lineage (NCBI taxonomy): Eukaryota > Viridiplantae > Streptophyta > Magnoliopsida > Asterales > Asteraceae > Lactuca > Lactuca saligna. The sequence continues at coordinate 256,932,344 of NC_136421.1, forward strand.
CCTATGCAGAAAAGAGGAGATTACTCGTAGAATTTCGGGTGGATGATTTAGTAATACTGAAGGTATTTCATGGAAAGGCGTTATGCTACTTTGGAAGAAAGAACGGTTGGTAAGCAAGCATACTACTTGGAATTACGTGAAGATTTGACAGATATTCATGAAGTGTTTCATGTGAGCTATCTGTGTAAAGGTTTAAGCATATATGATGAGATGGTTCCATTTATCCGAGGTGAAACTGGATAATAAGTTAAGTAGGAGAGATCCTAAATGAAAAAACAACTAAGCTACGTAATAAAGAAGTAGAATTGGTGCTTGTCAAGTGGAACCACCATAGAAGCCCAAACTATACTTAGGAGAATAAGAATGAGATAAAAGCAAAATATTCCCATGTATTTTAATCGATGTAATTTCGGGGACGAAATCCTCAAAAGGAGGAGGTATTTGTAACATACACATTTTGAAATCATGTTTTGTAATAAATAAAATTGTGAAATACTATGAGAAATTGAATGTTGAGTTCTAACAGATAGTTTTTACTAGAAATGAAGTAAAACTCTGTTTAGAATCACTCATAAAATATTAGAAGTCTTATGAGATTCCAATTAAAAGCCAAATAGTGAAATATAGAGAAAATATAAAATTTGAAATAAGTAAAATTTTATTATTGAAAGTTGTAGATAATCTTGTTGGAAACATTTAGGCAAAAACCTCGTCGAAATTCGAGTTATAACGAAAAAGTTATGACCAATCGAAGATTTGCGACAAAACTGGCACGGCACCAAATGACGTAAAAAGTGAGTTGTTGATAAACTACTTTTTAGCCTTAGTGATCTATATGAAAGTCGTAGTATTTGTTAAACCGAGAAGTTCGATAAAAAGAATGCCAAAATCTGACTTCGTAAGAGGAAGTTATGATTTTTCTAAGTTTCGGATTAGCAGTAGACAGCTAAAAACTCAAATTTTAGATCGAGCGATATTCAACCGATACAACCTAAACGAGAATTGAAGATCTCATCATTTGTAGTACAACGGTAAAAAGTCTGACGAAAACAGACGTCGGATGAGGAAGTTATGAATTTTTAACGGATTTTATTATCCTGGTCTGTTAAAAATATAATAATAAAAATAAAGTCAAAATTTGCCGACGAAGTCTAAACAAAAGTGGTAGAGTATATTCTCACCTACGCGTGCATATAAAGAACGTCAAAAACAGAGTTCGTACGCAAAAGTTATGAAATTCTGAAGTTATTAAATAAAAATAAAGAAAAAATCAAAATCTTATCCGAGGCCGTACGCCCCGTGTACATGAGGTTACACCCAGCGTACCTCACACGTATCCGGTCCGGAGTCAGCCATTTACTCTGCCTTCGCATGGTCGACCCATAGAAGCCACGTCTATAACCCGGGAACCGAGCATGTGACACCTCGCGTACGCCCAGCGTACCGAGGATCTACGCCCCGCGTAGTAAGGTGCTTCTTACCCTATATAATGGATGCGAAGGTCTCCATAAATGTTTGCTCATATTCGCTCTTTTACACTCTCTACTCCCATTTTTAGTCACTTTTAACCCCCAGAAGTCCCGTTATCATCCCCGACATCTGAAGCAAGCCGCAACGTCTCAAAGTTCCCAAGAAAATCTTATTTTCAAGTCAAAACTCTGCTCAAGTAAAGTCCGGTTTTCAACTAAAAACCCCGGTTTCGCCCCCAAAAGTCATATTTGGAACCGAAGTGCTGCCCAAATTATTATTTTAACCCCAGTTATTTCAAGGTGAGTTCAATATATAGGAACAATTGTATGTTATGTGTTATATGTGCTATGTGCTTTTCAATGTTATTATTCCTGGTTATTTTCCCATGTTATTTTATTCGCTATTTTTATATCAAAAGTAATACCTTTGACCATGTGATCAGTGAAAGGACTTAGATTCACATTGGTACTGGTAGTCTTGCCATGTGGAGCATGTCTCCGTAAGAGAATGACTTCTATTTTATGACATTGGCAAATGGATAGACAAGACTATAAGCCTGAAATCTAACAAGATGTTAATCAAAAATCTTATGTCTTCTGTGCCATTTGGGCCGAAGCTTTATTGATGTTTATCAAGTATGAAAATTGTTATGTCTCATTGATTGTATATCTTTGAATCAAGTCATTGATTGATATGAAAAGCTAGTCACATGAATTCACATATGCCTTTGTTGCTCCTTGATTCTCTTTGATTCTGCCAAATTGAAGTATATATATGACATAATATTATATTGTATCTATTATTGAACTTACTAAGCGTCACCGCTTACCCTATCAATGTTTAACAATTGTAGGTGATAAGTAACCAGTATAATCATATATGTTGAAAGAATTAGAATAGTTTGTAATAATACTTTTGTACTTCAGTTTATGTTTGTATAAATTACAATATCCTGGGTAGTTATGTAATATATAACACTTTGTAATGGTCGGTTTGTATCCAATAGTTTGTTACCTCTTTATCAATGTAAAATATTGCTTTTATGAATATGCAAGTAGCATGTTTTGGAGTAATAGTATTGTGAAGTATGAAAGTTTGGTCTTTTTCAGAAATACGGAAGTTGGGGTCTTTCACCTTGAGATGTGTTTTCATCATGTTATTAATATAAAATAAAATACTAATTCAAGTATGTTTTATTCTATCTTTTGTTGATAGATTTACTTTTTTTAATTGATACCAGATCCAACATGTCTAGCTAAGTGAATATCATCTATATGATGAATGAGACAAATCTTTTATGGAAAGACAATTAAGGTTGAAAAATATACATGTAGTGGTGAATAGTACATTAGATAAGTGAATACTACATACTATATGATAGATCATGAAAACAATGTCTAGTAATCTTTCCAATTTTCTTATAAAGTGTGAAATTATACTATAATACATCATGTCCTATGTAACGTTTGGTTCAGGTAATATATTTTTTTCAAGTTTTACGGTTTTGAATCGAAACTCGATGAGTTGGGGAGTTCCAACTCGTCGTATAGAGATTTTTCTGGATGCGGGTTAAGAACCCTTCCTTAATGAGTTGGGAACAGTAACTCGACGAGTAGGCGCTGAAAAGGAAAAACCTAATTTTCTAGGTTTTGTACCCTATATAAAGAACTTATGGTCCATTTTTGGCCTCCCTTATCAACTTGACAATCCAGAAGAAAACCATAATCGAGATAACCTTCCATATTGAGTGTGTGTAAGGCTAAAGAATGTGTGTTTGGTACATTTCTTGAAGAACTCAAGGATTTAAGAGCTTGGAACAAGAATGGGCTTATAGATCCAACATCTACTCAGTTATAGAAACTATTTGAAGATAAAAAGCTATTACCTTGATCTTTACTTGGTTAGATCTCTCCATTCAAGAGATTAGGGCCTTTTTAGCCCATTTTGGACCTATTTTTGGAAGTAGGGAATGAATTTAAGTTTTAACTTCAGATCTGAACTCTTCTAGGCCCCTATTGTCATAGAGTTATCGACTCTATCAAGCTTTAACCCTTCTTCATACCCTAAACCTATTATCAAGTTTGGTTTTATCATTTTAGCCTCTTGAAGCCTTTCATGCACGTAAAGTTGGCAACTTTATGTGGAAACTACACCCTACGGGATTGGATCTGTATTTTAGGGCTTTAGATTCAACTAATGAATAGGTTTAGACTAGGAAAAACTTGACGAGATGCCCTAGCAACTCAACGAGTTGGATCGAGTTACCCCGCTTTCTGGATACTAAGTGAAATCGACGAGTTAATGAGACAACTCAGCGAGTTAGCTAGGGTTTTCCCAAGTTTTCTTAAAACTGAAGGAACTCGACGAGTTGCTAGATGTACTCGAGGAGTTGGGTTAAACATGGACTATTGACCTTGACTATAAACTTTGAATTTGACCACCGTTGACAAAGTTTCACTTCGAGGGTATTTTTGGTATTTTAGGATTTTGAAAAACTAAATCACATGTTGGTTGTAGACATTTGAGTTGGAGCTGAAATTTGGGACTTATCTTATCATTTCAACATTTCTTGAGAGGTGAGTTTTCTCACCATACCAATGGGTCCAAGGCACTAAGGCCGGCCCATTACATGATATATGGATTGTTAGTTGTTTATGTGATATGTCGGTATGACATTTATATGGAAGTCCTTGGGGGGTTCCCGTAGAAGTAGATTAAGACCATGAGGAGGTTCCTATGGCATTTGGTATAAGTCCTTGGAGGGTTTCCACGACTTCCTAGTATGTTTACATGTTTAGCTCGTATGTTATTTATATGGTTAGTGAAGACCATGTGGAGGTTCCCATGGCAGGTAGCCAAGACCACATAGGGGTTCCAGTGGCAGCTAGCAAAGACCATGTGGGGGGTTTCCATGGCAGATAGTTAAGACCATATGGGGATTCTAGTGACACTTGGTATAAGACCTTGGAAGGTTTCCATTGAATCTTTATATGTTTGTACGCATAGCTTATGTATTATGTGTAGCTTATAGAGCTATTACGGATTATGTGATTGTGTGGTTGCATGGGGTATGCTCTGGGGAACTCACTAAGCATTAGCTTATTATTTGTTGTTTGCTTTATGTACTTCAGAGCCTAAGGGCAAGGGCCCAACTTGATGGTGTGGTGTGCACTCTCTCCGAAGATTTTATTTTGGGACACTCCGATATATTGAAAAAAATATTTGATGTTACGAATTTTGAAAACAATTGTTATTGAGATTTCATATTTATGAAAATGTTTATGTTATCTAAAAATGAAATTTTTATTTGGAAAATTTTGGATGTTACAAGTTGGTATTAGAGCATTTGTTTGAGGGATTCGGGTACACTCTCGAGTGTGTCCAAACTCAAACTAAGGAAATGGTAAAACTGTTTTCAAAAGTTAAAACTTCTTAAACTAGAAAAGGGAGAGTGCAATGCGCGTAATCGGTCGAGCTCAAGTAAGTAGTTCCCTAATATTTTAGCAATGCTATACTGAAATTTGGATTATGCTAATCCTATGAATCTTGCTATGTGTATGCTTTCAAAATTGTATATAGTTAGGATTTTATAGCCTCAAAATGATTGATTTCGCATTATTTCCTGTTCCTTATCTAGTTGTGGTCTTAGGGTAGATTCTATAATTCGAAAGTCTATTTGATCATTCTCTGTGTATAATTTTCATGCATAAGGCAACCTATTATGATTGAGTTCTGGTTTGATATGAATGGAGAAAATCTTAGGATAGCCTAGGATTTGAGCTATGTGGTAGCCTGTGAGATATGTTTTGTTCTGGGACGAATTAGATTTATCAGGTAGCACCTTGGGGAAGGTACAGGTATATGTGAAAGGTAGTATTGGGCCTATACTACTGAAAGCACAGGACCTGTACCCGAATCAATGTTAGATCTGGAAGCTCTAAAGAGAACCGGTGTGGAAGGATCCCCTATTTTTTTGGACATCCTGATCATTATGTTTTATGGTATTGCAGTGTAGTATGATGTTGACACGACATGGAACAGGGCATTAATGGGACATTCATGGAAGGGATGATGAAGATCATGGAGGAGCGACTCAGGTCTTTCCGAGCCGAGATTGTTGCGGGCCAAGTCGGGGTCCGAACTCCGTCATTTAAGGAGTTCAAGGCGTGTGGGGCGCTTGATTTCTTTGGGGTCAGGGACCCGATATCTAGTCGATGCTAGGTGATAGACATGGAGAATTCCCAGCACACGAGATTTTGCTCTGATGCGGCAAAGCTGGGATTTGCCTCGTGTATGCTGAGGGACTGAGTCAGGGATTGGTATGACGAGGTGACTAGCAAGGTGGGAGCAGCCAGTATGGATGAGATGACATGGGCAGAGTTTGTAAAACACTTTAATCTGGAGTTTGCACCGCCTATTGAGGTGCAATGGTTATTGAGTGAGGTTTAGGAGCTCCAGCAGACCACCGAGACTGTGGCGGAGATCACCGCCAAGTTACGGGAACGAGAATTGTTAATCCCGCAGTACGTCGCAGATGAGGATATAAGGAGGATGAGGTATCATTCCATGATGAGGGATGATATACGTGAGTTCGTAAGCTTTACATGGTGCAAGACCTGAAATGAGATGGCGGAGAAGGCCCAAGAGCGAGAGATGGGGTTGGAGCTTTGCACTAAGAGAAATACAGAGTAGGTTCAGATAGTAGTAGGTCAGGATAAAAATCTTAAGACCTCTAATTTTTTAGGTATGGGCTAACAGGGCTATGACCGGTATGCCAAGTACGGGAAACCGCATAGTGGAGTTTGTCAGGGGACGGGCTCGGTATGTTATACATGTGGTCAGTCGGGCCATACAAGCATGGACTGGCCCAAGAAGGACTTCATATGTTTCCACTGCAACCAGTCTGGCCATAAAAGGCCGATTATCTGAGGTGGCAGGGAGGGAGAGGAGCAGTGGCGGCGCTTGCACTCGCCATGATGAGGATCACTGATGGCAGCCTTTCCAAGGTAGATACTCCTATGGTGAAGAACTGTGCATTTTAGTTGACTACCGAGGAGGCTCAGGTAGTGCCAGACGTCGTGGCTGGTACATATTTTATTTGTCCTGATTGATATTGATTTGTAATGCTTATGTATATATATGTGTGCTCTTGTATAGAGACCTTTTTGGTCAATGACATGGTCCTTTTAGGTCGCCTTCACTATTGCAATTTGATAAGATGAATTATGGAGAAAGAGGTTAATTGTGATTTATTAATATATTATAATAATAATATATTAACTGAGAAATCATATTATTTAATTAGTATTGATCATATATTAATTTGGAATTAATTTGGTGATCAAAAGAGACTGATTAAATTACAGGGACTGGATATTGCAATTATATGATAGTTGCAAGTTGGGCTTATGGATCCCTAAGAAGGGGTGGACGAAATTCTATGTGTAGCCCACATAGATTTCGTGTATGTGTAGCCCACATAGATTTCGTCCAAAGGGGGGCTTCTGGAAGGAACTACTAGACTGCTTAAGGCTTAAACAATCAGATTAGAGTTTTACCGTAAACCCTATCAACTCAGCTATATAAGGAACCCCTTGGCTTCTTGAAATCGGCTAATTCAATTAAGTAAAGAACCCTAGCCAATTTTAGAGCCTCACCTTCTCTCTCATATTCTTCCAATTGCTACTTGGTGTTTGTGACTCATTAGAGGTGCAACAATTGAGACACTAAGCTCTCGAAGATCAAGATCTATAAGCTACAAGGAAAAAGGTATTCATCTAACTTTGTTTTAGTTATAAATCACGAAAATTATTAAACCATGGTACCAATTTTTTTTAAACAAAATAAATTTTAAAGGTTCTATGAAAAATGCTAGGGTTATTATTATTATTTTAATAATGTGATGCGATTCAATTTTAAGAACCAATATTAAGTTTGAGTGTAGTTGAACCTTTTATATCTTTAATAAAACTTCTTTTTATTACTTATATATTTGGAGTTTGTATAAATTATAAAAATTACCATTTTAAAACTTATATTTGAGTATTTGAAAAATTGACATTATTAGTGTTTTATAAAAGCAGATTTTATTTTAAATCGATAACTTGTTACATATTATATCCACATTATAAAGTTTTGAAAACCAAACTCCATATGATGTCTATTTTGTCTAAAATTATTTTAGCACGTGAAAAACTAATTCATCGACCATACAAAATATTTGCAAAAAATAAACAACACAAACATACATAAAATTATATGTGCATAAACATAAACAACTAATGAATTTTTTTATAAGCCAACACAAAAAATATCAAGTCCATTCATAAAGGGACATTTTAAGGGACCAAAAATCTTTTTATAATGTTGTTGTAGAAGCTCCCACATGAGAAAACACCCATTGATTGCAAAAGATTGGACAAACTTCTTTAAAACAATATTTCAGTAATATGCAACACTTTTAGAAAGTACCGCAAAATGTATCACATATTCTCAACAACGCTTTGAGAAATCTGTCAACAACAACAACTACAAAAAAAAAAAAAAAAAAAAAACAACAACAACAACAACAACATTTAACGACTATTTGCAAAATGTCACTGAAAATCCTACACACCTTATACTTGCGAAAATATCACTTTGGTCTTAGAAAAATGGTTCAACTTCATTTCTTATTATATTTTTGTACAAATAAATTATTTTTAACATCTAATCCATTAATTACAAAAGTAAACTAAGAAAACTAATCTATTTAATTGATTACATACCATATGAATAAATAAATTATTACAACCATTTTTATAAAACAACCAACACAAAAACACAATGGTCCTTGGCTTGTTTATGCACATCATACATATCAACATACACATTAAACAAACTTTGTTTTTCTAAGACAACTTTAAACAACAAAATATGCATGAAAATTTGTCACATAAAATAACAATTATAAAGTTGTCACGGAAAATATATATGAACTTGTTTTTATACAAAACCAAGTTATTCATATTCTTCAAAAATTATGATTACCAAAAATCAAAAAAATCTTACCAAACTTGCAACGTGGCTCTGATACCAATTGTTGGGTTTTTATTCAAAAAGTAGCTTCAAAAATATAATATTTGGCAACGGAAGACTTAATCATTTTTTAATAACATAAACACGTTAAACCCACCAAGGATCATCTTACAAAGTTTGGAAAGAAAAAAAAAACACAACCAAAGAAGAATAATAATAAATAAAAACCTTTGTAGTTCTTTGGATCCTCCTGGGAGGCTTGGAAGTTGATAAAGAATGATGAACTTAAGAGACACCAAAAAGAAGGTAACTTGATGTAGATGCTAGTCTAAAACTCTTAACTCTTAACCTTGAAGTAAATACCCCAAATATTTATTCAAAGAGACTGTAAGCAAGTAACAAGTTCTTTAAGATTACAAAACAAGAGAAGAGACAAAGAGATTAGAGAGAGCTCTCGGTTTCTCCATCATAAGAATGAAGTGAATGAAAGCCTTTCTACAAGTATAAAGTAGCCTTAGTGCCCATAAGTCCTTAACCACATAGGCATTTATGAAACTAGACTAGGCTCCATACTTTTGATTAAACAATTTGCAAGACCATGCTTTCTCCAACCTATGCTAATTTCGGCCATCTGCTAGCCAAAGAAAGGTATACTTTATATTTTATAAACTCAAAGTTTATAAATTTTGTCTTTAGGTAAAAGACAAAAAGAACCAACTAGTCCAAAAAAGGTTGTGCATGCCTTATTAATTCATACCATATGAAAAAATGTGTTACTTGTAATGAAAACTATAATTTCCTAGAAATAAATAATTTCCAATTTAATTATAAGAGTTTATTGAATATTTATTAAAATAAATTTCTAATAAATAAATAGTTGTATCAAGTTGTTGTTAGTGTGGACTCATTAGTATCATATGTTAATTAGTAATATCACTTTAATATAATTCTTGACCATACTATATCTTTCAATATGTTCATCTCTATTATCTTGTAACCATATTACACACATGTCTAAGTTCTTGAAATCTAGGGTTATTTGATGGTGGGTTTCTTAATCGATTTATGAAATGGTTTTTTGAATTTGGGCTTTGATTTTTTATTTTTGTAATGATGGATTTCTTAAAACTCAAAAACGTGAATTTAGAGATGAACACTTCGATATTTGATCCCTGGGTTGAACAGAAAACAGAAAAATCGTTTCCTGAAGAGCATACATTTGATTTCTGTTTTTCTTGTTACCATTTCTGGAAATGTATATCTTGTTAAAATTGGGTTTCGTTTTTTGATATTTGGAATGGTGGGTTTTCTAGAAATCATGAACATGAACTTAGACGTGAAGATATATTTTTGGAATGGTGGGTTTTTTATTTTTAGAATTGTATGGTGTTGATGGTAGAGAGAGAGAGAGAGAGAGAGAAAAGAGAGAAAAAGAGTGAGGTGTGACCCTTTATATATTAAATAATTATATTTTCTTATATATATATATATATATATATATATATATATATATATATATTAAATAACAAAAAACTTCATAACTAGTCCTTGTTTTGTGAAATGATGGGAATGAAATTCTATTAGGCGTAAGCTAAACGGAACATTTGTTAAAAGTTTTGATACCACAACGACCATCTATGAGGTTTTTTGAATTGAAGGACTAAAATTCAAATTTTGTGAAACGAATGAGACCATTTATGAAGTTTTGTCTATATATATGGATCAATAATGCATGTTGGTTTAGTAATTTTGATTTATGATGATTATTAACACTTTTGTAATTGCTTTTTTAGGTACTTTTGGTAATTGAGAATTTGATAGTTTAGTAGTTTGGTTTATGTTCATAGTTTGATATGTAGGTTTATATTGATAGTTTAATAAATTGGTAATTGTTAGTTTGTACTAATTGTTGGTTTGTTAATTTGGTTGATGGTTTAACTTATACGGTAGTTCATTAGTATGTTGGCTTGGGAATTGGTAATTTGATAGTTTACTTACATTTTGGTAATCATTAGTTTGATTATAGTTTGGAAATTAGTAGTTTTCTTACATTTTGGTAGTTATTAGTTTGATCATAGTTAGTTTGGTAGTTTGCTTTATGTTGGTAATTCGTAGTTTCTTTTTTATATAATTTGGTATTGTTAGTTTCTTATTTTGGTAGTTTTTGTTTATGTTGATAGTTTAACTTATAAGTTTATATACATTGTTATATATGATGTAGTTGGAGAATATTTGAGCAATGATCAACGGCCCGACGTCTAGTGCGAAACTTCATGCGTTTTTTCATTCGACGAAAGGCAACGAGAGGAACTAACATAAATGACATGTCCGATTACTTTATGTTTTGTTACACATTGTAACTTTATAACACTTTTTCTACTTATTTTGGATTGTATGGAATTATAATACTATTGGTACCTACATTGAGATGTTGTTATATATATTTTTTCTGCATTTAATGTTTCGTTCTTTTGATATTCCATATCGGTTTCTCTGCACCTGAAACGGTTGTTTAAAAAAACATATAGAAGGGTATTAGTGGCGCCAATAGTAGTAGAGTCGACCGTCATATAAGTGGCGACAATAATGTTTAGCAACGACGCACGTATTAGTTGTGATATTTATCATTAGTGGCGACCAGGGTTGGTCCTAGTGTATTTGGGGCACTGAAAAAATAAATAAATAAATAAATAAAATAAAATAAAAAAAAACTCCCCACTTTCAATTTACCAAAATTTATATAATAATTAAATCAGTGTAATTTTTTTCAAAGACTCTTGCTAATAGACGAACTACAGATCCTAAATGAAACTTAAGTATTCTATTACAAACGATTATTATAATATCAAATTTTGATTTATGTATAAATTATTTCAAAAGAAATTTGAATAAAAAAATTAGAAAATGTCAAAATCATTATTATTCACGACATTGTAATAAAATCAAACATTTAAACCAACTAACCTACATTATAGAAAAAGAAAGCAAAACAAAAATAGGTAAAGGAGAAGTTATTGCAAAGGTTTAAACTCGTTGTGCATAGATTAAAAATAGGAATCTTAATACCAAGTGATTAAGGTACGAAAAACAATAGTAGAATACCTAATTCTTTTTGTATGTGAAAGGTTAAAAAAATAGCTCTTAAAAAATGTAGTTGGAGAATATTCGAGCAATGATCAACGGCCCGACGTCTAGTGCGAAACTCCATGCATTTTTTCATTCGAGGAAACTACTAAGTGATATCGGAGAACGAGGAGAATAAAAAATGATACTGGAGGCAACGAGAGAAACCAACATAAATGACATGTCCGACTACTTCATGTTTTGTTACACATTGTATAACATAACTTTATAACACTTTTTGTACTTATTTTGGATTGTATGGAATTATAATACTTTTTGTACTTGCACTGAGAAGTCGTTATATATCTTTTTTTTTTTTTTCTACATTTAATGTTTCGTTCTTTTGATATTCCATATCGGTTTCTCTACACCTAAAACGGTTGTTTAAAAAAATATAAAGAAGGGCATTAGTGGTGACAATAGTAGTAGCGCCGACCGTCATATAAGTGGCGACAATAATTTTTAGCGGCGAAGCACGTATTAGTTGTGATATTTATCGTTAGTGGCGATCAGGGTTGGTCTTAGTGTATTTCGGGCCCGGGGAAAAATGAAAAATGATCCCCCCCTCCCCCCCCCCCCCTTTTCAGTTTTTATATAATAATTAAATCAATGTAATTTTTTTCGAAGATTCTTGCTAATAGACAAACTACAAATCCTAAATAAAACTTAAGTATTCTATTACAAAAGATGATTATTATATCAAAATTTGATTTATATATAAATTATTTCAAAAGAAATTTGAATAAAAAAAATTTAAAAATGTCAATCATTATTATTCACGACATTCTAATAAAATTAAACCAACTAACCTATTATTATAGAAAAGGAAAGCAAAGCAAAAGTAGATAAAGGAGAAGTAATTGCAAAGGTTTAAACTCGTTGTGCATAGATTAAAAATAGGAATCTTAATACCAAGTGAGTGAGTTAGAAACCCCCCCCCCCCCCCCAAAAAAAAATGAGCACCGATTTACACATGATGATTGATGATTTGTGACAATACAATTTTTTTTTATTAAATTGTTTTCAAATATGATGATTGTTTGATTAAATACTTAAGAATTAGAATTACAATCAATCTTATTTAATTTTTATTAAAAAAAAATTTATAACTATTATTAAACTATTAGTCACTAAAAAACAGAAAATGTATACGTGAGGGTATAGTGAGGATACAATGATAATTTATTTATATTCATTCAAAAAAAAAAAAAAAAAAAAAGAACAGCCCCTTAATTTGTTAGTTTAAGTGACGTATTAATATAAGTGATTGAATTTATTAGTGTTGTGTTACTTCAGCAAATATAAAACCTCTTTTGATTACCTACTTAGTACAATAAGAATAAATGTAGTATTAATTTTTATGAAATAATTTATTAGATTTATATAATCCCACCAATATAAAACATACTTCATTACCCGTGTACTTAATACTCAATGATGGATCATAATGCATACAACTCAAGAAAAAAGCTTTTTAATACATAATAATTAATTAATTGATTAAAATGTGTTGTAAACTTTTGGTGCTGTCATTCACTAATTGAAATAAGGCAAATTATAAAACGTTTTCGATTTCATCTATCTCTAAAGCGGACAACAAAACTTTTTATAATTGTTTCATCCTATCTCTAATTAGCACTTACAATACAAAAGAACACCCTCATAAAAATTAAAAGTATTCCCTAATTCTTATTCATAATGGTGGTTCAGATATAAATTAGGGAAGACTCTAAACTTTTTGGTAGGGTGTTTTTTGTTTTGGAAGTGTAAATTCGAATGGGAAGGAAGCAACAACAAAAAATCTTATTTCTTGCAATCGAGATAGATGAAACCGAAGCCAAAGACATCTTATGATTTGAGAAAACTAGAACACCAACATTATTTGATTGATTCATGAATTAGTTTACTGATAAAAGTAAGAGACGAGCTACATATAAGAATACATCATTAATGATTGTCCCATTACAATGTCGTGAGCGAAACCTGAAGAAAACATACACAAAACTGAATGTATAAAAATACATTAAGGATTAAATGTGTACAAACTGAAATTTATATTACCCTTCTAAGTTATTTTTTGGCTAAACTTTAAGTAGCCAGTTATAAGTATTGAATGTATATAAAAAAAACTAGTTAAATTTCAAAGGTAGAAAAAAAATCCAGTGATTAAATGTGTATAAAAAGAAAAATATATTACCTTATAAATCTGTATTCTCTGTTTAATATGGGTTTTTTTAGAGAATGTATTACACCATATGATAGCGTTGATTTGGTGTCTTTATTTTTTGAAAAATATTGTAGAGTAAAAATATTCGAATTATATGTGGAATTCTCGATATTTATAAGTTCTCATGTTATCTGGAATATATATATATATATATATATATATATATATATATATATATATATATATATATATATATAGAGAGAGAGAGAGAGAGAGAGAGAGAGAAGTAAGTTCAAATAAAAACAGTAATAGTGTGAAAACGTAAAAATACTATGTTTATATTATTATTCTGTAATAAATGTTGTATATGTGTATTGTTGAAGTAATTTTAATATGAATATTAACGTTTGATTATTCATATATTAATTATAATGTTATTATTCTATTATAGATTTATGTATGTCTATTTTTGTAGAAAATTCTAATTTTAAATTTAACCAATGACTATTTATTTATTCATTGCTGAATAGTGACATAAAGCTTTGGATATAAAATTCATTGAATAATAATAACATAAAAATAGTGTTTTTACATTCTCACACTATTTACTGTTTTTATTTTATATATATATATATATATATATATATATATATATATATATATATATATATATATATATATATATATAGACACACACACACACACACACACACAAAAGGTGATAAGGCTACTAGTATGAAAATAGGTTCTGGCGACGCAAAAAACCCATTACTATAAATATTTAATCACTTTTTTTCATTCAATGTGTGAGGAAATGTTGCGTACATTGATGATAAGTTATTATTATGGTCAATTGTGGTGTCTATAACCAATGAATACCTATTGATATAGGTCAAACTCGTCACTATATAGTAGGATGTTTTTGGAGTTTTATCTTGATGGGTTTTATACAAAAGAACATCATATGTGCTCATGCAAACCCTAAAACTTGGATCTAGGTTTCTCTATTGTACATGCAATTCATTCAAGACTTATGAACCCTAAATCTAGCATATATATTTCAAAGTTATCATATAAGATCATATCTGGATGATTACCTCTTCAAGAATGGCTTGAATCTTCTTCTCTTGGATCTTAGAGTCACAAATGTCACTCCTCTAATGGCTTACAAACACCTGTTGGGGTGCAAAGTTATTCATGAATGACTTTGTAAATGTTTGACGTTTGTAAAACCCACTTGCATGTGGTGCATTAGCCTTTTTACTAATGAGTATTTTAGAGTGAGAGAGAGACATGTAAACACCTCTATATATAGTGGGTTTGTCAACTTATAGAGGTGTGCTTGAGAGATGTAGTTCATAGTGATTAGTGAGTGAGATGTTTATAAAGCTCTAGACTAGATCCCTTTTTGTACTCATTTACTATGATCGAATATATCTTTTAGCACCCAAATCACCATATTCAATTGTGCAAGCTTTAATTCCGCATGCCAAACCATGTGCTTTGACACTACAATTGGTCTCAGAGTGGGTCTTCAAGATCAAGGTGATATTTGAAGAACGATTCTCGGTTTGGCTAACTTTTGTCGCAATTTGATCAATTTTGGTGAGTCTCTCTCTATGATATCTCTTAAATTTCGTTGAATCGTGCGTTGCGTTTTTGAATTTTGATCGGTTTGGTTCGTTGGATCAAATCTGTTTCAAACCCCATTGATGATCCAACATAATTTTTTTTATTTGATCAAACCCAAAGCAAAATTTGAAATCAAGTGTTAGTTCATTTGGAATTCCCATGTTAATCCGATCAATACATTTAGCCCAAATACAAGCCCAAAATCTTGAGTCAGTTACTGTTCATCAAAACAAAATCAAAATCGGTTACTGTTCATGAAACATTTTTGTGAGCCCAAATGTTTGTCCAAATCAACTTGATATACACTGTACGCATCGTCTTTCTTATCAGTAAAGAACATCTATCTAATCTTCATAAATATCATTGATGTTATTGTATATCAATTACTTCTTGTTGGTCTTATAATTCAATACTGGTTAGCTTATTAATCTTGTGAATCGATTTTTAGTTGATATATTCAGCCTCAAAGTCGATTATGATCAAGAATGTATCGATCCATTTTTTCTGTTTGAAAAAGTAGATCATGAAATCTCAAATTCTTGTCAAAAACTTATTTAGATCAAGTCATTGAACTAGTTTTGATATGAAATCAGGTATTGAAATCTTCAATTTCATGTTTCTAGCTGGCACTTAGATTTCGAAAAAGTCAAATTTAGAAAAAGTCAACCTTGATGTCTATGGGTTAATTCATGGAATTTAAAGAAGAAGTTGTTGGATTCAAGTTAAACAAAGGTCGTGGATGTCGAAATCGATTTCATTTTAGTTTCAATTTCGAAAATTGGTTGATTCTATGTTCTTAATGTCGAACACAGTTCATGTTTGCATCTTGAATGATTTCTGGAAATTGAAGGTCTTACAGTTAATGTTGACGTCAATGGGTATAAGGTGGATGCGAAAGTTATTAATGTTAACATTCAATTCACATATGGGAAGGATTTGAGAAGACGAACTCAGATGGCTGAATCGAAAGAAATTGAAGTCGATGGGTTTAGAAATCAAAACTGACTAGTTTTGATTGTTGATTTCGAAAGTGTGGAGTCGTTATTGGAACTAGGACATGATTTCTAGTTCGTGTGTCATGCCTTGTACCATTGATTGATATAGATTTGTGATATTCGCATCTTATGATTCGAAGGGTATGTGATCAATGAACGAAAATTTGGGTTTGATTGACTAACGAAGATTTTGGAATCGTTTGTCACTGGATTCACGATTCGTGAATGAACAAGCAAAGGTTGTTTGTTGTTGATAATTTTGATTTGGATATGAGAAACATATTTGATTTTGGAGATCTTAAGGTCAAGAAATGAAGGGTTCCTGTAATGAAAAAAACGAAGAACTGGGGTCGACTGTAGATGGTTTGTAGATACGAAGATTTCAAAAGAACTTTTTGAACGAAGAATTTTGAATCAGTGAATAAAAGCAAAGAATGAACGAAGAATTGGAATTCATACGAATGGTGCTCTTAGTGAACGAAGGGTTATTGTTCATTACTGTTCATTGGATAGGCTTGGTATGCTTCGTGCTTCGTATGACAGAGGATAGAGGATTCTTCGTATGAATTGGAAAGAAGAAAAGCGAATTTACGAAACCGACCCTTAAAGTTTCGTTAGTTTGACAGATACATTTGTACGAAGTGGGCAAAGTTCGAATGATTTGAACAAATGGCACCAAGTTTCGAATCTGGTCCCTGAACCTTTGAATTTTTGTCACTTCGCAAATTAAAGCAAGTTTCGTATGTTTGACACTTTTCACTCAAATTCGAAATTTTTGTGGGACTTCGAATATTTTGGGATGCTTCGTATGAATTGTGAACAAAATGGCAGAATTTTCGAAAATGGCCCCTGAACCTTCGAATTTTTGGCAGTTTTCACCCAAATTCGAAAAGGGTTATTTTTTGCTGAAAAATGATGATTGTGCATTTCAGGCCCCTGCAGTTTGTGCAAATTGATGCTTTTTACCCGGATTTGAAAAATGGGGAGAGTTTTGCATATTTTGCTGTTTTAGGCGCAACGGGTCACTGCATAATTTTTAAATTGATGATTTCTACCCATTAATTAGAAATTTTGTCAAAGGCAATCTGTGAACGGCAATAAAAATTGAATATTTTTTGGGTTTTCCAGATTGAAGCACAAAGTTTACGCCACATGTTAAGGGGGAGTTTTGACACGAAAAATTCCGAATAGAGCACGTTCTTCTTCCTTTGGAGTTTTATAATCAAATTTCGATTATAAAAAAGGGGGAGAAGTTTAATATGGAAATTCGAACTTGAATTTTTCATATTACACGGATTTGAAGACCGAAGTGATCTTGAAGTTTTGAAGCTTACGAGATGATGCAATTGGATGTTCGGAAGTGATATATTCGAAATGGGTTTGGTTTTATTGAAGATTTTTGGGGTGTGTTTTTATGCGCAACTTTTGGGTGATTATTTGGAGTTTGGAATACTCTTGATCATTCGTTGCTGCTCGGTTTGTATGGTCTCACATCCTAGAGCCCAAATTGAAGAATCATGGAAGAATTGAAGATTGAAGTTCGTTTCAACATGTGTCACCTTTGAGGCTCGAACCGCGTAGTGCTTGATTTTGGAAGATTTAAAGTGGGTCATTCATTCCTAACTTTGAGGGGGAGAATGTTGGGGTGCAAAGTTCTTCATGAATGACTTTGTAAATGTTTGACTTTTGTGAAACCCACTTGCATGGGGTGCATTAGCCTTTTGACTAATGAGTATTTTAGAGTGAGAGAGAGACATGTAAACACCTCTATATATAGTGGGTTTGTCCACTTGTAGAGGTGTGCTTGAGAGATGTAGTTCATAGTGATTAGTGAGTGAGATATTTATAAAGCTCTAGACTAGATCCCTTTTGTACTCATTTACTATGATCGAATATATCTTTTAGCACCCAAATCATCATGTTCAATTGTGCAAGCTTTAATTCCGCATGCCAAACCATGTTTTTTGTCACTACACTTTCGTTAACAAGTGTAGTCAATTGCCCGAGTTGAGTGTCAATGTTTTTGATGGAATCCAGTTAATTTCTAATGGTCACATTGGTAGTATTGTGTCATTTTTCAAAGGCTTCCATAAACCTATTAACCATTGACTCAAAATCCATCTTTTTCTCAGTGGTGGTTGCTCTTTTTGGTAGTAACCTTGTCCGGTTTGCCTATATTTTTCTCGTTTTTGTTTTATTCTTCATAAGGCAACCATTCTTTCGTTGGCTTCCTCCAATCTTCCTCATACTTATCACCACTTGAATAACACACTTTCAATTTTCAATTTCTTATTCATATAAATTGTAATCTTTAGTTAAGTGTAGCCCATTGCATTTTACACACCCAACTCTTATATCATGTATAGATTGATCTGATTTCGTTATTCGCCTAACCATATTCTATAGTTTAGCCATGATTGCAGCCATGTTGTCGTTCCCTCCATCTCCTTTACCCATTTTAGTATCTTCGCTCGAATTATGGTATTCTCTTGAGTGTTTCACGAATTCTTCAATTAATTATATAATTGTAGCTGTATTCTTCTTAGTCATTGGCACTTGAGAATCAAGAAGTTCTCTTGTTGTATTGTTCACCCCCATCATAAAAAATAGAGACTTCTTGTTGCACAATTAATTCATGTTGAGGACAATTTCTTAGAAGAACCTTGTACATCTCCCAAGCTTTGTATAATGGCTCTCCGATTTCTTGTTGGAAGTTGGCTATCTTCTTCTTTAGGGTTGAGATCTTTAAAGGAGAACTAAATTGTTTAATAAATCCCTCTTTAAGATTGTCCCAGGTTCAAATAGCTCCAAGCGCGAGTGAGTTCAACCAAACTTTTGTATCTCCAGTAAGCGATACTGGAAGTATCCATAGCAAAACCGCATCTATAGGGACATTTGGGACATTGAAGTAGTTAGCAATATCTATGACTTCATCAATCTTCTAGAAGGCATCTACACTCTGCTATGGCTTCTAAAATCTTTTTTCTCTCTAGAATATCATATCGAAAACTCCTCAAATTGATTGTGTAAAGGAATATTTTATAGTTTCCAAAAATCGTATCTCAGGTCGTGAGAATTAAGGTATCACGTCATGAGATCGGTGAAATTCAAGTCTGGCAAGGAAAGCGCATTCTGCGTAGTTATCTTCTGAAAGAATCCACCTCAAGACGTGAGATTATAATGCATAAATCATGATCTCAGTTATTTTTCATATGATCAAGAAATTTCCTCTCACTATGCCATAAGACTCTGAAGCCACGTCGTGGGACTAGTATTTTCATGGTTTTTCTTCCTTTTAATCTTTGTTAAGCTCACAACTTCAACTCCGATCCTTCCAGGTTCTAGTATTTGTTTTTTTTCTTTTTGTTTAGAAGATATTAGAGAGTAAAAAATTGGACAAACAAACCAAAATGGTGTTTGTCCCATTCCTGTTTTGAACTACTATTCAATTCAATCCAAGTAATCCATTCTGCCACCTATACTCATCACTATATGATTACAATAGATATGAATAACATGTTTAGAGATTTGAATAATAAGTTTGTAGATTATAGGAAAATGAGACATTGCTTGATGTAGGTCAAAAAGGAAAATACATGTACCTATACTTGGAACGCAGTGTCATTGCTTTAAAATTACCTACTCAAAACTATTAAAACAATATTTTTCATGTTTGAAAAGTAGGATGCTGGTCCAAGTTGTTTTAAGGTTGCTATTTAAAAATTGAGAAGTTAATAAACAATTAAATATGATTTTCGTGAGTATAAGAAAATAATCCAGAAGTTGATAAAAGCAGCCCAAAAGGAATCTTATCACAGAAGAAAGAAAACGACATAATGAAGATGAAACAAGAAAAGTGCAATAACATGGGAAGAATTCCCAAATGACCTGAGGGCCAATTCTAAAATGAAGCTAATCAAAGAAACAGGAAAATGGTGATAGCAGTGAAGATTTGAAGTTTAAATCATAGAAGCATACTGATGTGCAATTTGTATACTACCTAGTTTTAAATTTATAATCCTCACCTACTTAACAAACCAATTTCACTTAGGTAGTGTACTTAGTCTAATTTATAGAATAGATTAGGTAAGTTAGGTACAAACACAGGGAACAGATTCAACTAATAAAATAATAACTAAAAATTAATCTAAAAACAATAACTAAAGAAAGGTTTTTATCCAATTTTGCAAGATCAATATAACTTAAAACGTAACACCTAACTAAAATAGACGATTGTTAATAAGATTAACAAGACAATTCCATTTAGATTCTAATTCCCCTTTTCCTATGTGTAGTTTCTAAGTATGGATTTATTTAGTTGGTTACCAATTTAGATGTAATTAGCAGACTTGATACGATCTCCTAATATTTTCATTAATTCACGAACTACTACAAAATGTCATAAACAAGCAAATGCAAAATTGATTATTAATGATAATTGGGCTATGTAAGATATATCCAGATCATCATCTATGATCAAGATAAATTACCAAACACAATTATGATCAAATTAATATTCTCTAATATAGTTAAAGTATTTACGTTTATTACTTAATCTAATATGTGATTAATCCTAGCTATAGCAATTTAATGATCAAAAAAATACTAGGTAAACAAGTTCATGCAATTCAAATGGTAATTAAACTACACTTAGCATCATTCAAAGCAACAAAGATGCAAACTTTAACTTCCTAGGTAATGATTATCAAACAAAAGCATTAACCAACTTCATAGAATCCAAATATAAGCTAGAAACTAACACATAATATTAAGGTTCATCTACACTGAACGAAAGCCTAATGATTAGTTACTCATAGCAGAAAATAAGCACCCAAAAACATAAGAATGTGACATAGTTAATCTAATGTAAACCGAATGTGATGTGTAAGTTTCAAATCTTGAATCTTCAAATGTTCTCTCTTCCAAGGTTTGTTTTATGCTCATCTCTGGCTTCTAAATTCGTATTTCTCTCTAGAATATTAGATCCAAAACTCCTCAAATCGATTGTGTCATAGAATATTTATAGTTTCCAAAAACCGTATATCACAGGTCTCACATCGTGAGACCATTGTAATTTGTGTCTAGCAAGGAAACTGCATTCCATGTAGTTATCTTCTGGAAGAATCCTCCTCGTGACTTGTGATTATATTGCTCACATTGTGAGCTCAGTTATTTTTCATATCATCAAGAATTTTCCTTTCGCCACACCATGGGAATCTGAAGCCACATCGTGAGACTTGTATTTTCATGGTTTTTCTTCATTTTAAGCTCCGTTAAGCTCCCAGCTTCAGCACCGGTCGTAATAGGTTCTAGTATTTGTCTGTTTCTATCCTTTTCCTTCAAGAATCTCCTGTTTGAATGACAAATGTAATTTAACTCAATAAGTACCAAATATCTTTGCAATTAACCAAAATATAGCTTAAATTTATTAAATTAATGCCTAAATATATCTACACATATAGCAATATCAAAATACCCCACACTTGCCTCTTTCTTGGCCTCAAGCAAAAGTGTTTTTTATTATCATGCCATCACATTAAAATGCTAGCTCCTAACAACGAACAAGATAATCTGTTTTGAGCTTCTCTGTTACATCAAGACCTCAATGCATGTATTTGTGTCTAATTTTCATAAAAACCTCCCCAATCCTAGTTACTCACAATCTTCATAAACACTTCCCTACTTCTTTTAAACAACATTTATATTATGCATCCCTCCGAATATACCTCAAAAATATTTATTAACCTCAAGTTAATTTATGGTTAAGCCCCCAAGTATACATATGGAAAAATAACCAATAAATAAAAAATTACAATAAATAATAAAATGGCAAATTGCCTTATTCTTGAGTCTTCGATTTTTGGATTTCTTGAGATTTTCTTCAAATTTTTGATATTCATAGCTTTGTAGACTCTTATTCTCTCAATCTTTTGCAATATTTTTTTTTATTTTCTCTTTTTATTTTATTTTCTCACTTTTTTTCACTCAAAAAACTGAAATCCTAAAAAAACATATGCTTAATCAAGAGAACTTAACTTCAGCCTTTATTGATTAAAGGCACTAGTACAGGGAAGCAATAATACACTACAACATATATTGGCTCAAATAAACGTTAAAACTCGCATCGAACCGTTCCACATAATACTAGTGTAACAACCCAAAAACCAAGTAAAAATTTTCACTTTTGAAAATAGACATACAATCATAATTATTTATCCAAAATTCGTTATATTGTATCAAATATCAAAGTAACAAAATAAATAATGCAGAAAGTGTTGGAGAGTGAATGTTGCGCCATCTTGCAAATCCACTAAAGATGGCCACTAAGAACACTTTTAAGCTAAAGAATCATACTCTTTGCAAAACTAGGGTTTTAGGATGATGAGACGCAATGGATGTTGTTTAGGGTAAAGTGTAAATGGCATAAGAGAGTTTAAATGGGCTCCTTGCCCTGAAATTTAGGTTTTGGTCTTAAACCACATTCGCCCCACGTAGAGCTTGGCACGCCCCGCATACGTGGTGCATGCACGCGTCCAATCTTCCCTAGTACGCAAAGCATACACATATGTACACCCAACATACATAGGGGCCCTCCAAACAAAAGAAAATTATTTCAAGGGTAGAAAAGGTAAAAACATGCATTTAGACCAATAGAAATCACCCCCAGTTGAATTATACTTCGTCCTCGAAGTCTGTTGATGCGATTAAATCTGGGTAATGCTCTCTCATCTCGTCCTTCGGCTCCCACGTCCATTCAGATTTCTTCTGGTGCTCCCATTGCACCTTCACTAGCTTCACTAATTTGTTACGAAGAGCTTTAACTTTTCTGTCCAGAACTACAATGGGCCTCTCAACATAGTTCAAGCTCTCATCCACCTGAATATCATCCAGTGTAATAATCGGAACCTCATCTGATACACACTTCCGCATCTAAGACACATGGAATGTGTTATTAATTTGACTCAGCTCATCGGGGAGAACCAATCGATAAGCAACCTTGCCGACTCGGGTAGAAATACTAAAGGGACCAATGAATCGGGGTCCCAGCTTGCCCTTCTTCCGAAAGCATATGAAACCTTTCCATGGTGACACCTTCAGCAATACGAAATCTCCCACTTCAACCTCGAGATTTGAACGGTGTCGGTCAGCATAACATTTCTAACGACTTTGCGCGACTCGCCACCTGCCTTGCACTTGCCGAATTAACTTAGTGGTCTTAAGCACCACTTCAGTGCTTCCCATGACTTTATGGCCAACCTCCCCAAAATAAATCGGAGTCCTACACTTCCTTCCATAAAGCATCTCGAATGGGGGTTGGTCAATAATAGCATGATAACTATTGTTGTAGGAGAACTCTACTAGTGGGAGGTAAGTACCCCAACTCCCTCTGAAGTCTAGAATGCATGCCCAAAACATATCATTGAGTGTCTTGATCGTCCGCTCGCTCTGCCCATCGTTCAGGGGTTGGTAAGTTGTATTGAAATGCAGTTGAGTGCCTAACGCCTCATGAAACCTCCTTCAGAACCTTAAGGTGAACCGAACATCACGGTCTGAGACCACCGATAGCAGCACTCCGTGCCTGACTACCACCTCCCACACATAAATATCTGCTAATTTCTCAGCGGATATACTCTCAGCAATCGGAATGAAGTGTGCACTCTTGGTCAACCTGTCCACAATAACCCAAATAAAGTCGACACCCCATGTCGTGCTGGGTAATTTTGTGATAAAATCCATGGTGATCTCCTCCCATTTCCACATGGGGATGGGTAATGGCTGGACCTTTCCGTGATGCCTATGATGCTTGGCTTTGACCTTCCTGCAAGTCAAATACCACTCAACAAACCAAGCAACTTCCCACTTCATGTGACTTATGCACCTCCTCCAAAATCTTCTGTGTCAGCCTACCAAATGCTAGAGCCCAAACCCTACAATATTTAGTCAATAATGCCTGGCTGTCCCTGAAAAACAAAGGAATCAGCCTCTTATCTGCTCAGTCTTCCAATTCTCCTTTTTCAATCCCTCAACTTGTTCCCCCTAAATCATATCCGTCAATGGTGAGGTAATTTTCATCCTCAAGAAAATGTCTCGGATCAGAGCACTCGTCGTCTTACGGATCAGAGCATCGGCCACCAGATTGGACTTCCCAGGGTGGTACAAAATCTCGCAGTCATAATCTTTTACCATGTCCAACCATTTACTATATTTCATATTCAAGTTTGGTTAATCCATCAAATACTTCAAACTCTGATGATTAGTGTAGATAGTACATTGGACCCCATACAAGTAATGGCTCCAAATCTTGAGGGGAAACACCACCGCCCCCAATTCCAAATCATGAGTGGGGTAATTCGCCTCATGAGGCTTCAGTTGCCTTAAGACGTAAGCTATTACATGACCCCTTTTCATAAGGACAACCCCAAACCCGAAATAGAAATATCGCAATATACCATAAAATCCTCCAAACCCTTGGGCAACGCAAGAATTGGGGCCTCACACAATTTCTATCTCAAGATCTCAAAGGCCAACTGTTGATCTGAACCCCACCAAAAGGTTATATTCTTCTTGGTTAGATGATTCAAAGGCACCGCAATCTTGGAGAAGTCATGGATAAATCTTCGGTAATACCGGGTGAGACCCAGGAAGCTCCGAATCTCAAATGCATTCTTCAGGATCTCCCAACGCATCACAACCTTAATCTTGGATGGGTCCACTAAGATACTGCCCTAGTTGACGATATTCCCCCACACACTGCACCTTACGTAGCCAAATGGGGGTGCGTTTCGCATATTTGGCTGTTTTAGGCGCAACGGGTCACTGCAGAATTTTGAAATTGACAATTTCTACCCATTTTTGAGAAATTTTGTCAAAGGCAATCCATGAACGACAATAAAAATTGAATATTTTTTGGTTTTCCGGATTGAAGCACAAAGTTTATGCCACATGTTAAGGGGGAGTTTTGACATGAAAAATTCCGAATAGAGCACATTCTTTTTCCTTGGAGTTTTATAATCAAATTTCGATTATAAAAAGGGGGAGAAGTTTTATATGGAAGACCGAAGTGATCTTGGAGTTTTGAAGCTACGAGATGATGCAATTGGATGTTCGGAAGTGATGTGTTCGAAATGGGTTTGGAATTATTGAAGATTTTTGGGGTGTGTTTTTATGCGCAACTTTGGGTGATTATTTGGAGTTTGGAATACTCTTGATCATTTGTTGTTGCTCGGATTGTATGGTCTCACATCCTAGAGCCCAAATTGAAGAATCATGGAAGAATTGAAGATTAAAGTTCGTTTCGACATGTGTCACCTTTGAGGCTCGAACCGCGTAGTGCTTGATTTTGGAAGATTTGAAGTGGGTCATTCATTCCTAACTTTGAGGGGGAGAATGTTGGGGTTGCAAAGTTATTCATTCATGACTTTGTAAATGTTTGACTTTTGTAAAACCCACTTGCATGTGGTGCTTTAGCCTTTAGACCCATTTGTTAGTTAGAGTGAGAGAGAGACATGTAAACACCTCTATAAATAGTGGGTTCATACCACTTGTAGAGGTGTGCTTTGAGAGATGTAGAAGTGAATGTGTAAGTGTGTGTTAATTATGTAGTCTAGATCTAGATCCTTTTTGTAACACCATATACATTCAATATATCTCTTAAACACCCAAATCACCATGTTCAATTGTGCAAGCTTTAATTCCACATGTCAAACCATGTTCTTGGTCACTACATTTTGGTCTTAAGCCACATACGCCGTGTGTATAGATTGGTACGCTTCACGTACGTGGTACATGCCCACATCTAATCTTTCCTAGTATGCCAAGTGTATGCATATGTACGCCCAACATACGTAGGGGCCTTCCAAACATAAGAAAATTAATTCAAGGGTAGAAAAAGGTACATACCAAGGTAAGAGTACAAGACACTCTAGTAATGAACACATTATACGAATTTGCCAAATGAGCAACAAAACCCCCACTTGTTCTTAGGCTCTCGGCTCTAGATGTAACTGGTTTACTTGCCAAATATTGTGCAAGAAAATGACAAGTGTTGCAACAAAATCCTAGTGCTATGATGCTCTAAATAGAAAAAAAAATTCAAAGTCTTCACTTTATCCCCATATTTTTATCGTTGATTGAAAATGTCACAAGGCAATGGGAGAGACGATACATTGGAGACCAGATTTGGCTCTTTTAAGATATCCTGTAATGAAATATGCCATTAGCTATTATTGTCCAAAAACCATGCCCATTCACACCCTAAGAATAACCTCGAGTAGCTAATCTGAAAAATCTATCAAAAATGAGATGCATTGCTTCATGTTGTTCATATAAGCTCTTTCTCCATGCAAACTCAATGAAGCTATATTCTCTATATTGGCCACCAAAATGAAAAACTAAAGTCGTAGTGAAGTGAGGATCAACTGTGTTTGCTTCAAAAGAAATTGTTAAGAAAAACTCAACACACAATTCTTTGAAAACTGGTTCCTTAATCAAAAATAAAATTTTCCACCATTTGCAAGTGAAAGAAATCCCATTTTTGACATACATCTTTTTGAGATATGGGAGTAATCTTTCCAGAATCCCCATTTCGTTAAGCTTGTTCTAATATATTGTTGGTGATATGGAAACTCATGATTGTAGAGCCATCCTGGTTTGTTTGTATAGTTGTTTAAAATTTCACATGGGAGATCATCTGGAAATTCATAGAATGAATGTAAGCTCGAGAAATCGCCTGCATGTTATTAAGGAGCTTTTCTCAGACCCATAGTACCTACAAAATAGAAAGAAAACCAATCCAAACAAAATATAGTTGATTTAGTGTTCACAGAAAAAAAAACAATAAAGTAGACGTCCGGTTCCGAGGTCGAGGGGTTGAAACTCACGACGTGAGTTAGGTTCTACTACAACAATTTCATCGGACACCAATTCATGCAAAATCGAATCAAAAAAACCATTAAGGATTGCTTAAGAAATGATTCTAAGTCATGAAACCAACACGCAACAACAATTTTATAGTAAATATGACCAATTTCGACATAAGCATCCTAAGATGAATCATAGCTACTAAAAATTTAAAATCAGTAAAATCAAAGTATTAGAGAAAAAAAATCAACAGAAAATCAAACTACATTGCAAAGATCGACTGAAAAATATAAGTGAGGACCAATGGCGATTTTCCTTCCTAAGTGGGTTTAAAGAATAAAATTCAAATGTTCCTCCCCACATCGTGGTATCTAAACCCATTTCGC
This sequence comes from Lactuca saligna, assembly GCF_052625555.1. Classification (NCBI taxonomy): domain Eukaryota; kingdom Viridiplantae; phylum Streptophyta; class Magnoliopsida; order Asterales; family Asteraceae; genus Lactuca; species Lactuca saligna. The sequence goes on from NC_136421.1 coordinate 256,959,994, forward strand.
AGGTTGTAACAAAAATAAAACTTTCCTTTTTAAAATATTTACCACTCATGAAGTTAATCCCAAACTTTATTTTGGAAGAGAAGATGATTAAGATGACTATCTTCAAGCAAATAAAAGAAATGAAAAATTAACTAAAAAGAAAATGCAAACCTAGCTCGGGTTGCCTCCCAAAAAGTATTTCTTTTTTAAGAGTCGTGATTCGGACTCCTTCCCACTCTTTTTCGTGTTAGTTAGGAGAAGAATCTCCTTCTTTTTCTTTTTCTCCTTCTACTCCTTCTTTCCTAACTTCATTTCATAAAGATTTACCTCATTTCCCTCTTGAGCATCTGCTTCATCATTTGAACATATCTCTTCGCTTTCACAAACCTTTTCATCTTAATCTTTTAGTGTAGTAAAGGAAAAGACTTCAAAGATCATTGGGATCGAGGCTCTTTTCTTGGTGTGCTTGACTTCTTCTTTAGGCTTTTCTCTTGTTTGGACCTCTTCTTCCATTAATTTCTCTAATTCTTCAAGTTCATCATCTTCATCTATAAAGAACAATCAATTTTGACTCTTAGACTGCTCGAATCCTGCCTCAACTTCGAATTTCATTTCTTCTTTTGCCACTCGCAAAGTAAGTTTTGATTCACGAACATCCACCAAGGCTCTAGCAGTGTTAAGTAGTGATATTCCTAAAATAATGAGCATATCTTCATCCTCTTTCATGTCTATTACTAAAAAATCAATTGGAAAGTATTACTACAAAAATCAATTAGAAAAACAAACTTTCCAATTTTGACCAATAAATCTTCAACTATTCTTCGAGGAGAAGTTACCAAACAATTTGCCATGTGGATCGCCATTCTTGTAGTCTTAAATTCTGGAAGGTTGACATTTTGATAAAAAGGAATAGGGCGTCAAATTAATTCTAGCTCTAGAATCGGCTAAGACAAATGTTTTATGGAATTTCCAAATTCACATGATAATGTAATGCCTCCCATATCTCCCATCTTAGTTGAAATGCATTCCATGATAACTGTTGAACATTGTTCATTAAGAACCACCATGAAAGTCTTCTCTAATTGTTGGTGAATGTCAAGAAGATCATCAAGAAATTTCACGTATTCGGACATTTTTACTAATGATTCAATAAATGGGGTATTAAGTGGAAGATTCTCGACTTGCTTGATGAATCTCTAATGCTCTTAATCTAATGGATGTACCCTTGATCGAGAAGGAAAAGGTAACAAAGGCTGGTAAGGTTTAACAGAAGATGAATTTTTCTTTCCATATTGAACCCACGTCGTGGGCATTTGTTGCTTACGTCGTGAAAACTAGGCATTGGCCCTTTCTTTTTCTTCAAGCTTCATTCTCTTTGACTGAGGATCACGCTACTTGAAAAACACACTTGTAATTTTCTATTTCATATTCATTCGAATCGTAATCTTTAGTTAAGTGTAGCCTATTGCAATTTTCACACCTAAATCTTTAGTTAATGTATGTTGTAGTTTGGTCGAGATGATCTATCCTTCTAGACTCTTGATAGGGTGTTGAGTGATAAAAATGAGGTCCCAATGCTCTAAGAGGTCCCATGCAAGTAGTATAAAGGTCTTAATGATTTAATGTTGGATTAGTGTCTAAGCCCGTAACCATATTTGGTAAGTACTTGGCCTAGTTGTGCATAGTCCTTTTGGGGTGCCTTCAACAAAGCAACTTGACTGGAGAAATAATAGAGAAAGAGGTTATAATGTATAAGCTATCCATTAGGGTTTTGGAGGAAACCTAATGGGACAAAAGGATGAATGAAATTATGATGGGAGCCCATCATATTTCGTCCATGGCCTTATTCCAGAAGGTTCCATGGGTTTTGGAGGAAACCCTAGCTGCTCACAGTATAAAAAAGGACCCTAGGCTACAATAATTCATCCACTTGCTTCTCTAAGAACCCTAAGGCCAAATTTTTTAGCCTCCTCCCTCTCTCTCTTGCCTCTCCATTTGCTCTTGGTGTTTGTGAGCCATTAGAGGTACTACATATGCAGTACTTGCTTTCAAAGAAAGGAAGATTGAAGATTTGAGTTGTTATTACAATATAACAACAAGAGGTATGTATTCCCTTCTACTATCTAGATTTTGAAATACCTAGGAGCATACTAGGGTTCATAATGTGTTCATAATGTTGTGTATCTAAAAGTGAAAACATAGATCCAAATCTAAGGTTGCATGCACACATAGGATTGTTTGTATAAAACCTATCATGTAACACCTTGGATTAAGAACTTTCTAGATGTCCAAAAAGATAAAGTTAGAGACTTTATGAGTCATGGGCATATTTGGTCTATGGATCTGAAGTTTGGGCTTAGGTGCTTAAGCCATTAAGCACTTATGAAGATTTTTGTGAAACTCGAATACGCCCTACGTAGGAAGAAGTATGCCCAGCGTATCGATTCAAGGGTCCCGCTTTCCAATCAACATGAATAGGAGTATGCCCCGCGTACCAAAGGAGTATGCCCCGCGTACTCCTTCTGTTGGGCTTATAATATTTGTACTACGGGTGTTCGGCTGTTTAAGGACTAGTTAGACTTGGGCCTTTGCTAGTCTGTATGGATTGGTGTTTTAGGCCAAGTCTTAGTAATGGATCTTGGGATTAGGCCAATTAGGCAGTTAGGTCTAATTTGAAAATTGAGCCAACAATGGGCCTTGTATATGAGGACTTATGGATCATTGATTTGGTATTGGGCCTTGGCCCAAATTAGAGGAAAGGCAAATTAGACTACTATTATAAGAGGGATTCTTTGACAAGATTAATGTTTCCATTTATTGACTTCTCATTCGTTATTTTGGATAATTCGAGATTTTTGGGAAGACGGCGATTCGGGAATTTGATTCTTCTGTTCAAATCGATATTTCGAGATGAGTTATCCTCACTATATCAACAGGGTCCAAGGCACCAAGGCCGACCTTTTTCCCAGATTGTATAGTGGTATTTGTTTGATATGCTTATTGATATGTTAGATCTACGTCCTGGTAATTAGGACGGTATTATGTTTAGTGACCTGGTTTAGGTCGGTATCCTGGTATATAGCATGATGTTATGTTTTAGTGACCTGGTTTAGATAGGTATCCTGGTATATAGGATGATGCTATGTTAGTGAACGGTTAGGTTGGTATCTTGGTTATAGGATGTTGCTATGCTATGTGATCTGTTAGATCGGTTTGTTTGTCTATAGATTGTTATGTGATTACTTGTTATGTGTGCACATGGTGGTTTGATTGAGGGATGGGTTGAGGCGGGTCTTACTTTGTATTGTAGGCCAACATACCTAGGGCGAACCAGATAGACTGCAAACCCGGGAGGGCACATAGTGTGGCCGAAGGCCCAACGAGTGGTCCGGATAGGCTGAAGGCCCCGAGAGGGTGGTCCAGACGTGCCAAGGCTCGTAGAGTGGGCCATATAGACTAAAGGCTCGGTGTGGGAAGTCCAGTCATACTGTAGACTCAAAGAGTGGACCAGGTGGACTGAAGGCCCGGTGCGGGCGGACCAGTCACACTGTAGACTCGAGATGCATGGCTATTTTTGTATTGGTTTATATGATATGTTATGATTATGGTGATAGGAGGTTGGTATTTTGGGGGTAACTCACTAAGCCTTCGAGCTTACATTTATCGATTATTGTTTCAGGTGCAGCGGATGACCGTGGGAAAGCGAAGGCGTGATCGTACACTTCCTTGAATTATGACTATGATTTCTGGGAACTCTGATAGGAAACTATTTTGAAAAAAAATGTAATAACTTAATGGTTTTTACTTGGTTCAAAAAGTTTTAATTTGGTGTGAATTTTATGGATGTTACAAGTTGGTATCAGAGCTTTGGTTTGAGTGAACTGGAGGAACATTTGTGTGAATCTAGTCTCAAATAAAGAAAAGATTTTCAAAATGATTTCTAAAGTGGTTTTCAAAATGAGTAAAAGAGAATGCGAAGTGTACGATCAGCCGGAGCCAGTAAGTAGACCCCAAAATACCGTACATTTATTTGATATTGTGGTACACCCCACCAGCCTGATTCCATGATGCCTGCTAGCCTAGAATTTTCCTTATATGAGATTGAAATCATTATCGTAGTTGCTTAGTGTATGCATCATAGTCGTACATAACTAAGATCTTATAGCCTGAGAATGTTTGGTTTGGCCTTATTTCCTATTATTGTTTGATGAAGGGCTTAGGGTAGGATCGAGTATTCGAAAGTCTATAGGGTCCAACATTATGTATGACTAGCATACACTAGTGCTGTAGGGTTAGTGGAAGTTTCATGGATGGGTGGGTTGTGTGAGGCTAGTAGGCCAGTTATGAGATGTTTAGCACTCCTCTAGGAGTGAGGATTGAGTGCTCGCCATGATTATGTACATTGTTAAGGTGTTGTGGTGAAACTTAAGACAAAAGTATGGGTAGGTGTGGAAGGTAATATGGGCCCATACTACTGAAAGCAGAGGACCCATACGCATATTAAAGAAATCACAACCCCTAGGGTTTTTAGTTGGGATTTGGTTCCCGGATTATTATGAGGAGTATCTGATATTTTTCGGCATGTTTTTCAGCATGGTGGTTACACGACGATTCATGACTAGATCCGGGTTAGGATCAGGAGAGGGCGGACAGGAGGCGCTGACATCCCCCGAGACTATCGGCCAGATGAGATGGATGAAATGATTTGGGAGATCCTGCATGATGAGGTTGCTGCCATGTTCTGGGCTCAGTTTCCAGAGATGTTTAGGTCTATCTAGACCATCATGGTTGATTACTTTGACGAGCGCTATGCAACCCTTATGGAGGTGGCTACGACGGCAGCTACTGCAGCTGAATCAGCGGCAGGGGTAGGAGCTAGTCGGGCTTTTCAGTATCGGTGCTTCGATAACACGAAGCCCCCAACTTTCGATGGGATTCAAGACCCTATCATAGCCATGAGGTGGCTATCGGGCATCAAAGGATGCTTTTTCACATGTTCCTGCCCGACTGACCAGAAGGTCAGGTGTTCCGTGAACATGTTGAGGTCCGGGGCGAAGGATTGGTGGAGGTTGATGACGGGGTCTTATTTAGATGAGCAAAAAGCTGATTCTTGGGATCGGTTCAGGGAGATGTTCTTGGAGTTGAGACAGGGTACGGAGTCGGTGATAGAGATCACCTATATGTTCACAGAGAGGGCGTTGTTTTTCCCGGAGTTTGCTTCTGAGCAGGCTCAGATGACGCGTTATCTGAGCATGCTCAAGACTAACATTAGATAGTTTGTTGCCACCCAATGATGTCATACATTGTTGGATTTACAGGAGGGCGCTAGGCGGCGTGAGCTGGAGATTGAGTTACAATTGAGAGAGCAGAGGCAGGCCTCGTTGTAGTCTCAGCCGACGCCGATGCGGTCCAAGACCACTGATTCTAGTAATGGAGAACAGAGTAGCCGCACTTGTGCGAAGTGCCAGAAGGGTCATACCGGAGTTTGTAGGTCCGGTGGTGCATGCCACAAGTACGGAAAGGAAGGCATTATGCGAGGGATTGTCGCCAGTTGGCCCTGTTCATGACATGAGGATTTGTTATCACTGCCATCAGATTGGTCACGTGAAGACCAACTGTCCACAGTTGGTTGCTAGGTCGGTGTAGGCTCCAGCGGCGGCTACATTGAGGATTACTGACGGGGGTCCGGGTAGAGCAGAGCCCCCGAGGGCTCAGGGACACGCCTTCCAACTTATAGCAGAGGAGGTCAGGACAGCGCCAGATGCAGCTGCTGGTATGCTTCTATCTTTTATCTTGTTGTTTATGATTATATTGTGAATTTTTATTCCATCCCTTTTCTGCATATGTCATAGCGATATATGAGAGTTTAAGGAATTTAGTATCGAGAGGTTGTAGACGGTTAGTATCCAGGAGTGTTGGTGATCAGAAGTTAGGATATAGGATCTCTGTTCCAGGGCTAGTAGTTGTGAATCGGAGATGCAGAAGTGTTCGACTGAGATTTAGGTTTCTTTTGAAGATTCAGTGGCATCATGTCGGAAGGGTTGTTCTGAGGAGGTTGTACACTCCAGGATTAATCGATCCATAGATAAGGATGATAATACCCAGTAGGGACGGTTAAGCTATGTTGGTTTCGCCGTTAGAAGGTAGTAGCTAGTGTCGCAAGTGGGGAATAATTGGAATTTTTCAGATGAAGCAACGGTCATTGAGGGTTCTATTAACTGACAGTGTTAGACAATACTTTTAGCAAGAATGTGGGTTACCTAGCACATGTGGTAGGTGCGCAGGTCAGGGATCGGGCGACGGCTTTTTGAATGGGTAGACGATCGACATGAGGCCGAGGTTATGGTTCGTAGAATGGCTCAGGAGTTCGAAGCCCCAAGTGGGTTAAAACAGGTTGTATGGGAGAGAGAGAGTACCAGGAGGGGTGGACTAGGGTGATGCTAAACAGTTTAGAGTGATCTGGATAGACTGAAGGCCGGTGGGGCTTACCAGTCAGGCCGAAGGCTCAGAGAACGGTCCAGACAGGCTGAAGGCCCAGAGAGGCGGCCCAGACATGCTGAAGGTTCTGAGAGTCTTCCAGATAGGCTGAAGGCCTGATGAGGTGGTCCAATCATGCTTCAGACTCTGTATGTGTTGTAGATCTATGTGCGGGTATTGAGTATGCTGCTATGCTATAGCATTCAGTAGGTCTGTCCCCAAGTATTGAACATGCTGCTGGAGTGGGATGAAGACTCCGGTGTATTTTGGTTTGATCGGAAGTTGTTATTAGAGATCGGATGGAGTGTAGAGGATCTCGGTGATCTCATCAGTTCGGAGTGTCACGGAGGATTAATCTTCTTGGATTGGGTAATACTCTAATTAGGGACTGGGAGTAGATCTGAATGTATATTCGTCAGCATTAGGAAGGCTTGGTATTAGAATTTCTTGTCTTTTAGGTTCTAGGAACCAGGTTAGATATTTCTCATGATCATCTATGGTGTTTGAATAGGGTTGAGGCGGTCCTGCACTATGCAGTAGGCCAAGATACCCGATGCGGGCCAACTGGATGTCGTAGGAACGGAGGCTCAATGGGAGCAGTATGATTGAGGCGGTAGGCCCACAAACCCTTAGATTTTCAACTTGATGGTTGAATTTACTTGGAATATTGGTATTCCCACCCGAAGGGGGTGATATGGACTAGATATGAGTGTCGTACTGGTATTCCCACCCAAAGGGGGTGATATGGACTAGATATGAGTGTCGTACTGGTTGACCGGTACAGGTAGGTATGTTGTGGGGTAACCGTTTGCGGGATTGTATTCTATGGAAGTGGTGGGCGATGAGTAGTGGAATGGTGGATTATCATCAGTATAATGTAACCATCTTATCTTGATGGTCTATTAGATGGCAAGTTGTGTTTGATCGGCTAAGGTGGACCTGCTCTTTGCAGTAGTCCAAGATACCTAGCACGAGCAAATGGTAAGTCGTAGGCACAAAGGTTTAACAGAATATGATCCATGGATCTATCTATGGGTAGAAACCTCAGGTTCTCAGGGCGGAATAGTCTGTTAGCAGTTAAGGAAAGAGAGCTAGCGATGGATAGTACAAGTGTTCGGTCGTGGTCAGACTGAATCCAGGTTCCCAGATCGCAGGTTTTAGGTGGTAAAGAATTGTGTACCTCATGGGATTGTAGAATTGTCTTCTTTGGAATGGAAAGATTCCCTTTGAGTTTAGTCTCCTTCGAAAGTCGTCAGAGGCTATGGTTGTGGAGGTGCTCTTCAGGATGTCGGGTTACCGGGGACAGTAAGGAATGATTTCGAGGACGAAATCAAATTTAAGTGGGGGAGTTGAAACATCCCAAAAAGTTGTCATTTGTAGTCCCGGGGGTTGGAAGAGTAAAGCCTTGAAGAATTCAAGGGCTAATTTGTAATTTTGGGACCAAAAGGAGTACGTTGCGCATACATAAGGTACACTGAGCGTACTAGGGCCTGCCCTAGTACGCTGGGCATACACTTGTGTACGCTGGGCTTACTCATATTAGAAGGAAACCCTAATAACCCGGTTTTGGAGCTATATAAACATCATTATGGGTCATTTTCTCTCATCACTCTTAGCCTCCATCCTCTAGAAACGTCCCAAACCCTAGTTCTTGTGTGAGAGTGTGAGTAAGTGGGTATTTTGAGCTCTTGGAGGTGAAGGCATTGCACCAAGAAGTTGGAAAAGAAGATTGGCTTGTAGAACTGAAGTTGGTTTGTGTCCTAGAAGCTCCAAAAGGTAAAAAGCTTCAAACTTTATGCTTGTATATCATAGATCTAGCCATTCTAGCATTTTGGAACCATTCCTTGTCCCAAAAGTTCAAAGATAATGTATGTTGTAGTTTAGTCAAGATGATCTGTCCTTCTAGACTCTTGATGGGGTGTTGAGTGATAAAATGAGGTCCTAACTAAGAGGTCCCATGCAAGTAGTATAATGGTCATAATGGATTAAGACCTTGGATTAAGAACATTATGGACATCCATAGTGATAAAGTTAGAGACTTTATGAGTCCTAGGCATATTTGGTCGATGGATCTGAAGTTTGGGCTTAAGTGCTTAAGCCATTAAGCACTAATGAAGATTTTCGTGAAACTCGCGTATGCCCCGCATAGGAAGCAGTATGTACAACATACCGAGTCAAGGGTCCCGCTTTCAAGTCAACATGAATAGGAGTACGCCCCACGTACCAAAGGAGTACGCCCCGTGTACTTCATCTGTTGGGCTTATGACATTTGGGCTTCTAGTGTTGGGCTGTTTAAGGACTAGTTGGACTTGGGCCTTTGCTGGTCTGTATGGATATGGTGTTTTGGGCCATGTATTAGTAATGGATCTTGGGATTAGGCCAATTAGGCAGTTGGGACTAATTTGAAAATTGAGCCAACGATGTGCCTTGTATATGAGAACTTGTGGATCATGTATTTGGTATTGGGCCTTGGCCCAAATTAGAGGAAAGGCAAATTGGACTATTATTATAAGAGGGATTCTTGTTCAAGATTAATGTTTCCATTCATTGACTTCTCATTTGTTATTTTGGATAGTTTGAGATTTTTGGAGAGATGATGATTCGGGAATTTGATTCTTCAGTTTAGATCGACATTTCGAGGTGAGTTATCCTCATTATATAAACAAGGTCTAAGGCACCAAGGCCGACCCTTTTCTCAGATTGTATATTGGTTTTTGTTTGATATGCATATTGATCTGTTAGATCTGCATCCTGGTAATTAGTATGGTATTATGTTTAGTGACCTAGTTTAGGTCGGTATCTTGGTATATATGATGATGCTATGTTTTAGTGACATGGTTTAGGTCGGTATCCTGGTATATAGGATGGTGCTATGTTAGTGACCAGTTAGGTCGGTATCCTGGTTATAGGATGTTGTTATGCTATGTGATCTGTTAGATCGGTTTGTTTGTCTATAGACTATTATGTGATTACATGTTATGTGTGCACATGGTTGTTTGATTGGGGGATGGGTTGAGGCGGGTCTTACTTTGTACTGTAGGCCAACATATGGAGGGCGGACCGGATACACTGCAAACCCGAGAGGGCACATAGTCAGGCCAAAGGCCCGACGAGTGGTCCAGATAGGCTGAAGACCCCGAGAGGGTGGTCCAGACGTGCCAAGGCTCATAGAGTGGGCCAGATAGACTGAAGCCCCGGTGCGGGCAGTCCAGTCATACTGTAGACTCAAAGAGTGGACCAGGTGGACCGAAGGCCCGGTGCGGGCGGACCAATCACACTGTAGACTCAAGATGCATGGCTATTTTTGTATTGGTTTATTTGTTATGTTATTATTATGGTGATAGGAGGTTGGTATTTTGGGGGTAACTCACTAAGCCTTCGAGCTTACATTTATCAATTATTGTTTTAGGTGCAGCGGATGACTGCGGGAAGGCGAAGGCGTGACCGTACACTTCCTCGAATTATGACTATGGTTTCGGGGAACTCTGATAGGAAACTATTTTGAAAACAAATTTTAATAACTTAATGGTTTAACTTGGTTGAAAAAGTTTTAATTTGGTGTGAATTTTATGGATGTTACACAAGTCATGACTTTGTGATTTCTTATTGGAAGTTGGCTATCTTCTTCTTTAGCTTTGAGATTTTTAAAGGAGAACTAAATTGTTTAATAAATGGCTCTTTAATTCAGTCCCAGGTTTGAATAGCTCCAGGCGCTAGTGACTTCAACCAAGCTTTTGCATATCAACGTTACTGGAAGCATTCATAGCAAAACCGCATCTCATTTGACATTTGGGACATTGAAGTAGTTAGCAATGTCTAAGACTTCATCAATCTGTTTGTAGGCATCTTCGCTCTACTATGGCTTCTGAATTCGTTTTTCTCTCTAGAATATCATATCCAAAACTCCTCAAATCGATTATATGAAGGAATATTTTATAGTTTCCAAAAATCGTATCTCACGTCGTGAGAATTAAGGTCTCATGTCATGAGATCAGTTAAATTCGTGTATGGCAAGGAACTGCATTCCACATAGTTATCTTCTGGAAGAATCCTCGTCAAGACGCGAGATTATAATTCTTATTTCGTGATCTCAGTTATTTTGCATATCATCAAGAATTTTCCTCTCGCCACACCATGAGTCTCTAAAGCTATGTCGTGGGACTTGTATTTTCATGGTTTTTCTTCCTTTTAAGCTTTTTTAAGCTTTCAAATTTAGCTCCAGTCCTTCCAGGTTCCAATATTTCTCATTTTTGGTTCTTTTCCTTCAAGAATGTCATATTTGGCTGCAAAATGAAATTCAACTCAATAAATACCAAATATCTTTGGAATTAACCAATATATAGCTTCAAATGTATTAATTAATGCTTAAATATATGTGTAAATACAACATATCATCTACTTTCTCAAAATGAAGCTAATCACAGAAAGTCACTTACTTTCAAGTTTGAAGTCAAAATCGATGAGTGTAGGTGACAAGTTGATGACTGGTGACGAGGAGTTGATGAACGGTGATGATTAGGTTTTTTTTTACGTCAATGATTGAGAATGAGGGTTAGAAAGAAAGTAAAAACGTCATGAATCTCGTGATCATCTTCATCAGGACGTAGAGAAAAAAAATGAGGTAAACGGAATGAAATTGGGATAGGCAGACTATAAAAGGATAATTGGTTTTTACCTATTGGGCCATTTATTTTTAAAGATAAACTGGGTAATCGGGTATACCCGAAACCCTACAAATGTACCATACAGCCTACCTAAAAAAATAGGATTATCCGAATACCCAAAAAATTATACATGACACTCAATTAACCCAATACCCGAAAAAATCGCATGGGTAATTCGGGTTTCGTTTTTTTTCAATAGGGCTAATATCGATCAACATATGTAGAGGTTGTGTTTCCTGTAACAATTCCTGTTGAATACGAAGAATTAGATGAAATCATGGTTGTATTGCCACCATTGATGGACAAATGACAAGTCGGGCGACCTAAAAACCAAAACCGTATTCCATCCCAAGGTGAAGGTTCGATTAAAAAAAATGCAGCCATTACCAAAGGATTGATCATACAAGAAGAATCTATGATGCTCTGTTTGCCACAGAGTAAACTAAAAGTAAATCTTCAAGTAGGACCAAGTCAAGGGCCAAAAGTAACGTTAAGTCTAAGATTACACCTAAAGTTAATACTAGTAAAAAAGGTAGCCAATAGTATGATATTCATGATCTAAAAAACCCGTAGTGATGTTTGTACGATAACATAATATTCTACAAAATGTTGTTCAGAAGGATAAACTCGTTTTTGCTACATATAAAAATTCGAGGGGGGGGGGGGGGGGGGGCTGCATAAAAACAAAATACAAAAATCTTAATTTATTTATGTCATAACAGCTTATAAATTATAAGGTGGACTAAACTACATACATTAGTAACATCGAGAATATGTTGACAATCAGGTGCCTGCAAACGCCTCATCCTAAGGTATGCAACTGTCCAAGGGATAACACCTGGTATAGGGAACCAACTGTATTTACTATTGGGAAACATCTCCATGATCCAAATATACAAAATTAAGATGCCAAACAATTTACCAACTTAACAAAGCTACAATACTTGTTCCTTAAAAACTCTTATTAAACACAGTGTAAATACCCTAAATGCATAGACAAATCCTTGTAGAGTATATGTGTGTCTACTGCTGACTCTTAGCACATTGGGGTTCAAATGGCCCTCAATCCTATCAAACACAATCACATTTGTTTGTAAGTGAAATCCCATATCAATCTGTCCCATCGGTACCTATGTCAAAAACTTACACTTAATAAGTAGATGTATCATTTTGATATAATGTGGGTAGAAACTTTTATACCTCTTAAACTTGTCTAAATTAGAGATAAGTGTCATATGTTCATTAGTAATCGGATGTTGAGGGTATTTCCCTAAAAATCCTTGCTCTAGCATATACAGAATGGAGACTCTCACCATGTCTTCATTACTTAATTGATAAAGTAAGTTATTGAACACGTGCGTAAGGTCGGCCATACTCACCGAACGTGAAAGCGGCACAAATGGAAACACACGTTCTCTGAATTCTGCAAAACAAGAACTAGGATGGAAAAAATCCGCGAACCATAAGTCAGTGACCAAGCAGAATGCTTTCCTGTTAAAGCAAACCCGATAGTCGCCGACCGGAAATAAAAGCTCTTGTAGGTTAACCCGATCAAAAGTAATAAATTCTTTGCACATAAGACAGTGACCTAGTAAAAGGTGACATTCGATACCCATGGACATGTACACATAATCACCAAAACATGATTGCCGAAACATGACCCTACAAACTGGTTAGTTTTGTAAACATGCTATGATTTCGCGCCCAAGTTCAAGTTGTAGGTTTTAGTAACAACAACTTCGTATGTTCTATCGTGCTATAATCAAAAGAATAATTAATTAGGGATTTTTGTATGTATGTTCCGGACAAAAAATCCGGAACGCTAGTCTGGACCATAAATTAGGGATGAGCATGGGTCGGTTTGGGTCGGTTTTTCGCTAAAACCAAACCAAACCGTAGAAAGTTGGTTTTTCGGTTTTTAAAACCATATAGGTTCGGTTTTTGCATGGGTCGGTTTTTCAGTTTTCCAGGTTGGGTTTATGGGTTTTCGGTTTTAAACCGTGAGATTATGAGCTCCTGTTTTTTTTTCTTTCTATTTTTGGGTTCAAACCTAGTGAAAATACGTTGCGATAAATAGTATTGTATCTAATTTAAATATACTAAAATAAAGAGTACGAATTCTATATTATAAAAGCATAAAAGTGTTCAAAATATCAAAGTTTAACATCATTAACAATTTGTTGAAAATAAACATAAAGTATTAAAGAGATAAAGTCTAAAGTCTAAAACTAAAAGTTTAAATCATAATATAAATAATATATATGTTGGTCGGTTTGGTTTTTATGGGTGGTTTTATACGTCAAAACCGAACCAAACCGTTTTTTTCTGGTTTTTGTAAAATTCAAACATAAACCGTCGGTTATTGCTTTGGTTTCGGTTTTTCGGTTTTGGTTATGTCGGTTTTTTTTCGGTTTTTCGGTTTTCGGTTCCGGTTTTGCTCATCCCTACCATAAATTCCGGACAAAAATTCGGGAACTGGTTCCTTGTATTCCGAAGACTTCTATCTATTCCAGACATGATTTTCGGATTACAGACATGTCGTGAACTAACGAAAATTAGGATTTTTTTTTTTATAACAATTTATTATGTAGTATAAATATATAAGTACATGTAATCTTATAATTGCCTTAGCACAAATAGAATTCACAAAACACCCTGTAATAACTATACTATATAATTACATAAATTAAACATGTTTTAACGTATAATCTAAAACAAATGCATATAATTAGAAAGAAATTTGAAAGTTCAATATAAAAACTATATTTTTCACTGTTATTAGAATATATTTTCAGTTTTAGTGGTGTTCGGAATGGGATATAGGATAATTCTAAACAAATGAATGACGAAATCTAGTTTGAAACGGGTTAGAGAGTATTTATAGAAGAAACAGATCCGAAATGCCCCATTCCGGACCAAATGGTCATTTTGAAAAGGAAAAAAAAGTTAGATTAAAATTTCCTTATAAAATATGTCATGCATATATAATACACACACAATAATATTAACATACATAAATAGCTGTTTATTAAACCGTTTATTTTAAATACTGAATCTAATACGAAGCATATATTTTAAATCGCCAAATTTCACAAATTGATGATCAACGTTTCACAGATAACTTTCTTTGTTTTAATTTTGCAAAACTGCAATGATCAACGAAATGAATGCAAGTACACCTAGAAAATCATCAATGTTACATTATACACCACAAGATGCATATGGAGTTATGGGCATTTACTATTGTTCACATCAAAGAAAATATTAGATATATGGCACTTTCGTTGACTGAAGATAAGCCGACATTTATAGGTTGTATAGCCTTGAAGGCCTGGCTACATATAATTCTATTCTAGGCAAAATACGACCTTTTCCAACTTAGGTAATCCTATTCCAAACACAACCTTTTCCTAGGTATCCTCCTTTCCTTTTTTTTTTCTTAGAAATGGCAAATAAATTAAACAGAAGCCTACTATATTTCAGCACCAACACAATCACATGTTCAAATTTTTTTAAAGGGCAAACCCAATCCCATACGGTTTTTTAGAAAAAAATTTCACACATATAGCAGGACAGGAGTTGGTTAAAGGGAATCGAACTTATGATCTCACACTTCTTATGGGTATAAAACCTAATGCATCAACCCAGCTAGACTGGATATCACTTGCTCCGAGGTACTCTCCTAACTGCTAAGAGAAATACACATGATATAAAATCAAGAGTACATTACAGTTTTTGTCCATGTGGTTTGGTAAGATTCATATTTTTGGATCAAAAACGCATCCATTTGGTTTAATGAAATAATGTTGGACATTATTAGTTCATATAAAAAGATCATTTTGTCCTTTCTAGAGCGAGAGTCAAAGTATGGGGTATCACAAAAAAAATCGCATGATATACAATATGAAAAAAAAACAATCACAATTTCATCAGACATAAAGTTCAACTTCCATAATAAAGTTATGTTTTAAAGTTTATATGTTCGCTCTTTCATTTTCCGAAAACGAGTAATTACATTTTCAGTGTTAACATTCTTAAGTACTTCTTTTCTACACTACAAATCAAAGCACCATTCATAAAATCGTCACTTATTCTATTATGCAAATCGGTCTTCAACAAGTTCATTGCATAAGAACACTGTTCAACGGTTGCAATTGCGACGGGTAATATCAAAGTTAGTTTTAATAATCCATAAACCAAAGAAAAAAATAGGTGCTTCCCAGTTTCTATCAACAAACGAGAGACATCTGCAATTCTATTCAATTTGAAAAATTTCTCATCATGGAACAAAAAGTGATAACAGATATCAAGTTGTCTATTAAGATGCATCCTTTCTGAATCGCCAAAATCATTTTTATATATATCGCTTAGCTTCAACAGCTTTGCTTTATCAAAACTATAAAATGAGTCACAGGGACTCAAACCCGCAATGTTGTGAATCAATTTCATGCCGACTTCATTAAATTGATACCCAAATTTTTGAATTTTCATATCCAAAACCATGTTAAAAATAACTATTTCAAAATGATGTTGATTAGTCGTATTAATCCTAAGCTTTCGTGGGGTAACATAATATTCTGAGATGTCCATAATTTCAATACTATACTTTTCACAAAAAGCACATACCTTCTTCCAAATTTGTGGAAACCCATCTTTTCTAAAAAGTAGCAATATTTTCTTTGTCCCTTTTAATAACGAAGTCACTTCCAAAATATCTTGATCTTTTCTTTTTGTAAAATGCTTTGACAAGGTATTCATGAGGCCTAAAAATTCCAAAATCAAGTGTAAAAGAAACACAAACTCAAGTGTCTTGAAATATGACAAAATACCCTTTGTTTAACTATCGTTAGATAAAGTAGACCCTTCATCTTTGACATATTTAAGGACTGCAACAACTTCTGAAAACAAATTCATCAAACTTACAATTGTTCTATATTGTGAACCATATCTAGTATCTCCAGCTCGAAAAAGAGAAAACTCTTGATTCAACCTTGTTCCTGTTATAGTTTCACCAAGACCAATTTCGGATTCAACTATTTCTTTTTGCATCTCTTGTATCATATCTTTTCTCTTACAAGAACCACCAACAACAGTAACCATCAAATCTAGTTGTTCAAAGAATTCTTTAACACCATCATGTTTCATTGCTACACCTACGTCCACTAATTGAAGTTGGTGTGCAAAACAATATATAATGTGCAAAACTATTTTCTTTTAATATCAAAGATTTCAAACGTTGAATGCACCACTCATATTACTTGCTTCGTCATAACCTTTCCCCATCACCTATTTATTTTGAGAAAATTAAAAAAAAAAAAAAAAGATATAAGACATAAAAAAAATTAATCTCTAAATATTATTAAAAGAGAAACCTTATGACATCATCTAAAATAATCTGGGCCGTTGATTGTGTTTTGTTTATAGGTTTTACTATTGGATTAATGTCTAAGCTCGTAACCATATTTGGTAAATACTTGACCTGGTTGTGCATGGTCCTTTTGGGTTGCCTTCACCAAAGCAACTTGACTGGAGAAATTATAGAAAAAGAGGTTATTATGATTTATTAATATGTTTTAAGAATAATACATTAAAAGAGAAATCATATTTAGTAAGTTGACATTGGTCAAGAATTAATTTTGTGATTAAAAGAAGTTAACTAAACTTGGGGCTAAATTGTAATTAGGTGATAGTTGCAAAGTAGGGCAATTGATGCCCTATGGGATAGGATGGACGAATTCAAGGAGATAATGCCCTAGAATTCATCCATGATAAGGTTTCTAGGGTTATCCTTTAGACTGCTTGGTGGGCAAGTAATCAGATAAGGATAAGGACTGAAACCCTTATCTTTACACCTATATAAGGACCCTTGGCTTAGGAAAATCGGCCACTTGATCATAAAAGTTCCTAGAGCCGATTTTCTACCTCTCCCCTCTCTCTGTCTTGCCTCTTCATTTGCTCTTGGTGCTTGTGAGCCATTAGAGGTACTACACTTGTGGTACTTGCTTTCAAAGTCAAGAAGATTGAAGATTTAGGTTGTTATTACAACATAACAACAAGAGGTATGTAATCCCTTATACTTCATGAATTTCGAAATACCTAGGAGCATGCTAGGGTTCTTCATGTGTTCATAATGTTGTGTATCTAATAGTGAAAACATAGATCCGTATCTAGGGTTGCATGCACACATAGGATTGTTTGTATAAAACCCATCAGTGGTATCAAAGCATTTGGTTTTTTGTTTTCAATTAGCATGATATAAATGTATGAATTTAACACTTTAGGGTTTATGGCCAATAAACCCTAGGAGGCATGATTTTCGAAATTAGGGTACTTGAACCCTAAATTTCGAAATTTGATAAGGGTTTTTCAAACCCTTTCCTTAGCCCAAGATTTCGAATTCTAGGGTTTACCAACCCTAGGGTTTTTGAATTTGGCCTCCTCCCCAAGATAAGATCCTAAATTTTAGGGATTAGGATAATGTCATATCTTGTAATTATCTTTTAATTGTTTAAACATGGTAATTAAAGATTTTGAATTATCCCATCCCATATTTTTGAATTTTAGGGGATTTAAGGTATTAGGTTAAATTAATTGTTTAATTTAAAAGATAATCATTCTAGATTTGATGATTAAAATTAATTGTTTAATTTAAGGATAATTATTAAATCATGAGTTTTAATATTTAAAATTTTAAAATTTAAAAGTTTTATATTTCGAAAATTTTAAATTGAAATTAAAACCCTAGTATTTTGAAATGTTTAAAATACACCTTATACTATTATAATATTACATGATTAATCTATCTATATATATATATATATATATATATATATATATATATATATATATATATATATATATATATAAGTAAAATGCTAGTCTTACCGATAGTAGGTCTCATTCACGAAGCCAATCTATAAGGGGGTATAAGCTTATGGCCTATAAAATGGCCATTTAATAGGTATCCACTCTCACCCACTACTTCCTTGATTAGTGGAGGGTCGTTAGTCGAACTGGTAGGATAGGGCAAACCCTTCCTCATTAAAAGTATAATGAATTATAAAAGTAACTGAATGTTTTTACAACAATTCTCAATCTTAGTTACTTTAGGAAAAGTGAATTGGTGCAATTCCATTAAATTACACTTTGCACCCTTTCTAAGACATTAGTGGAGCGTGTCTGGTTAATCGGCAAACTAATTGGACTCTAAGCATAGGTGGAAAAGTGTGACACGTTCTTTGTCATAGTTCGATGGAGCGTGTGTGGCTAACCGACACATCGAATAGGTGACTATAACAATGAGGGCACCATGTACATTTGCATGGTTATTCACACCCGCTTCGTGATCATCGACATCCCAGTCAAAAACTAGAGGGGCACATCGAGATTTAAACATGCCATTGAAAAGTTCAATGAATCTCAAAGGAATCTAGGAGTTTTCAATATATTTAAAACTTAATATCTTTTTCGTTTTTCATGGTGGAGAATTAGTGAATCGTCATTCACTTACCTTCAAATTATTTGCATGTTAGATTACGACATCCCTCTTCTAATTTGTAAATAATGTTGTTGGATCCTAGCCCTAATTTATCATTTGTGTGTTTAATTGGGGATTCATTTCTAATCAAACTTTGTCCTTTCCTATTTCTGATGTCGAACGTCAACAATGCTTTCGGCTCCAACTCCTTAGGCTCATTCTCATTTATGAACTTATGTGGGAGAGTGATATTCGACAGGTCCAATTTTAATGATTGGATCCGCAACATTCGAATGGTCACTCGCTACAAGGATAAATAGTATGTCCTTGATGAGAAGTTGAAGGAAATCAACCTTAACACTGCCACTGCTGAAGAAATCGCTGCCTTTGAGGCCCATGAGTGTGATGCCACGAAAGTCCATTGCATCATGCTAGTGACCATGACTGCAAAACTCCAAAAGTCCTATGAGGACATGTATACCTATGAAATGCATCAAGACTTGTTGGACCGAGACCACCAAAGTGCGAGGCAAGAAAGGTATGAGATCATCAGTTCGATGATCACTACCAAAATGGGTAGTGGAGAGTCCCTTACCGCTCATCTGCAAAAGATGTAGAGATATGTTGATCGCCTACTGAAGTTAAATGTTAACTTCGATGAAGAGCTAGCAATTGACATCATCATTCACTCCTGGACTCCATGCTACAACCAGTTCTGCATGACCTACCACATGAATAAGGAAGAGGTTACCTTGAGCAAGCTTCAAGGCTTGCTAAGGACTACTAAGAGCAATCTCAAGGATAAGTCTATTGTGCCGAATCCCACTCCCACTATTGCGCCTGTTTTGGCAATAGGTCAAGGGAAGGGTAAGAAGAGGAAGGCTCCCTTAAAGATCCACCACAAAGGAAATTCCTAAGATGGAACCTCTTCTAGTGGAACCAAAGTTGGTTCGGCTAAGCCCAACTCCAACCCTAAGGAGGCAGAGTGCCACCACTGCCACAAGATAGGGCATTGGAAGAGAAGTTGTCCAGAATATCTGCAAGCCATCAAGGATAGGAAGATCAATCCATCTTTTGCAGGTATTTACAAAATTAAATCTAGTGATTCATCGCATGCTATTTCTTGGGTTCTTGATACATGATGTGGTTTTCACATATGTTCTGATTTGCAAGGACTATGAAGAAATAGGGATGTGGTGCAAGGAAGGATAAATATAATCATGGGAAATAGAAGATCGTCGTCTGTCACCAAGATTGGAGTTTATTCATTAGTGCTTAGTAATGCATTAGGTTTGGATTTAAACAATTGTTGCTATTTTCCAGATATGGCAAGAAACATCATTTCTTTTCATGATTTATATAGACAAGGTTTTAGATATTCATTTGATAATAAAAAGGGTTCTATTTATGCTCATCTTAATAGTTTTTTATATTTTGAAGCATTTCCTTGTAATGGAATATATGAAACTGTGATGGTTGTAGATAACTTAGGAAATGAAGTGTTGTGTGTGGATTTTTCCAATAGTATGGATAAAGCATGCATGTGGTATTGTCATCTTGGATATGTAAACAAAAAACACATATCCCAACTCCAAACGGATGGAGTGTTGGAGTCATTCGACCTTAGGGACGATGACGTGTGCGAGTCTTGTTTACTTGGAAAGATGACCAAGTCACCCTTTACTGGCACTTTTGAAAAGGGTGAGGGTCTATTGGATCTCATACACACCGATGTTTGTGGGCCCTTTAGATCGAACATAAGGGATGCGAACCGCTTCTATGTGACTTTCACCGACGATTATAGCAGATATGGGTATATCTACTTAATCAAGAACAAGTCGGAAACCATTGAAAAGTTCAAAGAGTTCAAACAAGAAGTGGAGAATTAGTTGGTCAGGAAAATCAAGATGCTTCGATTCGATCGAGGAGGAGAGTGCCTAAGTCTTGAGTTCCACGACTACCTCAAGGAATGCAGAATAGTTTCGCAATTGACACCACCTAGGAAACCACAATTAAATGATGTAGCTGAGAGGCGTAATCGAACCTTGCTCGACATGGTTCGTTCTATGATGAGTCATGCTTCACTACCTATCTCATTCCGGGGGTATGCCTTAGAGACTGCCACCCGTATCCTTAACTTAGTCCCTACAAAGAAGGTTTCCAAAACACCTCACGAGATGTGGACAGGGAAGGTGCCCTCGTTAACACATATCATGGTTTGGGGTTGCGAGGCTTTCGTAAGACGAGAGACTCACGACAAACTCAAACCTCATAATGAGCGATGTATTTTCATTGGCTACCCGTAGAAGTCCTTTGGATATCTCTTCTATAGACCGAGTAACAATGTTGTCTTCGTTGCGAGGAGAGGGGTTTTTCGAGAGAGAGAACTCATAAGCCGATGGGACAGTGGGAGGCAAATCGATCTTAAAGAGATTCAAGAGTTGAGCGATGAAGGAACCTCTAAAACTGGCGCTCAACCCGAGGAGGAAACTCCGGTTGAACCAATTGAGGAGTCCTTACCTCTTAGACGTTCTGCGATAGTTACAGTTCAACCCCAGTTGTATGGTTTTCATATTACTATAGTAGGGGACACGTATATTAGTGATAGTAAAATAATAAATTTGGATGAACCTAATAGCTATAAGGAAGCCATGGCAGGCCCGAAGTCTGCAAAATGGAAAGAGGTGATGGACAGCGAGATTCAGTACATGTATGATAACCAAGTTTGGAGCTTGGTTGATCATGTACCAGGTCGTACGACGTTCGGGTACAAATGGATTTTCAAGAAGAAGACCGACATGGATGGGAATGTACACACTTATGAGGCACGATTGGTTGCCAAGGTTGTACTCAAACTCTAGGAGTTGACTATGATGAGACCTTCTCAACAGTTGAGAAGATAAAATCTATTAGGTTGATGCTGCTCATTACTGCATTTCATGATTATGAAATATGGTAACTAGGTGTCAAAACCGCTTTACTTAATAGGATGTTGGCTGAGGATAAACATGGCTCAGCCATAGGGTTTTGTCAATGCGAAGCATCCCAATAGAGTGTGTAAGATTGAGAAGTCCATTTATGGACTTAAGCAAGTGTCTCACATATGGATTCTTTGTTTCGATGAGAAAGTCAAAGATTTTGGGTTTTTGCGAAGCGAAGATGAATCATGTGTATATGTCAAAGCAGTGGGAGTATAGTCAGCTTCCATGTATTGTATGTCGATGACATACTACTCACAGGAAACGACATCCCGACACTGCAGGAACTTAAGTCCTTACTTAGGAAGTGTTTCACTATGAAGGACCTCAGAGAAGCTGCCTATATTTTGGGAATAAGGATAGTGAGAAACAGGAGTAAAAGACTAATAGGACTTAGTCAGAATACTTACTTGGACAAGGTACTAAAACGTTTTAGTATGGATAATTCCAAGAAAGGGGAGTTACCAATCCAAAGTAATGCCAAGTTGAGTAAGACTCAAAGTCCGAGTACCGAAGTCGAAATAGAAGAGATGAGTCGAGTACCTTACTCTTCCGCAGTTGGCTCGATCATGTATGTTATGACTTGTACTTGCGCTGATGTGGCCTTCGCTTTGAGCATGGTCAGCAGATATCAAGGGAACCATGGAAAAGCACATTGGACCGCAGTCTAGAATATCCTTAAGTACATTCGGAGGACCAAGGAATGGTTTCTAGTCCTCGGTGGGAGTGATGACTTAAAGGTGCGAGGGTACCGTAGCTGATTCAACGTGCGAATCAGAGTACGTTGCGGCAAGCGAAGCATCAAAAGAGGCAATATGGCTGAAGAATTTCATTGGAGACCTTGGAGTTGTGCCAGCCATACAGGAGCCCATGGAAATTTTCTATGATAACGAAGGAGCGGTTGCCTTGACCAAGGAACTAAGGGATCACGGTAGATCTCGGCATATTGACAAACAATATCACTTTATTCGACATCGGGTAGAAGAAGGACTCCTCGTAGTGAAGACGGTATCGTCAGAAGATAACCTAGAAGATCCGCTTATGAAGGGATTGAGTAGGGTTAAGCACTTGCAGCACACTAGGAGCATTGGGCTGGAGGATGATATTAGTTTAGATGGGATAGTTTGGAAACGTGTAATAGATAAATGTAATTGACATTTGATGATTAAATAAATGAGTATTATTTATTAGTAAAGTTACTATCTTATGTGAATTATTTACCTATTGTTTCATTTTGCATGTTTTGACTTCCTGAATAATAGATTATTCAAACGGTCCACAGTCATTCATATGTTGGAAGTAGGTATGAATGAAGATTGTCATGAATAGATGTGTAGATTGTCTTAAAGTATTAGACATAGCAAAGGTTTACTACAACATTCATGAGTGCTTATGAACAAGTTTTGAGCATTGGAATAAACCCACACTTGCTGGAATCACTTCATGGAATTTATCATGAGTGATCGTAAGACGATAATATCATATGGTCTTAAAACCTAGATATATGGTTTATTGTTTGCTGATTGGTTGTGCATTGATAATGTGAAAACGCATCAGTAACTTGATGTTATAAAACGCATTGTTGTGTATGATTTAATTAGTGAATATTAAATGCATATAAGTCGAATTTTATCTTTTCATTTTATCCTAAGAGGGTAAAAGCGATATCAGGGACCCTTGATGATTTGGTTTGACTTATGTGTTGGGCCCGGTCAGGACTGAATTGATGTGTTCAATTAAGTTCTATGTCAAACGAATCTGAGATCGAGAAACAAACTGCTGGACAATAATTATGACTATGTTCCATGTGATTGTCCGCACGATATCTAGAACAGATGATTTTTTGATCCCTTATCTAAAGGACAGGATGTTGATAAGATCGGTGTTCGACGTCTTTGAGAGCTACGATTGCTAATCGGATTGTGCTTTCATTTATGGTTACTAGACTTATCCAAGTGGGAGACTGTTGGATTAGTGTCTAAGCTCGTAACCATATTTGGTAAGTACTTGACCCGGTTGTGCATGGTCCTTTTGGGTTGCCTTCACCAAAGCAACTTGACTGGAGAAATGATAGAGAAAGAGGTTATTATGATTTATTAATATGTTATAAGAATAATATATTAAAAGAGAAATCATACTTATTTAGTTGACATTGGTCAAGAATTAATTTTGTGATTAAAAGAAGTTAATTAAACTAGGGGGCTGAATTGTAATTATGTGATAGCTGTAAAGTAGGGAAATGGATTCCCTATGGGATAGGTGGATGAATTCAAGGAGATAAAGCCCTAGAATTCGTCCATGATAAGATTTCAAGGGTTATCCTTTGGACTGCTTGGTGGGCAAGTAATCAGATAAGGATAAAGACTGAAACCCTAATTCCTACACCTATATAAGGATCCCCTGGCTTAGGAAAATCGGTCACTTGATCCTAGAAGTTCCTAGAACTGATTTTTTGCCTCTCTCTCTCTCTCTCTCTCTCTCTCTCTCTTTCTCTCTCTTAGCTCTCCATTTGCTCTTGGTGTTGTGTTTGGTTCTTGGTTCCATCTTTTTAATCGGTAACTATGATCCTATTTTCGAAAACAATAAACTCAATGTTAAAATTAAATGTTATATATAATGAAATTATGATGCTACGTGTGTGTATACCTTTGTAAAAAATCAATAGACAAGACCAGAGAGGACATGACATAATATAACAGGCGGGGTTTTACAAAATACATGAACGCCCTCATTAGAAAGTTTTCTTATGTCTCTGGTAGTAACTGAATAAGACTAAGAAATATACCTTCTTAAAAACTGATGTAAGCTTTAAATTTAAATATAATCATGTTGTGAAAGATGAAAATAGGCTCCCGTATTCTTTGTTCAAAAAGAATTGGTACCATACATGGGCACGTAAGAATGAACGATATAATAGAAGTGTGTACTCAACTAGAGTCAGCATTTGACCCCAAAATACCAAAAACACCCCTCGAAACCTTCTGAAAAAAATCAGTTATACTCAAGAACCAAAAATGTAATATACTCTAAACTTATGTGTGTGTATATATATATATATATATATATATATATATATATATACATAATTTTTGTTGTTATGCCATACCTTTTTTTTAGTTTTGGTCCAAAGGCAAAATGGTCATTTAAAAAGAAAACTAACAATTAGGTTGTTAACTTAGGCAATCATAAAAGTTTTGTGAAACAGTGAAACAAGGTCCAAAAACTGCAACCTGATTCTTTCAGGGATCAAAATAGAAAAATCAACTAAACACAGGGACCAACTATGTAAACTAATAAAAATAAATGAAAAAACTTTAGTTTACACTGATCCCCACTATAACACCCCCCCCTGGCGGTAGTTTTGAGGTCATGGTGGTGGATTGAGCTTCATCACTTCTGCCTCTAATTTGCTCTTTGCTTTGTAGGAATGAAGTTCTTTATTACCACCGAATCATTTCTTGCACGTTCAGGATCCATTGTGTAACACCCGTTTATTTAATACGTAATAAATTAATTAATGATTGTATTATAGCCCTAAAATCAATAATTATTTAGCAAGGTGTGATTTCGAGGAGCTAATTGTAAAGATTTTAGAAGTCTGGGATTAAGAGTGTAAGTTACGAACTCAGTTTGTAAATATATATGAAGATAGGGAACCGTGGTAACTAATTGGATTTAATTTGAAAAGGAAAAGAGGTGGAGGGCTGAATATGTCATAATTACGATATTAAGGGTTGTTTAGTAATTCATGGGTCGGATTTGAAAAGGATGTTCGAGGTTAGGGTAGAAAGGGAAAATTATTGACTTGATTTATGAGAAAAGCGGGAGGGATGGACTGTTGTCGCCATTATGGAAAACTTTTAAAGGAGTCGTGTAACGCTCGTGTTTTCTGTTTTGCATAATTATAAAATATGTATTTACGTCGGTCGACGATTGTAACCTTTTAAAAATAAGTGAAACGATATTCTTTAATGTTACATCTATTTTTCAACGATAATTAATAGTTATATTTTACGACGTTAGTTATTGATTGTTAAAATTATTTAGGTCGCACAACAATATCCATTATATATTTGATAATATTATTTTGTATTGAGATATCATATTGAAGATCATTATATATTTTATAAATTGTAATTCTTTATTATTATAAAACAATATTGGAATGTATTAGTGAAGTTATTATAACAATAGAAAATTGAATAATGATATATATTTGTATACGGGTAAAATCGACATGTAGAGATGTAGAAGTTTTAATTAAAATATATATTAATTAGAAAAGGAAATGGACATATATGAATTTTATATAGATTTATAAGGTTTATATGTGTAAATTATATAATAATTGTGAATTCATATAAAACAAAAAGAAATGTAGGTGTCATGCAAAATAAAAAGATACGTGAGACTAATAGTTGAGTAATATACGAAAGAAGAATTTAAATGACGCGTAGCAATTTGTTCAAATCTTATCATACCATTAAATTTAGAAAATATTATTGAAAGGAGAATTTCGGTTAATAGAAGCTTGAGGAGTTACTATCGGAATTCATTACGATTTGAGATATACACTCGTCAAATCAAGTGAGTCTATAGTCATTTTCATCTTAAACATAGATATAAAGTATTTAATATAAATTACGTGCTATGTGTGCATATTGTCTGAATACTTGTTGTCTATACTGATGAAAGATTTTTATACATGTTTTAAATGATTTAAACTGTATATGTAATTTATATCTACAAGAATGTTGGGGTAAAACATGGGTGGATGTAATAGATGGTGTGTGATAATATGATGAGAGACCTCGATGTTGTTGTTGATTATGTCATCTAGCGGAGTATGGATGACAAACACGGACTCTTCTTGATAGTCCAGTGGAATGCTAGTAGGCTCGCAATCTGTAGGTGTTTGTGAACGATGTGTTCACCGGTGTACTTCATCCCCACATGTTTGCCTTAAGGATATTTATTGTTGAGGAATCCCCTTAGCAGTAGTGTCCATCCCGATGATGATCCTTAGGCTAGGTCCCTTATGATAGGCGTTTAGGGACGTAAAGTGAGGATAACGGGAACGGGTAATCGGGTTATTATTGGTTGATGAAATTAAATAACGTATTTATTGTGGGTTGAAAACCCTATGTGCTCACTAAGCTCCCAAGCCTAACCCACTCAGTTTCATGTATTAGAGGTAGTGGCGCTCGAGCATAGATGTGATGTTTTGGATGAGGGATTACAGATATAGGCCTGTATATATGAAATAATGTAGTAAAGCTTATATTGTATTGTTTATGCTTTTGATTTGTATCGAACTTGACATCCCGAGTCTTTTAATGAAATACATTTCTTTGGAAATGCTTTTGATAAATCTTTATCATATTTTGTTTTGGGACAAATTCTACAACACTTTTATTTAAAATGTTACACTGATTTTCAAACAAGCATAAACAAAATCGGTCTTTTCTGGCAGTGAAAATGGGGCTGTCACAAGTCGGGTATTTAAGGTCCTGTAACCCTAACCCTAGCACAAACAATTGCAGCTGCCATCTCCTTCTTTATTCCAGTAGCTGCCATCGCCGGAGCCCTCCAGCCGTCACCTTTCTTTGTTATTCCGATCAGGCGAGACCGGCGAGTTCCAACCGATGTTTTGTGGTTCATGTGTGTGTTTTCGTATCTCAGCCGTTGTTGTGTGTGTTTCAGTTATCACCACAGGAATGTGTGGGCGAAGGGTTGGCTGGAAAATGCTAGAACACCACCATTGCAGCCAACCATGGTGGCTATCGCCGGAAAAGCTCTTCTGCCACCACTAGCCACCATGAAAGGTGGCTTTGGGTGTGTTTTTGGGTGTACGTTCGTGTGTAATTGCTGCTACTGTTTTGATGAGGTTGTATGTGTGTTTGTATGGCCGGAAAGTCCACAGCCACCACCGTGAGGTGGTGGCTGCCACCGTGTACCACCATTAACCACCACAAGGGTGGTTGCGTGTGTGTGTTCATTTAGTATAGTGTGTGTGTTTTTCGTGAGTTCATTGTAAATTGTAAAATTGGAATGATGAAAGAAAAATCAAACCACCACCTTAGGGTGGTTGCTACCGCCATCGACTGCCGCGTCGGGTGGCGGTGCGCTTGCCTCGTTGAGTTCAATTCGCTTAAGGTGCTTGAAACCCTAATGGGCCTTGTAAGCCCTAATGGTCCCTAATTGACCCAAATAAAACCCTAGTGGGCTTAATGATATTCTAGTGGGCTGAATAGGCCTAATAAAGCCCTAATTGACCTAAAAGCCCAACAAATTGATAAATGGGCTAATATTTGGTTTGGAAAACCCTAATGCTAATAAAACCCTAATTTGGGAAATTAACCGGGATATGCGGGAATTATTTAATAACTTGAAATATTAAATAATAATCATTCGCAAAGATTAATCTAAGCGATATTGGACTTAATGGATTAAGTCCTTAGAGGATTAAGTCCTTAATGGGTTAAGTTTGAAACTTAACCCCAATCATCATTTTATGTGAAACCCTAATTTGACTTGGGTTTATTGTTGGGCCTCTCTATTGGGCCTTGATGATTGGGTTATTAATGGGCCATCCAAAGTCAAGCGATTGGACTAGAATAATTTAATGGGCGTATGGTGAGGCCCATGTAAGGGGTTTGGGCCCAATTTGGAAAATTGAGCCATAGTTTGGGCCTTAATGATTATATGATATTGGGTCATTAGAATGTCAAATGTTGGACTAGAATAAATGTTTGGGCCTTAGAGTGAGACCATGTAATGGTTTTGGCCCAATTTGGAAAATTGGGCCATATGTTGGGCTTTGAGGCATAGTTGGACTTCTGGGCCTTTGGATTGGGCCTCGGGCTTTAATCAAGCCAAGTTAGGGGTAGAGTAGCCTTTGGATTGGGCCTCGGGCTTTAATCAAGCCAAGTTATTAATTGGGTGTTATTTTGGTGTTGACAGTTCGGGAATCTGTCATCCAATAGTTGGGGTTGTATCTACGGGACTTCAATAGTGTGGGATTGTGTCTACGGGACTTCAGCAGTGTGAGGTGAGTTACCTTCCAGTAGGGGTGGGTCTAAAGCACCAATGTCGGCCCATCAGTAGGTGACTATACTTAAGATGATTGTCTTTGTGATAGTTATCAAGTTGCCATTATTTGATATGCTTATTGTGTTGGGATGTTAAGAGATATGTGTTAGTAGTAGTTGGGGTGCAGTAGTCCCCAGTTACCGGTTGAAAGATACCGATGATGGTTACCGATTGAAAGATACCGAAGGGGTGGACAGAACCCATGCATGTCTAGTAGTATGTTTATGATATGTTATTATGTGACCAGTATGGTTATGATATGCCATTATGTGAGCAATATGTTTAAGATATGTTATTATGTGAGATATGCCATTATGTGATTCAGTATGTTTATGTTATGTTATCATGGAACCAATATGTATATGGCATGTTATTATGTGATAGTGATAGGGGGTGAAAGAGTCCCCGGATACCGGTTGAAAGATACCGAAGGGAATGTTAGCTCCTGGTTACCGGTTGAAAGATACCAAAGGGGAGGTTAGTTCCCGAGTACCGGTTGAAAGATACCGAAGGGAAGGTTAGCTCCTGGTTACCAGTTGAAAGATACCGAAAGGGAGGTTAGTTCTTGAGTATCGGTTGAAAGATACCGAATAAGAGTCCAACTCTGAGTTATGCTAGACAGATACCGGTTGAAAGATATCGAAGGATAGGCGTCATGTGGTATGTGGTATGATGGGGGAACTCACTAAGCTTCGTGCTTAAAGTTTACAGTTTTGGTTTCAGGTACTCGTTTTCAATGGAAAGGAGCCGGCTTGATCGCAGCGCATCACACTATGGTTTTCTGCACATGAGATCTTTGGGGATTACACTCTGATATTGTTTTATGCTGACATGTTTTGATTATTTTTACTTTGGCTTTTGACACGACATGATATTATGGATGTTTTCTTATACTGTTGGTCTATAATAACTTATCTAAAAATGAAATTTTTGGTCTTGAATTTTGGGATGTTAAACATTGATATAATCCCTTTTGTATTTCAATTTCAATAACAAAACTTGAATGAATTAATTTCTCATTGAAGTTAATAAATTATAACTTTATCTCACTTCTGGCTCATCCAAGTTTTCTCATTGCTACAGCATCACAAAGTTGATCATATCGTATATTTTTCTAAATAAGAAACACTAATATCAACAAAAGAAGCTATTTAATTTCATAATAAAGTTGAATTAACAAATAAGTAAATAAATAAAATAAGAAGAAGAAGAACCTTGTATTACCACCATATTTTATGTTTGACCTCATCATCATATTTAAATCCTCTCATAATTTGAGGCATTGTGATTAACCTAAATGCAACAATGCTTGGATCTTTCATGTTATCAATAATATGCTGAAACACAAAAACAAATGTTTTGAAGTTTTGGGTGAGATAATTGTTACAAGAGGAAAAGCGGTAGAATTATAATTGGCATTTATCTCATAAGGGGTTTTTTTTGTTTTTTTTTCATTATGTTGTAAGCTTTGCATTGAGGCTTGATAATCTGCAAAGTAAATAAAACTAAGGGGGTGTTTCTTTTTTCCTTCATTAAACTTTGTAGTGAATGACTATATGGATAAAGTGTTCTATGCATAAAGATTATAGATAGAGATGGAAAATAAAAAGCAATGGATTATGAGAAATCACAAAAATAAGAACCAAACCTAGGAACCAACATCGAACAAAAACCCTACTTTCTTTACTTCAAAAAAATCAACATACCTGCACATATTCAAAACCGTAGAACGAATTTCACAAAAAAAAATGTTATTTCATAAAAAAATGATCCTTAAAAAATAAGATGGTGGTAAACCGGAAAAGACATATCAAAATCAACAAAAAAATGAAGATATAAATATAAATGATGCACCTGATAAATGATTTATGTCATGTTATCTGTAAAATAAAAAAGAAGCCATCAATGAATCTTAACATTGTCAAAGATAGTGACAATAACTCGGATTATGGAAAAAAAAGACTTGATATTAGAGATGAAGTGGAGGGAGATGATTAGCTCCGTTGCAGATTTATTTGTTATAGTTTCTTTATATTTAATATTGTGTGGGGTTTTATGTGGTTCATTTTGAAGGAACGTAAATAAGTTGCTATTTTTTGAAATAAAAAGTTCGATTTCGCAGTATAGCCATAAAGTAACAATGTATTTTGAAAGTACATTGTCAAATGTTGGATTATACTTGTGTAAACTCATTTTCACGCATGGTTGGCTATATATAGTTGTTTTTTGTGTCACAAGTAAAAAATGTTTAAAGGTACTTATATGCGACGAACAAGGTTATTGAACTAATAAATCAAAAAATGTTGTCTATAAAGAGGTCATTCAACGCTATATATATTTACCGATTTCAGTGTGATTTCTATACATTTTAATAATACCAATAACCCTACTTTTTATAATTATTTTGTTATATCTATACAAATTTGTATTTTATTTAGGTGTTCCCCGCGATTAATGCGGGTCGTAATCTAGTAAACAAATATAAGACATAAAAAAACTAATATCACATTAAAGAAATAAATATTTTAAGATTTCTCACCTGAGCCATACTCAAGTTGTTATCGGTGAACACAGTATCGATGGCGGCTTTAAGAGTCAATGAATATGTATCTAACATATGAACAACTCCAATATATATTTCCTTTACAATCCCGAGTATATCAAAATATCTCAAAAATATCGCCATTTGTTTTTTTCTTTGGAAACATCACTAGACTCATCAACTAATATACCAAACACATATTTATCAATTTCATCACATATAGAGTTGATTATTCCTTTTGAAAAGCAATTGACAATATCTTTTTGAATCGTTAGAGAAGTCAACTTTTAATTTCTTTGGAGTATTTTCTAAAGTGACATTAAAAATATTATTTATATCTTCTCTAATCAAAGATATGATTTCAGTGAAAAATTCTTTATTATTAGAACTCTCCATCTCATCATGTCCATGAAATGGTAACGTCTTTTTCAATAAAAATCTACAACTGCAAGTTGTAGCACGTAATTGAATTTTATAATTACTTTTCTGAAGTTTCGTTTGAATGAAAGACTGACAAATATAAAGTTTTTTCTCAATAGCAAATCACACTTTTATTGTGTCATGTGGTGGTAGCTTTGAATACTATCCATATGTTTTCAGAATGATTTTTTTACTCTAAGTGCCAAATCATTCGCTTATAAATGCATCTCTTGCACCTTGTTCCCCAACCATATCTCTAAACAAGTAGCAACACAAACAATACACCTTTTTTTTTTTTTTTTTTTTAATGCTATAACCTAACTATGGAAATTCAATAAACGATTCCACAACAAAATGTCTTAGCTTCTTACCAAATAATATAAATTCAAAATTATTCTCCTTTGGTTGACAAGGTCCATTAATCAAATATGTGTTCCTTATTTCATCACTTTGATATAGAGACGAGCAACGGGCCGAACCCGGACCGGACCTGCCCAAAGACCGAAAATCATGAATTACCTTACCCACAAACCAGATCGTTTTTTGGTGTAACGGGTTCGGGTCCGGTTCCAGGTACTAAACCAGGTTTTGGGTTTTGGACCAAATTATACTTTCACAGTGTTGTTTACGGTTTCGAGCCGGTCTTGTTTCGGGTAACAAACTGGGTTTTGTATCTTCGTTGTTTACGGTTTCAGGTTTTGTTTGTAGTATTACTCTCTAGTCTCTATCATACTATTTCAAGTTATAATATTACTATGTAATATCCATCATTCATATTTTTGTTGTTTTTACCATTGGAATAAAAAAATACATAATTCAAGATGAATGTAAATGTAATAAGTAGCAAATCAAATTTACCATAATATTATTGTACCAAAATAGTAATAACCAAACAATCATTGTACCAAACTAATAATAACCATGTATTAACCGAATTACCACTATACCAAAACAAACAATTTATGAAAAAAAAAACAATTAAACTTCAATCGGCTTCTTTCCATTCCCTCTATCTTCTTTTTCCTCCATCGTCGCTTCAATCGCTACCAAAGGGTAGTGGGTATCTAAATTTTTTAACAAACAACAAATAAATAAAATATGATTTAAATTTACTACCTAACGCTATGTCATCATCCTTCAATATGTCTTCATCATCATCTATAATGAGTTTGCGTGATTTTCTTACCCGATCTTGGGTACATACTAAAGCTTCAACAATCGATGTATTCAAACATGTTCTATACGCATCCATAATTCGACTGCAATTACTGAAAGCGGATTCTGACGCAACGGTCGTCACTTGTATGGATAAAATATCTAACAACAAAACCATCATAAAGTTATAAATATAATCATTAATTACTTAAACATATACAACATGTATTGGGGTACGACATCTCGGTAGTTTGTAGAACCACCTTTGTCTGTCCCATCACCTTGTGATCAACCTCGCCTCTACAGACCGGGGTACGACATATCCGCCCATACAACAGCTCAAAAGGTAGAGCACCAATGCTCGAATGAAAATTGTTGTTGTAGGAGAACTCTGCAAGGGGTAGGTAGGAGTCCCAGCTCCCACTAAAATCAACGACGCAGGCCCGCAACATATCATCGAGGGTCTGAATGGTTCGCTCGCTCTGGCCATCGATTTGCAGACAATAAGCTGTGCTGAAATACAACCTGGTTCTAGTTCCTCATGAAACTTCTGCCAAAAACGGGAGGTTAACCAAACATCACGATCTAATACAATAGAGACTAGCACCCCATGGTGAGCAATGATCTCGCAGATATACACAACAGCCAACTTCTCGGCCGTTTAAATTTGTCGGCTTCATCAAAACCGTTGGTACAAAGTATTTTACGGGAGTTCACCTACAACAAATAGGTTTAGAATAGCTTTTTTAATCCTATCCTCATCGTGTTTCCATACGGTGACACTAGTACCATCCCCAAAAGGTTGTTTTTAAAATTGTAAAGTATTTTGCCCTTTAATATTATCCGGATTTTGTTGGCATTTGTTTGCATGTCTAAGTAAGCTAGAAGTTCCATTTATGTTTACATTGGAATTAAAGACTTTAAAGCAATGCTTACACTTAGATTTATTGGTTTTCTTTCAATCTTCGCCCATAACCACTTCCATAGTATCCCAACATTTTGCCCTTTTCTTTGTGGTCCTCGTTTTCTTTTATTTTTTTCTCTAGCAATGCAGTGTTATCTTCAATATTTATGTCTCTTTTGTCGGTATCAACATCATCATCATCAATAATATGTGGCATGTTATCAACAAAGGCATCATCATCCTACAATACAATAAAGTAAAAATAATTACTTAGGCATTCAAAATAAGGTATTCAAGAATAAAAAATAAACAATTTAACATTAGCCATTACAACTTACAACATCAAAATTCAACAATTTTAACATTAGTCATTACAACATCAAAAATCAACAATCATTCAACAATACTAAAGAATAATCACTTATACCAAGCATGTACGATCAAGAGTTCAAGACTAGACCTAAAAAAAATCTTTGCATTAACAAAAATAGAAATATAGGCAACAACAACAAATGCAATTAAAAGAGCGACAATTGGCTCATGGGTTAATCTTTAATTGCAAGAAATCCTTACTTTTTCATTAAAAAAAGATCCATAAGAAACCCATACTATTAGCTAGAGATGCATGCCTATATTTTCATTAAACAGAGATATATATCACCATACAGTTAATTGAGCGGTGTAATACTAATGTAAAGCAAATTACGATTGACGACATCAAACATAAACATATTTAGACTTACATGACTTCGATTTTCTTCTGTGGAACCAACCCAATTTCCAATCACCATTGTAGAGGAGAGGAAGTATTAGAGAGTAGAAGATTAGTAGCCTAGGGAAGAAATCATCGATCGATACCAACAATGTATCAACGAACACCCGCCGATAGGGTTTTTTTTTTAATTTTGTGTATCGACTTCAATTGGTTTTTTTGTGTACGCTCAAAAAATGCAATAATATCAATAAGTTATTAATAAGTTTTGGTTTTCCGGCCCGGTACGGGTTAACAACCTTATTCCAGGTTCGGTCCGGTCGAAACCCTAAACTCGATTATTGTAAAAAACAAAACTCGAAAACCAGTCCACCTATAAGCATATTCGGTTCGGTCCGGTCCGGGTCCGATCCTAGTTTTTTTTCCGGTATGGTCCAGTCCAACGGGTTGTATGCTTATCCCTACTTTGATAAGGATTATAAGATGTGTTGAATATATTAATGTTGCGTCATTGGGACTATGTTATTTAGTCCATTGTGTATAAACGAGTTGGGCCTGTCCACTTGTATTTAATGCTAGGGTTATAGTATATAAGGGGCATGCATGCTACGTATGTTAGGTAACTTTTCAGAATTATCTTTGTAACCCTAATTAATGCCTCTACAGAAGCAATTCTTCATCGAGTTCTTCTTAGGCGTGAGAGTTAATCATTCAGCACCAGTTTGATCATATTGTGTTCTTTACCTACTTTAATCTATTCGATCTCTAAGGATATATTCCTATCAATTGGTATCAGAGCAGGAGACTGCGTTCTTAATAAGAATCTCTTCTGTTTGAAGAAATTATTAGGGTTTCCACAAATATTGGATATATTAAGAGCCATCACTGATTTATTGATGTTACTCTATGATCTCAATATTAACGTAATAAGTATTTACAGTCTGAATAGTTGCAGGTATTAAAATATCATTCACCCTGTAGAACGAACACTCAAATATCATCTCTTTGCATATCTCAAGTAGCATCGGATCAACCACAAGGATTCCAATTCTCTTTCCTCAAGAATATGAAGTTTGGGAAATGCAATTTGAAGATTATGTTTTGGGTTCAAAAGACAATGGTTATCTGATCTGGGAAGTAATCACTCTAGGTCCATTTGTTCATATAGAAACCAAAAGAAAAATCAAAACCCAAAGAGAATACTACCAACTGCTTCTTGATGTAAAGGACGTGCCTCAAGATGAAAAAGACAAACTCATGAGAAACATTAAAGGAATGAGGATCATCAGATTCGCATTGCAAGCAGATACTTTTCGTCATGTAAGTTTGTATGATACAATGAAGGATATATGGTATAGGTTGAGAGAACTCTATTCTACAGATGAAAATCTAGAACACTCAACTCAAATCCTCTTGTTATCTGAGTTTCGTGAATTCCTTCAAAAGCCTGAAGAAACTCTAAGTGATACTTTCAATCGATACAATCATATTCTCAACAAGATGATGAAGCACGTGATTGGACATGAACTGATTGAGCAAAAGGTCATGTTCATGAACATACTTCAATCAGAGTCGCAAGCAGTGGTGCCAACTGTTAAAGCACACGAACAGTTCAAGAATTATACTATTAAGAAGATTATGGGAATCCTGAAGGCGTGATAGAGTGAGATAATGAAAGAAGCAAAGGTGATATATGGGATGGGGTCTCTAGCCATAGGTGCAAAAGGTAAGACTGTTGTTGATGACAGATCCGATTCAGATCATTCTGAGAACGAGCTTTCAAATGAACACTATGCATTATTGGTGTCCAACCCTAACCGATTTACTAGGAAAAAGTTTCCCTCAAGGAAAAATCGAAACAGTCAGGGAAACTACAGCTCAGAGAAAGTGAAAGAAGAAAGTAAAAGCGGTTCTCAGAAAGAGGAAGAGAAGGAGGAGAAAACGTTAGTTGGTAACTCCAGATACGATTGCAATTATTATCATGGTAAAAACGATATTGCTAAGGAGTGCATGTTGCAAAGGAAGAATGAGAAGAATGAAGAGGAGGATGAGGAGGCCTATCAAAAATGAAAGCTGGAGGAGATTAAGAAGAAAAAATCTAATGATAATTATTTGCCTTCTTTTGTTGTATAGGAAAACATGGCTCAAGGAGAGTTCGGAGGAGTGGAAGTCTACTCAATAGACTCAGAAGATGAAGAGGTACGCAAGCCCACACATGGAAGGGCGTTCACTACGAAACAACAGAATTCGCCGTACTCCACAAGGTGCCTGATGGTATTTGAAGGTGGATCACGATGCAGGAGAATGTAAGTAAGAGTGGAAGGAGCAAAGATAGCTGTTTCGTGACAAAGACTGTTCCAGAATAGATCAACGATTGCGAACTGCTGATCAATAAGGTAAATTCCATTCTTGAATCACTTAATATTCCTACATCTAGATACAAAATAGAATTTAATGATCTAAAATTCACCTTTTCAAGTATAAGCAATAGTTTAAAGCAAACGCGGCTATTAAACTCTAACCTAACCGATCAATTGAGCAGGACAACATCCAAAAGTGAGGAGAGACATATGTGGATCCAAAAGGTTGAGTCAGATTTATCTAAGCCTAGGGATGAATTTATTTATTTACAGAGAGACAATTTAATGCTTTTGAAATAGCGAAACATCTTTTGTTTAATTGCAAAAAGGCTTTATTTTAATATCACTGAACTGCACCTTGATTGTGAACTCGGTAAGAAAATCCATAAAATAATCTTGCCATTTCTCGAATTAAAGGAAGACGAAATAGACGCAGATTGTTACAAATGCGAATCTATCGTTTCGTCTGAAGAAACTTCTGATGCATACAAAGTCAGTCTAGAACGCATTTAAAATTACATTAAGTCCAAAGACCACAAAAACATGTTGAATCAAATTTTGGATGAGAACGACAAAAAGCAGATCAAATCTGATACTGTGCATAAATTTAATTCATTGAATGCTAAATTAAGTTAAGAAAGAAAAATAAATGTTGATAGTA
Organism: Lactuca saligna; assembly: GCF_052625555.1. Taxonomy (NCBI): domain Eukaryota; kingdom Viridiplantae; phylum Streptophyta; class Magnoliopsida; order Asterales; family Asteraceae; genus Lactuca; species Lactuca saligna. Next base: position 256,997,415 of record NC_136421.1, read on the forward strand.
CTTTTGAATTTGATGAGGATATTGATATGAGTGTAATTTATGTAGAGGATGAGGTTGACTGTTCAGAGTTTGCTAATAGTGAATCTAAACCTGCGAAACCTCTTATTTTTGAAAATTTTGTTGAATTCGCAAGATTTGTTCAAAACAAACCTGAAATCCTGATAGAAAAGGCAACTATTTCCTAAAGGTTTAAATAACGCCAAATCAAGTTTTTAAATTCAATGGGGTAACAGAAACTCAAACCGTCGAGCTGAAAACCATTGTCGATGAAGACAATAAAGACGGATGTGATTAATTCTTCTGGTCAACTCCCATAGATAATGTTGACGAAACTGTTGGTTTATCTGAAAGAACTTCCTGTAAAGTCAAAGGAAGATATGTGGCTGAACCATTAAATAATCACTCATCATTTGAAAAAGGTAGTCCTAGTGGTACCAAGGAGGTTTGTAGTGAACCCAACTCCGTGAAGAAAAGCGAACTTTAAATGAGAAAAGAGAATCCTAAGGTGAACATCCATAAGTCATCAAAGCAACTTGCTAATAAAAAAATGACAAAGAAATGACAGATATAGAAGAAATCTCATTGAAAGAAAGCAATTTTGGCAATCAAAAAATTCGGATTATGTTCATCATGAAAGAAGGAAGAATCCTAAAGCAAAAGCACATTCACAAGTAAACTCCAATCAGAGTGTACACTGTTATTCTCATAGTCCAAGGGACTCTCAGCAAAAAGGGACTCCAAAACCCTTCTTCGCAAAGCAACAAATGGAGAAACCAAAGCCTTGTTTCTCTAAATCCAAGAAGTCAACAAATAATAATATCAAAGGCAACGGAAAGATGTTTTTAGAACCAAAAGCTCAAACTAAGAAAACTAACGTGAATCCCAAAGAAAAGAAGCTCATCAAAAATCAAATCCATAACAAGAATAAAACCTTTGATTCCATAGAATCTAACTCAAAGGATAACAAAATCAAAGTTTTCACCATCAAACGAAAAGATGAAACCACTCTTATCAAATGAACATATATGGTTAATCTTGATATTACTTTTCCTAGTTATGTGAAAGGCTTACAAGAACCCAAGAAACTTTGGGTTCCTAAATCTGCTTACTTGTTCCAGATTATTTATGACGAATAGTACGACATTAAATGGTACATGGACAGTGGCTGTTCTTGTAATATGACAGGAAGGAAGGAAGAGCTGCGAGAGTTTAGGTCTCTCAAGGATGGCGACAACGTAAAATACGAAAATAATTCATTTGGAAGAATAAAATGCTATGGCATGATAGCAAATGGGGAATTTTCTATTCGTAAGGTGGCTTATGTTGAAGGCTTGCAGCACAACCTCATCAGTGTCTCATAGTTGGTCGTGGGAACAGGATTTGAAAGTATCCTTTGATGACGAAGGTTCAGAAATTATTGAAAATAAATCCAAAAACGTTCATCTAAAACCAGAACGAACGAGTGAAATGGTTCCACTAAATCTGAACCCGATACGAGGAAAGCTTGCCATTTGCGTGCTTACAAAAGCTCACTCAAATGAAAGTTGGTTATGGCATATGCATCTTTCGCACTTAAACTTCAAAGACATCAACAAGCTAGTTCTGGGTGACCATGTGTGAGGACTTCCTCTATTAAAATTCAACAAGGATCATTTGTGTGCTGCTTGTGAGATGGGAAAGCAAAGTAGAACAAGTCATCCGACTATCGTGAACACGAAAGTTATCGAACCTTTGGAACTTTTACACATTGACCTTTACTGACCTTCTGCTATTGAAAGCATTGGTGATAATAAGTATATGCTAGTAATTGTTGATGATTTTTCTGGTTTCACTTGGGTGTTCTTTCTTAGACAGAAATCTGATGCAACTCCAAAACTTAAGGATTTTATCAAGCAGATTGAAGTTAAACTGCGAAAGCTGGTTCGCAACATTCGCAGTGACAATGGGCTTGAATTCAAAAACCAAACTTTTGAAGAATTTCTTGATAAAAAGGGAGTTACAGACAATTTCTCCACTCCCTACACTCCATAACAGAATGACATAGTTGAAAGACGCAACCGTTCCTTGTGTGAAGCTGCACGAACCATGTTATCGTTCGCATGTATGCCACTCTATTTCTGGGCTGATGCGATAGCTACCGCTTGTTTTACCCAAAATCGATCCATCCTAAATAAGAGATTCTTAATCACTCCTTATGAAATCATAAATAATCGCAAACCTAACGTTATGTTTTTCCATGTTTTTGGTTCCAGATGTTTCATCTTTAATTCCAAAGAACAACAGAACAAATTCAATGTGAAAGCTGAAGAAGGTATATTTTTGGGATATTCACTAACATCAAAGTCATACAGGGTTCTCAACAAATGCACAAAGAAAATGGAAGAAACCTACTATGTTACGTTTGACGACAGGTACTTAAAGAAAATTCAGTCAACCAAAAGTCAAAACCAAGAAATCTTTCCTAAACCAAGTCCATCATTATTCCTGTGTCCAAGCTTTATGAAGAATTCATGTTACTCTTTGATGAACTTGTGAAAGCTATCTCATTGGAAGTGAAAGCATTGGATAATAAAGTCAATGAACTTAAGAAGATTGTTGATTATGCTGCGAAAGACTTACCTTAAAAGCCTTCTACTACGTATGACCCTCAAGACACGAGCACACATTTCCTGGGGGGTGGGGGGGGGGGATGCATTTCCAGGGGGAGAATTCTGGGTCTAAAATTCATTTACATGTGGAGAATTTTGGGTCTAACATTCAGTTCCAGGGGGAGGGTTTCGCATCACCTATTTCTACTGAGTCTCCTTGTATCGGAGATAAATTGCCACATACTTTGACCCATGAACATCCATTCGCAGGTGATGATTCAATTCTCGAAGTCAACGAGTTTGCCTCATTTGAGGGGGAGAATAATGAAGCGAATGAAGTGAATGACGACTCAGACGCTAAATCTGCTCAATCTGAATTTGAGGAAGTCAATACTGAGCTAAATCCATCATTAGATCCAAATTACCCTCCCATGACCAAATGGACAAATGATCACCCAAAAGCTCAAGTTCTTAGTGAATCCTCTGCAGGTGTCCCTACCCACTCTCAACTGAAAGCGAAAAAACTACATTATTCTCCAAAGTAGAATTTTGTATGTTTAATTTGTTCGTATCCAAGATTGAACCCAAAACCTACAACACTACTCTCGATCACTCCAATTGGGTGCAAGCAATGCAAGATGAACTCAATGAGTTTGAGCGAAACAAAGTTTGGAGGCTAATTCCAACTCCTCTAGATGTATCGGTTGTTGGTTTAAAATGTTTAGGAATAAAATGGATAAAGAAGGAAACATAATCCGAAACAAACCTAGACTGGTGGTCAAACATTATTTCCAGGAAGAAGGGAATGACTAAGAAGAGACTTTCGCACCTGCTGCAAGATTGGAATCCGTTCGCATCTTCTTGGCATATGTAGCACACAAAAACTTTGAAGTTTTTCAAATGGATGTGAAGTGTGCATTCTTAAATGGAGAATTGGAAGAGACGGTTTTTGTGGAGCAACCACCTAGGTTTATAAATGAAAAATATCCCAATCACTGTTACATTCTTGACAAGGCGGTTTACGGTCTAAAGCAAGCTCAAAGAGCCTGATATGAAACTCTTACTCATTTTCTTAAAAAGTCCAAATTCAAGCAAGGTTCGGTTGACCAAACCTTCTTTCACAAGAAAGAGGGTGACCACTTGATGATCGTATAGATTTATGTTGATGACATCATCTTCAGATCTACCAATCCCATCCTAACAGTTGAGTTCCAAAAGTTGATGGAAACTAAATTTGAGATGAGCTCAATGGGTCCAATTAACTTTTTTCTTGGATTAAACATTAGACAGGGACTGGAAGGCATTTTCATTAATTAGGAGGCTTACACGAAAACTCTACTCGCTAAATTTGGAATGTTGGGAGACTCAAAGATGAAGGTTCCAATGGCATTCTGAACGAAACTGACTCCTTCACTGGATAAACCGGTTGCTGATATGACCCTTTACCGTCAGATGATTGGTTCACTCATGTATCTAACAACTAGTAGACCAGATATCATGTTTTCAGTTTGTTATTGTGCTAGGTTCCAAGCAAATCCACACGAACCTCATATGGTGGCTTTCAAGAATATTTTCTGTTATCTGAAACGAACGTAATCTCTTAGAATTTGGTATCCTTATAATTCAGGTTTCTTTGTACAAGCATTTTCAGATGTTGATTTGGGGGGTTGCGGTTTAGACAGAAAAAGCACAACTCGTGGTTGCCAATTTCTCGATAGCAAGCTGGTGAGTTGGCAATCAAAGAAACAAACATACGTTTCGTTGTCAACAACTGAGGCTGAATACATTGTTGCAGCTTCGTGCACATCTAAAATCATTTGGGTTCAAAGCCAACTTCGCGAGTATGGCTTAAATATGAAAAGAATTCCTCTCTATTGTGACTCCAATAGTGCCATTCGCATATGTCACAACCCAGTGCAACACTCAAAAACGAAACACATAGCACTGAGGTATCACTTTATCAAGGATCGTGTGGAAGATGGCAATGTTGAGATTCATTTCTTAAGATCTGCTGATCAATTGGCTGACATATTCACCAAGGCCCTACCTGAAGCAACATTTAATAGAATCCTTCAAGGGCTGCGAATGATGGAAGCTGGCTCTATACCAAATCTACCATCGCATTCATAAAATCTTCACTGCGAATCGGTGCGAACGTTCGCAGGCTTTCGCAATCCGCTGTTTATTAACAATTTGTTTTATCAATGTGAATCAATAGGAACGTTCGCAGTAGTTCGAAGGGCACTATTCATTCTTGGTTTGGTATTTCACATATCCTTTTGTATTTTGTGTATCTTTTCTTATCTCAATGTCAAATTTCTTATCTTATCTCTGTTTTCAAAATTTTTTATCACTGTGAATCGGTGCGAACGTTCCCAGCCTTTCACAGTTAACTGTTCCTTAACAATCTTATCACTACGAATTGGTGCGAACGTTCGCAGCCTTTCGCAATCCACTATTCATTATCAGTGTGTTTTTACCTTATTTTCAAAAAAACTCCAAAAACCAAAAATAATTTAATTGCTTTATTTTACTGCTTTTCAGAATCATCAAAATCACAAAAATATTTTTACCTTTTGTTCATTTTCTTTGCACACCAAGATCATAAATGAAGACGTTCACAATGTCTATCTACTTGTGTGATGGGGCATGCATGACTCTCGTTACTTATGTATTAGCTAAGTATCCCAAGAAGCATGCTGCTGCATGTTGACCTAAGCCTCAACGACTCGACTGTGAAGCCTTAATGAATTGATATCACCAATCAATTCTTCCCAATCAGGTTGCGAATTTACATTAGTCATGAGCTACCTTACTCTTCTCGCATTGATTTAAGAGTTTTTCCAAGGTGACATTCGCATTGCAAAGGTACTTTCGCTCTCTTGTAACCATATGCTTTCTTCTCCATCACTTTCTCTTTCATCAATGTAACACTTGAGACTCTTAGAAATTACCGCTGAGGTTTATGGTTATACAAACATCTGTGTTAATGATCTTAGTTTCGTTATACGATGAACTGAGTGAAACCCAAAATTCAATACCCACAATCAATTGACCGTGAACAATCACATGTTCTAGTTTTCACCTAAGGATTAACGAAACCACTTTCGTGGGAGGTACCATGAAATCTCTTTTTATCTTTTCTGTGATCTTTATGAAATTGTCTTACACCAAGACTCTTCTACCCAAAAGATCCAGTTTACTTTTTTTAGATTTCAATATTATTCCAATTCAATGACAAAAAATTTGCATCCTACTCGTTCAAATGACTACACAGGTCACATGAGTACCTTTTCTAACTTTCGCACTTATGTCAAGTTCATATTTTGGTTCACGGATAAACCACATTTACTAGCCTTACATAAAAGATCTCTTTCAGTGTTTCTTATCAAACAATTGATCGTATTCAATAGGAAACCGAACAGACACTTCTTAGTCTCTCTTGACTATGAATAAAGAGATCTTTTCCTGGCATCAACAGTTTTATGTCACATATACGACATCACAACATCCCACAGATACAGTTTGATTTATTTCTTTTTGCTTTGACACTATTGCATGAAGATCCTTGTCATTTCAAAAGTCTTGTTCGTGGTTACATTTAACTTTCAGGTTCGCAGTCGTATGCATTCAACGTAATTTCCTTACTGCGAAAGAAGATAGGATGACGCGGCAGATTTTCAAAAGATCAGAATTTAAACGGGCATGTGAAAAGTTGAACGGACAGCTATTCTTACGCCACGTGATGCACGCCTCTGACTTGTCATAGCTGTCAAATCGTGCTTTTCCCGGCAATGGTTCAGTACTTGAGATTCTCTCTTCGGATTTCTCTCACCAAATCAAATCGTATAAATGGATTTTGACGGTTCATTATTTCATTACCACTTTCAAAATTTTCTCAAAGATTTTTGGTGATTAAAAGGCTCTCTAGTGTTCATCTTCTTCAAAGCTTCATCAATGGCGACTTTATCTGAAAATCAGTATGTTCAAGATCAAACTGCTCATTCAACACTCCTTTCAGTGAAGCAACATCACAATCTCATCATCGATTTGGATCCGGTAAAATATGATGCCTTTCTTCTACCTCTGATTGAGTGCTTGAAATACTATCCTCTTACTATTGTTATGTCTCAGGTTGAGAATGTTCATCTCTCAAATCTCTCTAAAGCATATACCACTGCAAACTATGTCAAGGATGAGCAAAGTATTTACTCCGATATCCATAATCACACCAACTCGATTTCCAAGACCCGCTTTTGCAATCTGTTGGGGCTCCTACAATCTGAAAATCCGATCAATCCAGAAACCATCTCCACCGCAGCCATCTTGGAAATGTTCTATCAAATGGGATACAAGGAAACACTCGCTGATGTATCCAAGTTCAAGAAACCCAATCTTCCACCAACTTGGAATGCCCTTTTCACCATCTTGCTCAAATCCTTTTATGAAAGGGTCACAGGCAACGATTGTACAAGCAAGCTTTTCATGGGTCTAATGTATGGCCTATATACTAGTGAAAACATAGACTATGGTTCTATCCTCAGGGCTCAATTCATCTAGAGCACTCACTTTATTACTTGTCACAGTGAGATCTCCTGTGCGAGATTTTGGATCGTTGTTCTCAACAAGGTTAGTAAATAGCTCATAATTACAGTGATGACTGATGCACTTATGGCTTCCATTGCGACATTCCATACAACAGGTATTATTATTGCAGATAGGTCCAAGTTTGATTTCATTGGTTCAATTCCGGAAGCGATGTTTCGTGATGTTCCTCCCATGAGTAAAATTCAAGAGGGATATCGTGCCCTTACTCCTTCAGGACCTCGTCCTTTAACTGATGAGTTCCAAGCCATTTTGGTTGAGGTTGAGAAACCCAAGAAAGGGGGCGAAGGGTCCAAGATACCTACCAAGAAAGATTCTATGAAAGAAGGGACTTTTGTGGCTCCGAAACCTCCATCTCGGAAGCGAAAGGCTCCTACTACCTCTACTGCTGCACCAAAGAGAAGAAAGCAACCCGCTATAAGATGAAAGTCTCCTACTCTTACTCCATCTATGATTGAATACGCAAATTCGGATTCTAATACCGAGTCGAAGATTCGCATTGAGGAGGATCCCCCTATTCGCAATGAGGTAGATAACCATTCACACTGAAGAACAAGAACACGTTCGCAATGAGGAGGAAGAACAAGTTTGCACTGATCGTGAGGTAACTCCAGTCCTTAATGATTTTGTTCCTTCTCCACCTCCCTCACCAACAACTATTTCTATACCAATCACCATTACTCCTCTCCCACCTGTATCAAAACACCCACAACTATTCCAGTTTCCATACCTATTTTCACAGATTCGACAATTCCACCATAAACCTCTACTGCACCTATAAGGTCAGTCAAAATATCTGATACCGGGGCTAACACTTCAGGTTTTTCAACCCATGTTACACCACCCATCTCTCCCATTCGGATAGATGATCCAGATGTGATTTTCATAGATGATGAAGATGATGATTTGGAAGAATTATCTTTCAGTCCTTTTCAAATAAAGATTGTCAATGAAGATGATTTCTCTACTTCGAAAGTGGAGTTCAAATCTCTTCATGAGAAGCTTGATTAGCTGCTTCTTGCATCCAACGTTTCCACTTCTGAAGCCTACTCGAAAGTTGCGATTGAATCCATCCTTAAGAGAGTTACAAAGGAACATACTGCTAACACTTCTAGTTTCTCCAAGATAGTTTCTGACTATGCTATTGTTTGCAAGGAGACGACCGGAAAAAGTCGATAAACTAATTGCTAGCATAATGGAATTCGTGGACGCTTACCAGGTTACCTAAAACGACAACACCACAACAACGAACAAGGTTATTTAGAATGTTGGTGCCATGTTCGAAGTAGAAAAGGAGAACTTTTCTTAACTTCGTACCATGTTCAAGTCTGATCATGAAGCATTCCATACTTCTATTGATGCGAAACTCAAAAAGCTTCAACTAGCCTTGGTGACGGAGAACAAGATCATGGATGCTCTCGCAGTCAAATAGGAAAAATGTAAGGTGTTGGAAACCCAGCTTCACTTCACTCAAAATAAGGTCAATGATTTGCTAGCAGAGAAACCAGTCACGCGAAATTGTATTTTTGATGTTAATGGCCTGCTCACTGGTATCATTGAGACCTGTGATCCCATGATTTCCATCACAATACAAAATCATTTGGCTGAAAAGCTAAGACCAATGTTCGCAATGTTGCACCGTTTGGAGGGTGTTCCGATGCTGATGTCTTTTCCGAAACAAGGGGGAGAAGGGAGTTCTAAAGTTAAATCGAATGATGTCAACCCCAAAGTTTCAGTTAAACCTCCAATCATCAAGCAATATCCAAAAGACAAGGTAACATTATTCAGCAATGAACCCATTATTGATGATAATGAAGATGAAGAACCTGATGAAGCTGAGCTTAAAAGGCGGAATGCTCGCAAGGCAGAGATTGATGAACATTCTCGTGTCATCAGAGAGGCTGAAGAAAAAGAAAGAGTTAAAAAGGAAGCTCAGGCCACTCTTAATAGCAAAATGTTATTATTTCCAAAGTGGGCCCTGAAGTGCATGCAAAACCAAGTTGTGGATATGCCAAGTCAGTGCTGGTTGGATCCTATTGCTTCATTTGATGTCCAAAATTCACTGGATTCGCAGTTAGAACTTCCTATTACACCAAATGCATTCAGGTTTCGTGCCTTTATAAAGGTTGCTAATGTTCCTTTCTCAGACAGCACTGGTGATCAACTACTGTTTGCCTTCTATTTGAAGCATATGAAGCCCCAGTTCAAAACTTGGAGTGCGAGAAAAATTGTAGCTGTGAAGGTTACTGGGCCAATCGAAACTGAAAGCTTCCCTAATGCGAAGTTTAAAGTGTTGATAGGATCTGCATGTCAAGCCTGCGAATTCACTCTCGCAGATTTGTCATGCTTGAGCCCCGATGACTGGATGGTAATATTCAATGTTCTGTTGCAAGAAAAGGAAAAGTACGAACCTATGTTTTCTCATCTTCAAACATTGATCAAGTCATACATTCAGGAAGTTGGATTAATGGATGTGGAAATTGCCACTGTTCTGAGGCAAAAACCAAGTGTTGTTCCAAAAGAAGCTCCGAAAGACTTCCAGAAGCTAAAGCCAGGAAAGATCTACAAGGAAGGATGGTTTGTGGTATACACAGCTAGAGATCGTCCAGGAGAATAGCGACGCAATTTATTCTTTCATCACGAAGACAAGCACGTGTTTACTACTTCTTGTCTGGAGTTCATTTTGGAACTTTTTGTGATGTTTAAGGGCAAAAACAAAGATGATGTGAAGTGTTTCACTGATATGATCACTTGGTACATTCATTTTTGCAAGCTGCTGGTGAGTTTCATTCCCAATGTCTACGAAGTGCAGAAGCGAATCATGAATTAACAAGGCCATGGTTTCAATTAACGCAAAGGGGGAGATTGTTGAAGATATTAGTGTTGCATCATTGGGCCTATGTTATTTAGTCCATTGTGTATAAACGATTTGGACATGTCCACTCGTATTTAATGCTAGGTTTATAGTGTATAAGGTGCATGCATGCTACGTATGTTAGGTAACTTTTCAAAATTATCTTTGTAACCCTAATTAACGCCTCTACAGAAGCGATTCTTCATCGAGTTATTTTGAGTTGTGAGAGTTAATCATTCCGGACCAGTTTGATCATATTGTGTTCTTTACATGCTTTAATCTCTTCGATCTCTAAGGATATATTCCTATCAAGATGTAATCTTCAGCCTATCCCCTGGGGTCCGAAGGATGATCATTCAAATCAAAAGATTGTGGCACTTTTGGTTTTTGAGTAAGTTCATTAGATTGTGGTTCTTGTAGTTTTGGAGTAGATTCATTAGATTATGGGTCTTGTGGTTTTGGCGTAGGTTCCTTAGGTTATGGAACTTGTGTATTTTCATTAGCCCTTTTTTATGTTCCTTCACCATTGTTGTCTCTAAAATCGAATTGTAACTTGAAAATTTTGTTACTAGCAACCTATAATCAAAATATATCAACTATAAACTTGATTGCAAGTTTCAAAAAACAAATAGCAACCTACAATAAAATTATCAAAATATATCAACTATAAACTTGATTTCAGGTTTCAATAACAAATAACAACCTACTCGAAAAAAAAATCAAAATATATCAACTATAAACTTGATTTCAAGTTTCAACAACAAATAATGACTAACTATTAACCATAAGCCCCTAATCTAACAAACCTAATTGGTAATTCTAATTTTTCAACACAATGCCAAAAAAATTAAATCTCAACTAACCTAACAATAAATAATAGGATTGGGTTTTTTGTACTTGTTTCATTGTGCACTTTGATCACTAATCACTCACCATAGGAGGGTTCTCGTTATTCACTCATCAAATACACTATAACCACCACCAACCCTCCATGCATTTGTCTCCTTACTGTCGCCCACCCTATCTTGGCCACCACATCGCACCATATTTTCTCTCCCTTCGTAATAATCATTTCAACATCGGTGCAATTCTCACTTGATAGTTCTACCACCGAGCTAAGAAGAACCCTTCCTACATATTCATTTACTAATATATATATATATATATATATATATATATATATATATATATACAGTGAGAACAGAGAGATATACGAAGATATATAAGGACAAGTTTAAAGAACTCAAACCTTGAGATCAACAAAAAAAATGGAGGCAAAATTGATTGATTAGGAGTAGCCATTGTAGTATGATATTTGGAGTAAAAGTGCTACATATAAGAACTTTTATCCTGAAGCAAAAATGATTGAGAAACCAAGGTATTATCAATCAATAATAATCTAATCGTGTTGATTCAAAGGACAACCACTTTCCCTCTAATACAATCTGTGAGATCAGACGGATATATGGAAATATCTAAGGATATTGTTAGAGAACTCTAACCTTGAGATCAACACAACAATGGAGGCAAACAATCTTTCCAGTCAAGTTGGGATAAACTAGTTAAGCCTTCAAGATTTTAAAGAAACAAAGTATTCACGATAATATAAAAGAGTATTAAAAGTATGAACAGGAACAAGAAAAAGGAGAATTAGAAAGATCGACTGAATGATTCTTGATTGATACTTAGAATGTGAGAAAAATTTTACGGAATTACATGGGGTGATGGTCATATTTATTCTAACGCCGAACCAATGAAACAAGGAGATATATGTACTAAAATCTAACTATAAATCAACCACTTGACACATTGGTGTGGTTAACATTTGTCTTATACATGCGTTACAATTAATTAAGACAAAATACAAGCAAACAAAATATTACTCATCTTCAAGTCATTCAGTCTTCTTCAATCACGAAAATCTTCATAAGCTCGAACCACGTAATCCTTATATACTTCCGAATAAAAACCATCTTAGAATCTTGATACTTCGGATTACATAAGGGTCTCTTTTCATGTTCTAGAAATATTCCCTAAGTGACCTTATTAATCATCATAATTTTATATCTTCTCGTCAAAAGCAAATGAATATGCCTTTTGCAACAAACTTCTAACTTTTATCCACCATGAGAGTTGCTTGATCAGTTCCTGCATTGTTTTTTCAGAAGCTTCAAACTTGTAAGATTTAAAGATAAATCTTTGAAGCACACTGGTGTGAACTAAATTCTTTTATTCAAACCTAAAAAGCTCATTCTTGTCTGAATTCTTCTTCTTGTATACATATCTGAGCTATGGATCTATGATATGTCCTTTATTTAGAATATAAACTTCTTCCATCTTGGTGTCGATTGGATCAAGGATCTTTTCTGTTTCGAATCAAGAAGCAAACTCGACCTCCAAACGGCCAAATTCATCAATATAATCTTTTAGAAAATTCAGAGCAACATTAAATACTCCAATGCCAATTTTAGAGAAATTCTTGTTCTTGAGATGAGCAACAATTACAAGAACATCGTTCGGGTTAATGGAAGGAAAGTGTGATGGGTTTTGAGCATTACATCAATCCCATGGTGCACATGCAAACCCTAAACCGTTGGATCTAGGTTTCTCTAATTGTACATGCAAATCATCCAAATCTTGTAAACCCTAATTCTGGTTTAGATGATTACCTTTCAATTGCAGCAAGAATATTCAACCTTTGAGAGCTTTAGTATCAGACGTGTAATACCTCTAATTGGTCACAAACACTAAAGAAAGTTGGATGATCTTTAGAGAGAGGGGAAGGAGGCTCAAAATCGGCTCTTGATCTCTTGGTTCAATTTGTAGCCGATTTGTGAAGCCCTGGGGTCCTTTATATAGGTGAGCTGCTAGGGTTTCAGTCAAAAACCCTAATTGGATTGATTAGGCCTTATTCAGTCCAAAGGAACCTTCTAGAATAAGGCCTATGATGAAAACAAGGTGGGCTTCCCCATTGATTCTTTCCATCCCATTCCTAAGGGATCCTCAACCCAAAATCCAATTATCTTATAATTGCAATTCTAGTCTCCTTAGGTTCAATTAATATCTTTTGACCACAAAATTAATTTCTTAATTAATTCTTGACCAATATTAATTAACCAATATGATTTCTCTTTTAATATATTATTCATATAATATATTAATAAACCATAATAATCTTTTTCTCTATTAATCATCCAGTCAGGTTACTCTGGTGAAGGCAACCCAAAAGGACCATGCTACAACCGGGTCATGTACATACCAAATATAGTTATGGGCTTAGACATCTAATCCAACAGTCTCTCACTTGGATAAGTCTAATAACTATAGACGCAAGTACGACATCAAAATCCGATTAGCAATCGTAGCTCTCAAAAGCCGATGTTGAACTCTCACACGTCCTTTAGATAAGGGATCGTATAGTCCTCTGTTCTCAAGATATCGTGTGGACAATCACATGGAACAAAGTCATACTTATTGTCCAGCAGTTTGTTTCTCGATTTCTGACTCATTTGACATAGAAATTAATTGAACATATCAATTCAGTCCTGACCGGGTCCAGCACATAAATCAAACCAAATCATTGAGGGGCCCAATATATCGCTTTTACCCTCATAGGATAAAAGGAATATATAAACTATGACTTATATGCATTTACTATTTGCTCATGAAATCATAGACAACAATGGGTTTTATAACATCAAGTTACTGATGTATTTACGCATTATCAACGCATAACCAATTTGCAAATAATAAACCATATATTTAGGCTTAAAGACTATATGATATTATCGTCTCACAATCACTCGTGATTAATTCCATGAAGTGATTCAAGTGAGCGCGGGTTTAATCCAATACTCAAATCTTATTTCAAGAGCACTCATGAATGTTGCAACAAACTTTTGCTATGTCTAAACACTTAGACAATCTACAAGCCAATTCATGACAGTCTTCTTTCATATCTAATTCCAAAGTATGAACGACTGTGGATAGTTTAAATAATCTTATTATTTATGAAGTCAAAACATGCAAAGTGAAACAATAGTAAATAATTGACATAAGCTAGTAACATTACTTATAAATAATACTCCTTTATTTAATCATCAAAATGCTAATTACAATTTATCTATTACAAGTTTCTATGGCTATCTAATTACTAAAACTAATATCGTCCTTCAGCCTAATGCTCCTAACGTGCTGCAAGTGCTTAACCCTACTAAGTCCCTTCGTAAGAGGATTTGCTGGGTTATCCTCTGACGGTACCCTCTTCACTACGAGGAGTCCCTCTTCTACCCGATGTCTAATGAAATGATATTTCCTGTGCCATGATCCCTAGGTTCCTTAGTTAAGGCAACCGAACGTTCGTTATCGCAGAAAATCTCCATAGACTCCTTTATGGTTGGCACAACTCCAAGGTCTCTAATGAAGTTCTTCAACCATATTGCCTCATTTGACGCTTCGCTTGTTGCTATGTGCTCTGATTCGCATGTTGAATCAGCTACAGTCTCTTGCTTGGAAATTTTCCAAGTCACTACTCCTCCATTCAAGGTAAAGACCCAGCCCGCCTGAGAGCAGAAGTTGTCTCGGTCGGTCTGAAAACTGGCATCACTATACCCTCGCACCCTTAAGTCATCACTCCCACCGAGGATATCAAACCATTCCTTAGTCCTCCAAAGGTACTTAAGAATATTCTTTACTGCGGTCAAATGTGATCTACCAGGGTTCCCTTGATATCTACTGCCCTTACTCAAAGCGAAAACCACATCAGGGCGAGTACATGTCATAACATATATGATCGAGCCAACTGCAGAAGCATAAGGTACTCAGCTTATCTCAGCTATCCCAGCTTCGGTACTCAGGCTTTGAGTCTTACTCAACTTGGTATTGTTTTGGATTGGTAACACCCCTTTCTTGAATTGTCCATGCTAAAATGTTTTAACACTTTATCCAAGTAAGTACTTCTCTGAGGTCCTTCATAGCGAAGCACTTCCCAATCCAGGATTTGACCTCCTGCGAGGTTGCAACATTGTTTCCTATGAGCAGGATGACATCGACATATAAAATGAGAATGCTAACTATCATCCCACTGGCTTTAACATATACACATGACTCATCCTTGCTTCTTGAGAAACTAAACTCTTTGACTTTCTCATCGAAACAAATATTCCATTTGCGAGATGCTTGTTTCAATTCATAAATGGATTTATCAAGCTTACACACTCTATTAGGGTGCTCTGCATTGACAAAACCCTCTGGCTGACTCATTTAAACATCTTCCGCCAACTTCCCATTAAGGAAAGAGGTTTTGACATCCATCTACCATATTTCATAATCATGAAACACAGCTATGGCTAGCATAACCCTTATAGACTTTATCTTCGCTACTGGTGAGAAGGTCTCATCATAGTCAACTCTGGGAGTTTGAGTAAAGCTTTTCGTAACCAATCACACCTTATAAGTGTGTACATTCCCATCCATGTTGGTCTTCTTCTTGAAGATCCATTTGCACCTGACCGTCTTATGACCTGGTACATTGTCAACCAAGTTCCAAACTTGATTGTAATACATGGACTGAATATTACTGTCCATAGCCTCTTTCCACTTTGCAGACTCTGGGTCTGTCATGGATTCCTTGTAGTTGTTAGGTTCATCCAAATTTATTAGCTTACTATCACTAATAAACGTATCACCCTCACTTGTTATATGAAACCCATATACCATAGGTGAAACACTATCTCTAGTGGAACGTCTAAGACATAAGGACTTGTCAATTGGTTCAACAGGACTTTCCTCCTCGGGTTGAACACCAGCATTAGAGGTTCCTCCATCGCTTGATTCTTGAATCTCTTCAAGATTAATTTTCCTCCCACTGTCCTCTTGGCTTAGGAGTTCTCGCTCTTAGAAAACCTCTCTCCTTGCAATGAAGACAACATTGCCACTTGGTGTATAGAAGAGATATCCAAAGGACTTCTAGGAATAGCTGATGAAATCCACTGCTCACTATGAGGTTTAAGCTTGTCATGAGTCTCTCGTCTTATGAAAGCCTCGCAAACCCAAACCTTGATATGCTCTAACGAGGGAGCTTTCCCTGTTCACATCTCGTGAGGTGTTTTGAAAACCTTCTTAATTAGTTGGGACTAGATTAAGGATATGTGCGGAAGTCTCTAAGGAATACCCCCAAAATGAGATGGGTAATGGAGCACGACTCATCATGGAACGAACCATATCTAACAAGGTTCGACTGTGCCTCTCAGCCACACCATTCAACTGTGGTGTCCTTGGTGGCATTAATTGCAAAACAATTCCACATTCCTTAAGGTAATCGTGGAATTTAAGGCTAAGGTACTCAACACCTTGATCGGATCGTAGCATCTTAATTTCCTGCCCATTTGATTCTCCACTTCTTTCTTCAACTCTTTGAACTTTTCAAAGGTTTCTGACTTGTGCTTGATTAAGTAGATATACCCATATCTACTATAATGATCGGTGAAAGTAACATAGAAGCGGTTTGCATCCCTTGTGGTGGATCTAAAGGGCCCACATACATCGGTATGTATGAGATCCAATAAACCCTCACCCTTTTCACAAGTGCCAGTGAAGGGTGACTTGGTCATCTTTCCAAGCAAACAAGACTCGCACACGTCATCATCCCTAAGGTCGAATGACTCCAACACTCCATCCTTGTGGAGTTGGGCTATGCACTTCTTGTTGACATGTCCAAGATGATAATGCCACAAGAATTATTTGTCCAAACTATTAGAAGAATTGATATGTAACACATCATTTCCTAAGTTGTCTACAACTATCACAGTTTCATATATACCATTACAAGAAAATGCTTCAAAATAGAAAGAACCGTTAAAAAAGCATTAATAGAACCTTTTTCATTATCAAACGAAAATCTAAAACCTTGTTTATACAAACCATGAAAAGAAATAATGTTTCGTGCCAAATCTGACGCGTAACAGCAATTATTCAAATCTAAACCTAACCCACTACTAAGCACTAAAGAGTAAACTCCAATCTTGGTAACAAGCAACGCTTTCCTATTCCCCATGATCAAGTTTATCTTCCCATGCTCCACATCCCTACTTCTTCTTTGACCCTGCAAATTAGAACAAATGTGAAAACCACATCCTATATCAAGGACCCAAGACATAGCATGTGATGAGTTATTAGAATGAATAGTGTAAATACTTGCGAAGGATGGCTTTATTTTCCCATCCTTGATATCTAGCAAGTACTTCGGGTAGCTTCGTTTCCAATGCCCTTTCTCGTGGAAGTAGTAGCACTCTACATCCTTCGGGTTAGAGGAGGGTGCAGCGGGACCAGCCTTGGTTCCACTAGAAGAGGTATCATCATGGGACTTTCCCTTTTGGCTCTTAGAAAGATCCTTTCTCTTCTTACCCTTCCCTTGCCTTGTTGCAAAGATGGGGGTGGTAGTAGGATTTGATGCAACGAATTAGTCTTTCAGACTACTCTCAGTAGTCCTTAGCAGGCGTTGAAGCTCGCTTAGAGTGACCTCCTCCTTGTTCATGTGGTAGGTCATGCAAAACTGGTTGTAACAAGGAGGTAAGGAGTGAAGAATGATATATATGGATATCTCCTCATCGAAGTTAACATTTAACTTTAGCAAGCGGTCCACATATCTCTGCATTTTCCGCAGGTAGGCCGTGATAGACTCTCCATCCTTCATCTTGGTAGTGATCATCGCAGCGATGATCTCGTACCTTTCATGCCTCGCGCCTTTGTAGTGACAAAGAACATGGTTTGGCATGCGGAATTAAAGCTTGCACAATTGAACATGGTGATTTGAGTGTTTAAGAGATATATTGAATGTATATGGTGTTACAAAAAGGATCTAGATCTAGACTACATAATTAACACACACTTACACACTCACTTCTACATCTCTCAAGCACACATCTACAAGTGGTATGAACCCACTATTTATAGAGGTGTTTACATGTCTCTCTCTCACTCTAACTACCAAATGGGTCTAAAGGCTAAAGCACCACATGCAAGTGGGTTTTACAAAAGTCAAACATTTACAAAGTCATGAATGAATAACTTTGCACCCCAACATTCTCCCCCTCAAAGTTAGGAATGAATGACCCACTTCAAATCTTCCAAAATCAAGCACTACGCGGTTTGAGCCTCAAAGGTGACACATGTCGAAACGAACTTCAATCTTCAATTCTTCCATGACTCTTCAATTTGGGCTCTAGGATGTGAGACCTTACAAAACGAGCAGCAACGAATGATTAAGAGTATTCCAAACTCCAAATAATCACCCAAATGTTGCGCATAAAAACACACCCCAAAAATCTTCAATAAAACCAAACCCATTTCGAATATATCACTTCTGAACTTCCAATTGCATCATCTCATAAGCTTCAAAACTTCAAGATCACTTCGGTCTTCAAATCCGCGTAATATGAAAAATTCAAGTTCGAATTTCCATATAAAACTTCTCCCGCTTTTTATAATCGAAATTTGATTATAAAACTCCAAAGGAAAAAGAACGTGCTTTATTCGGAACTTTTCGTGTCAAAACTCCCCCTTAACATGTGGCATAAACTTTGTGCTTCAATCCGGAAAACCCAAAAAATATTCAATTTTTATTGCCATTCACGGATCGCCTTTGACAAAATTTCTCAAAAATGGGTAGAAATTGTCAATTTCAAAATTTTGCAGTGACCCGTTGCGCCCAAAACAGCAAAATATGCAAAACTATCCCCCTTTTCCAAAGCTGGGTAGAAAGCATCAATTTGCACAAACTGCAGGGGCTTGAAATGCACTTCTTCAATTTTCAGCAAAAATTAGTCCTTTTTCAAATTTGGGTGAAAACTGCCAAAAATTCGAAGTTTCAGGGACTATCTTCGTAAATTCTGCCCTTGTGTACCACACATACGAAGACCATGCCCAAAAATGCGAAGCACCAAAAAAATTTCGAAGTTGGGCGAAAAGTGTTAAACATACGAAACTTGCTTTAATTTTCGAAGTGTCACATATTCGAAGCTTCAGGGGCTGTTTTCGAAACTTTTTCATTTGCTCAATTCTTTCGAAGCACGAAGCATACGAAGTCAAACCAATGAACAGTAAGTCTTCGTATAAATTTCCAAAATACCCCCTTCGCAAATTCAGAATATACCCTTCGAATATTCAACATTAAACTCCTTCGAATCCAAATCACAAACACCCCTTCGTGTTTGTTTGTTTGTTTGTTTTTAGTTCTTCGTTTCTTACTGATCTTCCCAAGCATGTACCCTTCGTTTAAAATAACAACACCCTTCGTATGCATCATCATCACCCTTCGAATATTCATCAACAACAAACTTCATTAGCCAACATCAATTCCCAAATCTTCGTTTATGGACTACCCTGTAAACCTTCGTACATCAATAACACTTCGTTCCAATCGTTCTTTGAATATCAACCTAAATTGAGCATTAACCCTTCGTTAATGATTCCAATCCTTCGTTCAAACTCAAAAATCAAGATCCAATTCATATCCTTCATTTCTCGTTCTTAAACCCATTTCAAAAACAAGATAAGAATTCGACATCAACTATCCTCTCTTCACTTCATGTTTCCAAACAATCAGCCAACGACATTGGACACTGTCTCCAATCGATATCAAAATTTCGATTTCAAAGCTTTGTTATCTATTAAGCTCCAAAAACTCACAGTGAACATTTTCCGGTCAATGTCAATCCCCCCAAAAAAACTCAAATCGAAACTTCAATTTTGAAATCGATTTCACACAATCGACATTCCAATCCTTCTAAATTTATTAAACTCCAAAACTTAGCCTTACCATTCTTGAATGTATCGAACTCAGATTGAATCAAAATGCAATTTCGACCATCAAAACACATTTGAATCGTTACTTCTCACAACCAACATCGCTTTTCTCATCTTCATACATTCTTGAGTATCGCTTGTTCTTCAACGATCAATCAATAATTGGATAAATTGAATCCGTTTAGAAATTCAAAGAAATTGAGATCGTGAAATTGACTCACAAACTGAGATCCAGAAATACGAACATAATGATGTTCGAACAAAAGGTGAAATAGAAAACGATGAGAATACAATTGTTGAAAATGAATGTAATCTCATGAAATCTTGAATCGAACAAATAAAATTTGAATCTCCAATCAAAAAATTATACAATCAGAATAATATTGGGAGAATGGATAAATCAATGAACAGTAAATTTCAATATAATGATTTCGCTTTGTCAAACAGTAGCTAATTGAAATTTAAGGCTAATGTTGGATTATATGAATAGTAATAGATTGAAAATTGGGCTTATGAATCGATAGCCAACGAATTGTCATTTAATTGGGCTTCAAAATGTTTTGATGAATAGTACCATATCGAAAATCTTAGGCTAAATCAAAATTTAGTTGAATCACTATGAATTTGGACATAAATTTCGATTCAAATGAACAATCTCAATTTGAGAATCAAATCGAACAAACGAATGTGAGATTAGATCGGACTTGATCAATAAAAGAATTATTGGATCACAACAAATGGGTTTTTCAAAAAAAAATTGATCCAACGAGTCAAACGATCATGAATCAAGAACGCAACGCACGAATCAATGAGATTAAGAGAGATAATAGAGAGAGACTCACCAAAATTGATCAAATTGCGACAAAATTTGCCAAACCTAGAATCGTTCTTCAAAAATCACCTTGATTGTTGAAGACCCGCTCTGATACCAATTATAGTGACAAAGAACATGGTTTGGCATGTGGAATTAAAGCTTGCACAATTGAACATGGTGATTTGGGTGTTTAAGAGATATATTGAATGTATATGGTGTTACAAAAAGGATCTAGATCTAGACTACATAATTAACACACACTTACACACTCACTTCTACATCTCTCAAGCACACCTCTACAAGTGGTATGAACCCACTATTTATAGAGGTATTTACATGTCTCTCTCTCACTCTAACTACCAAATGGGTCTAAAGGCTAAAGCACCACATGCAAGTGGGTTTTACAAAAGTCAAACATTTACAAAGTCATGAATGAATAACTTTGCACCCCAACAGCCTTGATGGTACATATCCATCAAATCTTGATGCATCTCATAGAGATAGTAGTCCTCGTAGGACTTTTGGAGTTCGGCGGTCATTATTGTGAGCATGATGCAATGAACTTTCGTAGCATCTCGCTCGTAAGCCTCATAGGCTGTAATCTCTTCGGAACTAGCAGTGTTGACATTGACTTCTTTTAGCTCCTTATCGAGTATGTTCTCATACTGTCATTTTATAAGCAGCGGTGGGTGAGAGTCGACACCCATTAAACTGTCATTTTATAAGCAGCAACCTTATACCCCCCCCCCCCCCGCCCTTATAGATCGGCTTCGTGAATGAGACCTACTAACGGTAAGACTAGCTTAATCTTATACATATATAATTATTAATCTTATAATATTATAATAGTATAAGGGTTGAATTTTAAACTTGTAACATTCTAGGTTTGGAATTTAAATATTTCAAAATTAAAACTTTTTAATTAAAAATTTAATCCCAAAACTTGAGATCAATTTTGAAAAATAATTAATTAAGCATATTACTAATATTTATCACATAATTTGACCTAATCCTTTTCTTGACAAGATAATTCAAATAAAAATACAAATAATTAATATTTATCATATAAAACAAGTAATTATCTTAATTTAACAATTATCCTTTAATTTTATTAGGATATCAATTACCATACCAGAAAAATCTGATTTTAATTTGATAAAATAATTTATGGTAATTATCCAATTCAAATTAGGGAAAAAATTTCGAGATTCGGCAACAGAGCTGAACTCACGTCCTGACAGGCTCTATATTACGTTGTGAGCCTAGTTAGAATCCAAAAAACGAAATTTCAAGCTTCAAAAAATTGACTTTTGCATCAAATACAATAGAAGAACATCCTAGTCTCTGATACCATTGATGGGTTTTGAGCATTACATCAATATATGGTGCACATGCAAACCCTAAAGCTTTGGATCTAGGTTTCTCTAATTGTACATGCAAATCATCCAAATCTTGTAAACCCTAATTCTGGTTTAGATGATTACCTTTCAATTGCAGCAAGAATATTCAACCTTTGAGAGCTTTAGTATCAGACGTGTAATACCTCTAATTGGTCACAAACACTAAAGCAAGTTGGATGATCTTTAGAGAGAGGGGAAGGAGGCTCAAAATCGGCTCTTGATCTCTAGGTTCAATTTGTAGCCGATTTGTGAAGCCCTGGGGTCCTTTATATAGGTGAGCTGCTAGGGTTTCAGTCAAAAACCCTAATTGGATTGATTAGACCTTAACCAGTCCAAAGGAACCTTCCAGAATAAAGCTTGTAAACCCTAATTCTAGCATTAAAAAATCGAAAACAATAACTAAAACTAGTTTAGATGATTACCTTTCAATTGCAGCTAGAATCTTCAACCTTTGAGAGCTTTAGTATCACAAGTGTAATACCTCTAATTGATCACAAACACCAAAGCAAGTTGGATGATCTTTGGATAGATGGGAAGGAGGCTCAAACTCGGATCTTGATCTCTAGGGTTCAAGGTGTAGCCAATTTGTGAAGCCCTAGGGTCCTTTATATAGGTGAGCTGCTAGGGTTTCGATCAAAAAACCTAATTGGATTGCTTAGGCCTTAAGCAGTCCAAAGGAATCTTCCAAAATAAGGCCTTGGACAAAAACAAGGTGGGCTCCCCCCTTAATTTCATCCATCCCATTCTTAAGGGATCCTCAGCCCAAAATCCAATTATCTTATAATTGCAATTCTAGACCCCCTTGGTTCAATTAATATCTTTTGACCAAAAAATTAATTTCTTAATTAATTCTTGACCAATATTAATTAACCAATATGATTTCTCTTTTAATATATTATTCATATAATATATTAATAAACCATAATAACCTCTTTCTCCATTAATCATCCAGTCAAGTAGCTCTGGTAAAGGCAACTTAAAAGGACTACGCTACAAACGGGTCAAGTACATACCAAATATATTTATGGGCTTAGACACCTAATTCAACAAAGTCAACATCCAATATTATGATCTTCTTCTGGGTGTTCTGAATGATGTAGTAGTTATAGAGAATGCAATCATGTCTAAATTTGTTGAACATCTGCATTCCAAACCTACTAATTTGCATGATTCTTCCTTTGGACCATTCTTCTTTCATAGGAACAGGATTATTGGAGTAGAAAGTGTGTAAGCATTCTCTTTTAGTGCAAATATGAACATTTTTGTTCATCGGTTAAATGCGATGGATTAAACTTCACATAAAATTTTCCATAAGGAGAAATGGGTAGATCGAGTTGTTCTGATTCTGAAGCACGGAGATTATAGCTCACAAAAGGAACCTTGTGAATATCATATATTCTTCCTTCTGGATGGTATGACAAGATGGCAGATATAGGGTTATGAGAATCCTTCAAGGCTTGGATCCGAAGACTTTCCTCAATGCTTTGTTGATTTCCTCTTGTGACCAACCCTCAGACTTTCTTTACAACTTTAATAGGCTGATCGGAACAAAGGTAATTCCCTTGCCTTTTTCCTTGACTGGAGCTCCAGGGGTGACTTGATTAATTTGTAGGGCATCTAGATTCACAATCACTTCGGAAATTATTAAGACCAATTTCAGTGCAGTAGATCATCGTCTTTCTTGATTGGAGATCCTTCATCGATAGCCAGGAAGACCAACTTTTCTTCTCTTTGTTTGAAATGGTTCTTACAAACGAAGGTGGCTCTTTCTAAAATTAAAGTACTAATAAAAATATATCATTTATAATATCCTTATCATTGTCTTTTTCATTTACCATCAACTCATCTTCCCTTTCTTCATCTATAGATTCATCTCGAAGTTAGAATTTTAAGCTTGGCTTCCATTTTGTCATAAGAATTCTCCCCATCTTGAATCAAAATGCCTTGCCATCAGTGCAAGCAGCATTGTTTCCTTGGTCTCAATGATCCTGTCAAATACCTTTTAAAAGATGAGATTGATCATCTTGGAGAGCTTTTAACAGCCTTCAACAGTGGGGGATTGAGCTTTGAGTGACTCGAGGGTGTCTTCAAATATCAGAAGGACTTCATCAAAAATTTAATTTGGAATGTCCAAAAAATGTTGGGCAAACCAAATTACTTTCATGAGGACTTGATGCATTATGAGGTTTATAGAGTCCTTAAAGTGGATTTCCCTTTCCAAGCAGTGAATTTTCTTTTAATGTCGGATGCGAGTTTTCTTGATGAACTCGTTTGTTGCCTTAACTAAATCATCATGGACCATCATCATTTCCAAATAGTGTCTTCATGATGTTCGATGAGATTAACATAGCATTGTTCGGATTCAACCATTGTATGCTTGATTCGGAGAGAAATAAGCTGATCGAGCAGTTGTTCTCGGTTTTCAACAAAAGAAGTGGAAGAGTTGACATCAGGAATGGATTTAAGAATTAAATTCAGTTTTGAGTGCATGGATCCAACCTGAGTGTTGACAGATTTAACGTTGGCAACCATGTTCAATCTTGTCTTGCATCTCGAGCAGGGCAAAGCGATCGACATTATTCTCGTCTGATGATCTAGTATCAGAACTGGATTCCTTGATCAACTTGTTTGGCTTCCAATCATCATCATCATCATCATCATCATCATCAGGAGTGCCACCACCAAAACCACAAGTTTTAGGTGCTTTTTCTTGGTCATCTTCTCCACCATCACCCATGTCCATGTCGTTGAAAGACAATTGGAAGTCAAACTCGATTTGGGGTTTGGAGGACGAAACCTGCAGGAACTGAAATTGGGAACTTGAAGGAAATACATTTGTGATTTCGACATCACCACCTTCAAACATCGTCTGTACACATAAGCCTTCATCATCATGAGAAGGATCATTTGAAACTAAAGTAGAATCGGGAACATCTATACTCGGTTGTTAATCATTAACAATATTTCAAGGAGGATCTGTAGAAATTAGAGTTTGATCAGGCACATCTACACCCGAAATATTTTCTGCAACATTGGCTAATGGATCATCCATGTGAGAGGAAACATCATTAGGAGTTTTGAAGTTAGACGTGTTGAACTCGTCTCCAGCAGCAGAAAGAAATGCATCAACATCAACATCCTATGGGAACTTGCAATCACGTCGAAAGATACCAGGAGATCTATGACACATCCCGGTGATTGTATACTCAATTTGAGTTTAAGTGAGATTTAGATGTCAAAGTTAAGACCTATCAGGTAAGTCATTCCAAGCTAAGTTACTAGCACCCGAACTTCCTCTACCCGTGGTGGTTATTTGGTTCGGTTGTGGCTTCCGAAGTTAGAGGCATAATTCCTTGTTCCAAAAGCTTATGATCTACAATGGAAGCCATAAATCGTGCTTGTGTTGAAGAAAAGGGTTTCAAAATGGCACGTGGCTGTGTTGCAGGGGGATCCAAGGAACTTTGTTCAATGCTAATACCACCATTTTGAGAGGGTGGGGATAGATTGGATGTAGACTCCCCGTGTGTGTGTGTGTGTGTGTGTGTACATGTGATATTAAGACTTTGAGGGTGGGGTAGGCTGAGGCCCAGAATCAGGTCGGACACCGATCTATGAATCCTGTTGAGAGGATCCACTAGGTTTGGATCTCTTTTTGGATTTAACTTTGGAAAGGGTTTTTCTATGTTTTTTAGCCATCATCTTTAGCTGAGCAACAAAGGCCGTAGGTCTATTCTATTTTGATTGCTTAAAATCCGAAGTTCGGGCATGGTTTAGTTGGTCAACTAAAACTAAAACTTCAGGATGATGTTTTTTGAAGCGTGAGTCGGAAGGAATGAAGTCCAACATATGTTGTGGTAGATGCTAGACTGGTTCAAAAGAGGTATGATTTGGAAGTCTATATGATGTAATAACTTTAAAAGTGCAATGTACCTCAAGAGGATCTGATGAGAGAGGAACAAGTTCACATCTATTTGAGTAGATTTTTAAAGAGTCATCACCTAGAATCTCAGGCTAGAAATCTCGTTTGACTTCTGACGTATAATAAACTTCCAAAAGTCTTTCCATAAGACTTTACATAGGCCGAAAAAGCTGGATCTTCTGGTGAAGATGCTATAGACCACATAGATCCAATCTTTACTCATGGAGTTTGATTCTCCATGCTCGACGGAGAGGCCCTTTATAACCATATGCATCTGGATCATCCACAGGTCGAGAACAGGTGACTTCTTGAACTCCTTGGACTTGTACTCCTCTAAAACCCAATTTGAGTTAGGAACCCTTGGAATTCTTAAGTAGTGGGTTCAACAACATGGATACCCTCGGGATTTGGGTAAATCTCAATAGCTTTGGGGAAGGTTGCCTTGGTGACAAGAATAATCATGTCATCATTAATGTAGCATTCAAGGACATCGTTGTTAATCTTTACACTTTTAAAGGCTATGTGAAGAAATTTGATAAGGGAATTAGTGTTAGGGATTTTAGGAGAGGAATGGCGATAGGATCACGGGAGATAAACTCGATCATCACATGAACTGATCCGTCGTTATCTACTAATTTAGAGAGAATAGTTGTCTGGTTCCTCTCAGGGTGGTTTCAAAAGAAGAAGAAGTGGAAGATCCTTTGGAGGATTTCTTCTTTGACTGAGACATTGAAATTTTGGATGTCGTTGATGAGTTCTTGAAGCTTTGAAGATGATGAACAATGAAAACATAGGTAGTTCTAAGGCAAAGATAGATAAAGAGCGTAAACAAGGAATAGTTTGGATTCAAAATTCTTATATAAGTAACTTTGTTTCGGGTTGGGTCAAAGAAGTAATACACTCAAATCGAAAAATGGGTTGCACTAAATGTTCAGTACTCAATTACCCTCCTATGTAACAGTAAAATCCAAGGTAAAAGGAAGTTTGTTTGTGCGAAAAGGGTAAGTATCTATTCGGTTCAGAGAAAACAGTCAGTCAATTTCATATTTTGTGTACCAAAGCACGTTTATTGTAATTAAAAGATAATCATATAACCGTTGTATAAAATTCTTGATGTTTCATTAAAAACAATTAAATGAAAAACTTATAATAAAAAATTATTAATTTATTAGGTTGGAATAATGAAATTATAAAAGACAAACATAAGATACTTCCAAGAAGTGAAAAACACTCACTAATGTTTGATATTGATGCGAGAGATGGCACAATTTCTTGAATGTGCATATAAGGAAAAGGTAACATTGAAGATCTTAGAGGTCTTAGAGATTGAAATAGCGATTTGAGAAATTATGAGAGCTAAAGGATTTGTGCTTGGAAAGATAGAAGAATGAAATCACATTACCATTTTAGATTTGAATTCCGGTATAATTTTACCAAATTGATCGGAATGTGAAGTTTCTCCAAATAGCTGATCAAATATTATTTCAGAATGGATTTACCCAACTTGAAAAAGATAATCTGAAAGATAAAACTAAATGAAAGGTTGAACAAAAAGGCACATAAAGATCCCTTATTTTCCGATATGGAATACTTCTACAATGAAAAATAAGTTAGCATTGGAATTATTTGACTTTTCGATGTTGCCATCAGAGAGTTCCTTGAAGAATTGAGGATTGGGTATCATCATTCCCATTTTGTTCTGAAAACTATTAAATTTGGTCTCGTCTAATGCTTTGGTGAAGACATCAGTGATCTCATCATCAGTTGGAACAAAAATGAGCTCAATGTAACCGTTCAGAACATGATCTTTAATAAAATGGTATCGAATATCAATGTGCTTGGTCATTGAGTGTTGGATCAGATTATGAGAAATCGTGATGGCACTTTGAGAGTCACAATAGGTCAACATCTTTTGAAATTGGAAACCATAGTCTAAAAGTTAAGGCTTCATCCATCGAACTTGAGATATGCAGCTTGCAAAAACGATGTATTCCACTTGAGCTATTGGGAGTACCATATAGTTCTAATTCTTGGATGACCAGCTAACCAGTCCTCCACCTATAATTTGACTTCCATTGAATATGCCCTTTCGATCAAGTTGTAGGCCACCATATTTGGAATCCGCATAAGCTTGCAACAAAAAGCTTTTATTTATAGCATATGAAATTTCAAGGCTCTTTGTCCCTTTAAGAAATCGGAAAATTTGCTTCACATCTAGGAGGTGAGACATTTTTGGATTAGCCTGGAACTTAGCACACAGGAAAGTTGAGAACATGATGTCACGGCGAATTCAATTGAGGTACATCAGTGATTCGATCATTCCCTATACTTATCCGATCAACTGTTGGATACTTCTTCAAAAGTTCGGAAATGTATTTTTCTTGGTGAATGAAGATTCATCAGTTTGTTTGTTTGACTTGCAATTTGAGAAAGAAAATTAACTCACGATTCATACTCATTTGGAATCGGCTAGCCATCAGCTTGACAAAGTTAGCAACCATCATCGTATCAATTTCTCCGAAGATAATGTCATCAATATATATATATATATATATGGACCAACATGAGATGTTTCCTATTGGTTCTTCAGAACAGAGTGGAATCAAGAACTCCTCTTTGAAAACCAAATCACTTTGGAAAACAACTGAGAGTCTCTTACTGGGCACGAGGAGCTTGCTTAAATCCATGCGCAACTTTCTAGAGTTTTTGACAACAGTCTCAATAAGCTAAATTTACAAAACTAGGAAGTTGTTGAAGATAGACTTCACTGTCAAGTTCACCATTGAGGAAGCTACTTTTAACATCCATCTGGTAAACCTTGAAGGCCTTGTGAGTTGCATATTCAAGAAAGATACGAATGGCTTCAAGAGGAGCAACAGGTGTAATGGTCTTTTCATAGTCTAAATGTTGAGTATTTGAGATATTGAAACTGATTTGACGTGTTTGTTTATTTAGGGAAGCCTTTTTAGGGTTAATCGTTTTATGATTCCCTAAGGTGCCTTTACAGTAGAAGTTCTTCATCGAGCTCTTCTAAGGCATTGGCTTTATTTTAATGCATCGGTTTTATGTTTATGTTATATATTTATTGTTCCCTATAAATAATCATTAGGTTAGTTTTTGGAATAACAAGTTTTTTCCAGATTTGGTTTTTCTGTGTACATTATAATCAATATACACAAAACCTTTATCAAATTACTTTCATATTATGGAGATTGATTCTTGATTGTTCTTGATATTCCGCATTCGTCATCTCGGATTTATTCGCAACAAGTAGTATCTGAGCAGGTTCTTGTAGATCTCAGCGATTATTTCAAGAATCGATCTTGTTTATGGCAATACTTTATCTTGAATCTCACCTTGTTCTTCAAGTTTTGTAAGTTTTTTGAAAAGAAAAAGTCTAATACCTCGTTTTATTGCAAAATCTTGTTCATATCTGTTATCTTCTACTCATTATTTCATCTAATTTGTTCTTAAATAGAGTTTTGGAAGAAAAAGAAGAAAATCTTTGTGTTTGTCAAAGTCTTTGTGTTCAGATCTACTTTATCTCTCTAAAAATCATCTCAGATCTGTTTTCTTTCTCTAGAAACCATCTTAGATTCGTTTTCTCTCTTTAGAATTCTTGTCAGATCTACTTTCTCTTTCTTCAAGTTTTCTTTCTTGTTGAAGATTTAATGGCAGATTATATGGTGTTAAAAGACATCAAAAAACTAAGATTAAAAGTTACAAATCCAAAGTTTCGTCCTAAAGAAGGATATTTGTTTTGGGATGTTCCTGAGCAATCTATGTTGAAGAATGACATTGAGATGTATAATTTCTATGTTGATGAGAAGATTGATGATCCTACACGAATTTCTTATGGTGGATTGGAAAATAATCTTTTAGATGAAGATAAAGATTTTTTAAAGCGATTTTCCGTTATCAAAGAATATTTACTTCTGAAGAAAATACAATAGAAGTTAGAGAAAGAAAAGAAAATAAAAAGAAGATGTTATTGGTGTTCTTGGAGAAGTTCATGATCTTCTTCAAGTTTCTAAAGAAAAAGTGACTCCAGATGTTCTTGTTGCGGGGGAGTCAAATGTTTCAAGTTTTTCAGAAGCTTCACAATCCGAATCTAACAGTTCTGAAGACAAATCTAAATGCAAAAATTCCGAAATCGTGAAAGTGAAGGTGTTTTGTTCTATTGGAACAACAACAGATATTTTTTATGTTTTGATGATGTTTTTGAAGGAATGGTTCCCTACAAAAATCCAATAATTCAATATGTTTAGATTTACCAAACTCCTAAGTATTATGTTCAAAAGTCCTCAAATGTTCAGATTTAGAAAGATGAAAAGGTTGTTCAGATCTGAAATTCGTTTCTGAAGGCTAGAAATCAGAAAAGAAAGAAGAAGAAGAAGAATAAGAGTAAAATGAGGAAGGTTTGGATGTCCAAGGTACAAGTATTTAATTCATGTGAAAAGGTTCAGAAAGTTGAAGTCAAGAATGTTCGAAGAAACTTCAATTCTTATTTTTCTTCAGATAAAGATGTTAGAAGTTGGAGGAAAGAGAAAATAATATTTGGTTGGTTTAATGAAGCTTTTGGAAATTTTGGTTTTCCAAATAAAAAGCGGGTATTATTTTCAGAAGACGATTGATTTTCTTCAAATAAATGGGTGTGTAAGAAACCAACTTCAATATTGAATCTTAAATGGGTACCAAAAGTGTCATAAAAGTTTTGACCTTTACCAAAAAAAATCAAGAAAGGGGACAAAATCTGGTGAAATCTAGTGAAAATTCAGTCAAATATATGAAAATGAGTTGAAAAAATAAAATTATATTGATTTTTAATGGTTGGTAATGACAAAAAGATGAAAAGTTTAAAAAAAATGGGTGAAAAGGGACAATTTCTGAAGAAAAAAAAAAGGATGCAATCTGACATATTGAATCTTAAATGGGTACCAAAAGTGTCATAAAAGTTTTGACCTTTATAAAAAAAATCAAGAAAGGGGGCAAAATCTGGTGAAATCTAGTGAAAATTCAGTCAAATATATGAAAATGAGTTGAAAAATCAAATTATATTGATTTTTAATGGTTGGTAATGACAAAAAGATGAAAAGTTTTAAAAAAATGGGTGAAAAGGGACAATTTCTGAAAAAAAAAAGGATGCAATCTGACATTACAACAAAAAGTGGGTTTAAATTGTTAGTGTACTACAAAAAGGAGGGTTAGATTCGATATTCATGCCAAAAAGATGTACTTTCGGAATTTGGGTAAAAATTGCGAGTCCATTCAAACTTTAAGGGTTAAATTCACAATTAAAGACAAAAATGAGTCATTTTTGGAACTCTGGGTACAAACTGCAACTTCATTAAAACAAAAAGGGTTCGTAATGGAACTTTGGTCAATTGCTTAAATTGGTTCCAGTAAAACAATGTTGACGAACCAAAATCATATTTGTTCTTCAACTCTCTCAATAGAAACCAAAAATAAAGACTCGCAATCGGAACTAATTTTGGGTTCGCAATCAGCAATCGATCGATGTTTACCATAAAACTGCGAATCGCTCCGAACCTTCGGAGGCATTCGTAGTCCTCGATTCGCAGTTCTAGATTCGGAGTTCTTGGAGACTGAAATTTGAATCGGAGTTAAGGCATTCTTTGTTCGTTCGTATGATGAAATTGATTCGCAATCGGTGTTTCAAGCCTCTCGGAAGTTACAGTCTCAGTATGTTACAACTTATTCGCATTCGGAGTTCTGGAATCAGAACTTGCAATCCTTGGAATCATGGTTTTCTCATTTTCTTTGTTGAACGCTCCGAACGTTCGGAGCTTGCAAGCATTCGGTGATGTAGGCTCGTATGTTACAACTTATTCGCATTCGGAGTTCTGGAATCAGAACTTGCAATCCTTGGAATCAGAATTGGAGCTATGAGTTTGGTGTTTAAGGCACGGATTTTGCAATTGCCTCGCAATCAAAGTTTGCGTCCCAAAATTGAAATCTCTCAGAAGTTAATAAATGATTCGAAATCAGAACAATCTCATCGAATCGTTCGGAATTTGGATGTCATCGGAACGCTGAGTATTGTTGATTCGATATAAAATTTGATTTTGACTTTTGAAAGTCAACATAGTGTGTTCATCATATTAAACGAAGTAGATGACTCCATTTAAAATTTCAGTCCTCGGAGGTTACACAACTTAGCAGAATTAACCCC
This sequence comes from Lactuca saligna, assembly GCF_052625555.1. Lineage (NCBI taxonomy): Eukaryota > Viridiplantae > Streptophyta > Magnoliopsida > Asterales > Asteraceae > Lactuca > Lactuca saligna. The sequence continues at coordinate 257,029,592 of NC_136421.1, forward strand.
ATATTCTAAATTTTTTCCAATTTTTATAAGTTTTACCACTTTTTACCCTTCTTACCAAAAAAAATTCATTTCTTATCCTTTTCTTTGGTCTTATTCTTTTCAAACCCTACTAAATAATTTCTTATAATTCCATTCTTTTGTCTAATATTTAAAAATCAAAAAATACAAAATTAATTTTTGTTATTTTTTCGGTTTTAATTTTTTGAGAATTGAGAATATTCTAAAAGGATTTATTTCATCAAATCTAATGGGTATTGAAGATCAATATTGGCAAGCTCACTCCTTGGCAGAGTAGGTTTTATGACTTTCTATATGAGCTAGTGAAGATTGTTGGTGATTCTTCTTTACTTTCCGGATTCTCTCCATGGTATTTGTTGAAGATTTAAGGGGGAGTGATGATTATTCAAGGGGAGTTCGTATTTGGAAGATGATATATGTTTCTCTCCCTTTGAAGACCCCATGTGCTGATGAGTCTCTCAATTTAGGGGAGAAATGCCAAGAAGATCGAAAAATTGTGATATTCATTAGTTTCAACATCTAGGGGGAGATTATTGAGTATTTGAGATATTGAAACTCATTTGACATGTTTGGTTATTTAGGGAAGCCTTTTTAGGGTTAATCATTTTATGATTCCCTACGGTGCCTTTACAGTAGAAGTTCTTCATCGAGCTCTTCTAAGGCATTGGTTTTATTTTAATGCGTTGGTTTTAAATTTATGGTATATATTTATTGTTCCCTATAAATAATCATTAGGTTAGTTTTTGGAAAAACAAGCTTTTTCCATATTAGGGTTTTCTCTATACGTTCATATCATAATCAATATACACAAAAACTTTATCAGATTACTTGCATATTATGGTGATTGATTCTTGATTGTTCTTGATATTCCGCATTTGTCATATCGGATTTATTCCCAACACTAAACCTTTAATTCGTGTGAAACCTTTAGCCACCAATATTGTTTTATTTTAGATGATTACACCTACGTTGTCGAGCTTGTTACGGAAAATCTAATGAGTTCCAATAATTGTGGGATCCTGAGGAGGAGGGACAAGAGTTAATACTTGATTTATGTCTAACTCAGCTAGCTCTTCCTACATGGTTGTAATCAAATTCAATGTTCTAAATCTTTTTTGATAGATTTGGATTCACAAATTTAGATAAATGCAGAGAAGTGATATTCATTTTGAATATCAATTGTAGAGTGAGTTTGAACTCCGAATTTTAAATTTTCGATAACTTGGTCAAGAGGATGATCCTTCATCCAAATATGTAATCTATGAAGCTCTTATGTAGTTGACGATCTGACGTCAATGATGGGGTTGTGATGCTCTCACTGAACATTTTGAATTTAATGATGATGCTCCCCTTAAAGTTTTGAACCATATATGTCTTCATCAACAGAGGGAAAATTAAAGAAGTTCACATCATAATCGTTGTACAGAATTTGATCAATTTCAGCAAATTGGTCTGCTACATCTTGAAATCCTTCAACATTTGATTTGAGGGTTGGACTACTTCCCTGAACTTAAGGCATAGTAGTAGAGGTATTTTCCCCCTAAACCAGAGAAGGAAATACATCAAAATCAAACACAAGAAAGGTTGGCATGGAACCATTTTTTTCTTTTTTTGAGAAATAGGAGGTGGATCATCAAGAAAATTCTCGATCTAGATTCATATTCAAGAGTTGTTTCTATTCGTTCAAACAAAATTTCAAAGTCAACTTCATATATGACTTGTGGATTCGGAGTACTACTAGGAGGTGGGCATCCGACTCCATAATTTGGGTCGTTATATGAGTTGGTTCTGAGTTCTAAATCAAGTTGTCATCAAAAGTAATATCAAAGCTTTCTTTAATGACTCGGGTATGATGACTGAGAAGCCGATAAGCATTTGATTTAGTAGAGTATCCTAGGAAGATAGCTTCATTAGATATCAGTTGAAACTTGGTAGGTTGATCATGATTGTCTTGATGAAAGATCTACATCCAAAGATGTGTAGGAATTAGATACTAGGCTTCCGGGCATTCATTGCTTCATAAGGTGTCATGTTGATCCTTTGATTGATGATGCTATGATTTTAAGTAAAGAAAGTCGTAGAAATTGCTTCATCCCAAAGACAAAGAGGTAGATTGGCAAAATCCAACATCGATCGAGCAACTTCAACAAGTGTTATGTTTCTTCGTTCAACAAAACCATTTTGTTGTGGAGTGTAGGCAACATAAATGTTATGTTTAATGCCTTTGTCAACTATAAACTTTTCAAGTGTGGCATTAGTGAACTCCATTTCGTTATCACTATGAACTCTTCGGATAGTTAGCTTGTTTAGAACTTCAATTCCCTTGATGAAATTAATGAATTTGGAAGTCGTTTTTTACTTCAATATCAAAAAGAAAACCCAAGTAAACTGAGTAAAGTCATGCACTATCACAAGAATGTATTTCTTATAATGAAGACTTTCAACTGCAATAGGACCACATAGATCAATGTGAAGAAGCTCAAGTGGCTCGGAAATGGATTTTTCAGTCAGAACAAGATGACGTTTCTTGGATTGCTTCCCATATTCACATGCAGCACAGAGATGATCATTATCAAACTTGAGGCTAGGCAATCCTTTGACCATTTCACCAGAAAACAGATCATTCATATATCGAAAATTCAGATGAGCAAGTCTTCGACACCCTATCCAGCTCACATCCAAAAATGATTTTGTTAGAAAACGAATATGAGGCTTTCCGAAAAATATGTTTATATACATAGGATACATGTTCTTGTTTTGATCTGATTTGATGAGACATTCTTTGTAATCTTTTGTCATAACATAGCTCTTCTTTTTGTAGAATTCAACTCGCCAATTTTCATTAGTAATATCGGCAACACATATTATATTATGCTTAACATCAACAACATAGGCAACATTTGAGATAGAGAACTTTCCATTTGTCAGAATTCTATAACCTCGAATCTAAGAGTTCGTGTTGTTGTCGTAAGTTAGGTAAACAACTTTTGGAGTTAACTTGAGATCTCCCAGAAAATATTTATGCCTAGTCATGTTCATGGAACAATCACTATCAATATACCATATGGTATCTTGTTCCAAAGCACAAAAAGCCTGCAAAATCGGTGAATTTTGGAGTTTTTAGGCTCTAAGTTAGAACGAGGGACTTTAGCACGTGCTTTGGGCTTCACATTGAATTTCCGAATAATTGGGGTCTCAGTTTGCTCTATCTGAGACTCTTTTGGGAAGATGCAAAATGTCAAAGTATTTTCATTAATCCAAAAATCATATTCAACAATTAGTGGTTTTGAAATGATTTTCTTCGGACGAGCTATATTCCGAGATTGTTTTGGAAGAATTGTTTTCCGAGATTTATTGGAGTGATATTTTCCTTGACTTTCCATTTATATTTCAGAATATACATTTTGGAAATATTTTTGACATATGAGTTATGAATATCCTTTCCCTTATTCATAGATCTCTTCGGGACATTTCATTTAAGAACTTGTTTTTTCTTAAAATTTGTCACACCCCAAAACCATGAATGGCAGAAACGTTCCGGGGTGGAGGACATCATGTAAAGTATCACAACATAGTATAACAGTAAATAAGCAAACAACATCATCCATTGCATTAAATATATAATTTTAATACAAACGTGTTCTGTACAGTTATAGACACCAAAAATGAAAATCAAAATAATAAGATGAGTCTTGAATGTGCTCCATCTTCTCAAAAGCTGGTCTCGGTACCTGTCTACTGATGACCTGAGAATACAAGTTATTTTGAAAGAGTTTATCAGCATAAAGCTGGTGAGTTCATAAGTATTTTAGTGTCGGTGTTTGTTATCAAAGCGTTTGAACATGTCTCAAGTGTAAGTTTGTAAAATGTATGTAAATGTTTGTAAGTGTTTGTAAAAGTTTGAATCTCTCAGAAAAACCTATATTTTCTATTAAAGTAGCCTTCTACCAAGGCTTGACTTTTTTGTATATTCGTTTACTGTAAAAGTGTGTAATTTACTCATGTGTAACTATCATTCTCAAAATATTGTTTGTACATAAATGTTTAAGTGAAAAGATCACTAATTTTGTAAAGAGTAAATTAATGTAGTACTGTAGTGTTGTATTATAGGAACTACTGTTGTAGTAACTACCTTAAACCGGATTTATATTAAGGCATCATTTGATTAATTGTACCATACTATCGACTGGATACACAACGACAAATGTAGGTCGTAAAATGATATGACGTTTGGCACCCACAGACCTGTAGGTCCGATTGTAGCTAGCAGCAAGGTGTAGGATAGTCAATCCAGTATAGATCTATACGCAAACTCACGCTCTCCCTCCAAGAGAATTTTGGCTACAACTCGGGCCATGACATTTAAGGCATGCTCCGATACAGTGGATCACAATTGTTAACGTATTCATGTATATGTAATGTATTGTTACTTGTTCTAGTATCGTTGTATATGTTCTTCTCTAGTATAGTTGTATATGTTCTTCTCTAGTATAGTTGTATATGTTCTCTTTATAGTATAGTTGTATATGTACTCATAGTAATGTAATGTATATGTTCTCATAGTAATAAGTATTGACTCATAAATGAACTCACTCATTGCTCTAGAAATTGTAGTAGTATGATCTTGTGTTACCCTGATGGTAACTTATTAATGATGTAACTAATACGCATGAATATGGAAGTACTTTTATGTCTATATATGTATATTTGATATATAATTAATATTGAAACGACCCTCGGACAGCTACCCGAAATCCCACCAGACCACATCTCAAGCGCGAAAAGGAAATAGGGTGGATGACCTTCCTAAGCCCTTTAAACATTTCTTATATATCTATACATATATGGACATGTAATTTATAAGAAGTATAACAAAGTTTAAATAAAAGTATTTGGTAAGAAAAGAGTTTGTAAAACATTTTGAAGTAAAGCAGTTTGATAAACAGTTTGAACAGTGATAAAATCATTGGTTCTATAGTTATTAATCACATGTGATTGATGTAATAACTATAAGTATTTAACTTGTATTCCCCCCCATAAAAGTATTTAAAATATTTAAAAGTATTTCAAAGGTTAATTAAAGGGGTATGAACTCACTTGTGGTCAGTGGATTGGATTGAAGTATCGGATACCGTGCTAGGTGGCAAACGGAGACTTGTACACACGCACGAGCCTAGTTATCGTATAATGAACATATGTATAACTAATTAGCCTTATTATAACTAATAATATGAGTTGGGACACTCTAGAAACTGAAAAAACTTTGTTTCAAGTGTTAAAGTTCACAAGGTTTGCATCCGAGTGCTAGTAGGGCATAACTAGGGTGTTTGGGGTCCAAGGGTAAACTCCTTGGGAGTTTACGGTCTAAATGACCTTTACCCTTGGATTTTACGGTAGTAAAATCTAGGGTTTACGGTCCAAACTCCAAATATTGCAATCCAAGAGTTGTTTTGGAGTTTAACAAGTCCATAGAAGTAACCTTCCTAAGTGGTTTAACTCTTGGAATGGATTAAGACCACAAAACACCCTCCTTGAGGTGTTTACGGCCTAAGGGTATTTTCCCTTGGGTTTACTACGTAAACCCTTATGGGAAGTGGTATTTTTGTTGTTTTATGTCCTTATCACAACTAGGTAAACATCTAAGTTAGTCTTTAGGGTTAAGAAAGGAATATAACTCATTTAAACACCTTTTTTGGTGTTTACGGTTTTGGGGCATCCTAAGACCGTAAACACCTATAAATTGTGATGATTTGTGTTTTTCAAAGCTTAAACATATCAATGGAAGGTTCAAATATGTTAAGGTAAGTCTAGGGCTTCAAACTAGGGCTTAAAATAGGACTTAAGCCAAATTTGAGGGACTTTATGGTGTTTGCGGTCCAAGCATCTTCTTGGACCGTGAACGCCTCAATCATGGTGTTCTTGGCTGATTTCCTTGGTGTTTGTTTGATATACTAGCTTACAAGCACTTAAGGATAAGAGTACTTACTATAATGGTGCTTGATTCGAGCTAAAAGGGCCAAGAACACTTAGTGTGTATTCTTGGTGTTCTTGGTGTTTTGGAAAATCTAAACAAAAACTGGAAATGAATGGATGAATAGATGCACAAACACTAGATTAAGTGTTTTACTAACTTGAAATGGTTAGAACACTTACAAGATCGGAGTTTTGGAATTTAATGTTGGATGATAGTTGAGAGAGTTTTTGGGAGTTTACTCTTTTCACTATTTGGGGAGTAAACACAATGACTAGATTATTGGGGAGTAAACTCATACATAGGCATGAGTTTACGGTTTTTGGGTGATTCCTAAACCCAAAACATAAAAGTTTAGTTGGGTGATTCTAATATGCGTGGTGTTTGCGGTTTCTCAAAATAAAACCCGAGACGACACTTTCTTTCACCCGTTCGTTTAAAAATAATAATAAAATAATTAAACAAACTTTATATTTCTTAAAAATAAGAAATAATGATATTAAATCATGATACGAAGTGGTTGACTTTTAGGGTTTGACCAAAAGAAATTTCGGGTTGTCACATCACCCCCTGTTAAGGGAATTTCATCCCGAAATTAAAGTCTAAGTAAATAAAGTAGTTACAAATAACTAAGCAAAGAGATGAGGGTATCTCAGTTTCATCTGATCCTCGCATTCCCAAGTGAATTCCGGTCCTCGCTTGGCGATCCAGCGAACCTTCACAATCGGGATACAGCTTTGTTTCATCTTCTTGACCTCACGGTCCATGATCTCTACAGGTTCTTCCACGAAGTTGAGGCTCTCATTGATCTCGATCTCGTCGAGAGGGATTACAAGATTCTCGTCGGACAGACACTTTTTCAATTTAGATACGTGGAATGTAGAATGTACGTTACGAAGTGTGTCGGGTAGGTCGAGTTTGTAAGCTACGGGGCCGACTCTTGCAAGAATCTTGAAAGGCCCTATGTACCTCGAATTAAGCTTCCCACGCTTACCGAAGCATATCAAGCCCTTCCAGGGTGAGACTTTGAGAAGGACTCGGTCTCCCACCTGAAATTCCAAAGGTTTTCTTCGCTTATCAGCGTAGCTCTTCTGTCGGTCTCTAGAGGCTTTCAATCGTTCACGGATCTGAACGATTTTCTCTGTCGTTTCCCGAATGATCTCCGGACCGGTGAGAGTACTGTCAGAAGCTTGCCCCCTGGATAATTGGGTATCACCCACTTCAGCCTAGCACAGAGGGGATCTACACTTTCGGCCGTAGAGGGCTTCAAATTGTGCTGCCTTTATGCTCGTGTGATAACTGTTGTTGTAGGAAAATTCGACAAGGGGTAAATGGGTATCCCATGCTTTTCCAAAGTCAATTACACAAGCACGTAACATATCTTCTAAAGTCTGGATTGTTCTCTCACTTTGTCTGTCGTTCTGTGGATGGTAGGTTGTGCTCATGTCTAGCCTTATTCCCAGGGAATGTTGTAGTGATTGCCATAATCTTGAGGTGAACCTACTATCTCTATCGGAGATAATGGATATAGGCACACCATGTAGCCGTACGATTTCCCTAATGTATGTTCTCGTAAGTTTCTCCATCTTATTGGTTTCTTTGATAGGCAGGAAGTGTGCAGACTTGGTCAATCTATCGACGATGATCCATATGGTATCAAGTCCACCCATTGTCTTGGGCAACTTGGTTATGAAATCCATAGTGATTCGCTCCCACTTCCATTCTGGAATCTCTGGTTGTTGCAGTAAACCGGAGGGCTTCTGGTACTCGACCTTAACCTTTGCGCAAGTAAGGCATTTACTTACGAAGGTAGCAATCTCTGCTTTTATATTAGGCCACCAGTATAGCTTTTTAAGATCCAGATACATCTTATCTGAACCTGGATGGACGGAATACCGAGTGTTGTGCGCCTCGGTCATGACCAAGTCTCGGAAACCACCGTGTTTCGGTGTCCAGATCCGGTCCATGAAATATAAGGCTCCATCACCCTTGGCTTCTAAATTCTTGTCCATTCCTCTGAGGAATTCACTCGGCACATTTTTAGGTTTCATGGCTTCAAGTTGGGCCACCTGAATTTGTTTAGACAAGTGTGAATGGATGGTTACTGATAATGACTTGACCCTGCGACCAGAATATTCCATCCGACTTAGGGCGTCTGCTACTACGTTGGCTTTACCCGGATGATAACGAATATCGCATTCGTAGTCACTGAGTAGCTCGACCCACCATCGTTGTCTCATGTTGAGCTCCTTCTGATCGAATATGTGTTGTAAACTCCTGTGGTCGGTAAATATAGTGCGTTTCGTCCCGTAAAAGTAATGTCTCCAGATCTTCAGAGCAAACACCACTGCTCCTAGCTCAAGATCGTGGGCCGTGTAATTAACTTCGTGTGTCTTCAACTGTATGGAGGCGTAGGCGATGACCTTACCTCGCTGCATCAGAACACACCCGAGCCCTTGATTCGATGCATCGCAATAGACTACGAAATCCTCTATCCCTTCGGGGAGAGATAGTATTGGTGCGGTGCACAAGGCTCGCTTGAGCGTTTGGAACGCTCTTTCTTGTTTCTCTTCCCAGTCAAAGGCCACGCCTTTATGGGTCAGGGTTGTAAGAGGTTTCGCTATTCGGGAGAAGTTTTGTATGAATCTTCGGAAGTAGCCAGCGAGGCCTAGAAATTGACGAGTTTCTGTAGGCGTCTTCGGTGCTGACCAGTTCTCAATGGCTTTAATTTTGGATGGGTCCACGTGGATTCCCTCTTCGCTTACCACGTGTCCTAAGAATTCGACTCTTCAGATCCAAAATTCACATTTTGAGAACTTTGCATAGAGTTTCCCCGTTTGTAAAGTTCCTAAAACTTGTCGCAGGTGATCGCCATGCTCTTTCTTACTTCGGGAGTAGATCAGGATGTCGTCAATGAAAACGATGACGAACTGATCCAAGTAAGGTCGGCATACTCTGTTCATCAGGTCCATGAAAACTGCGGGTGCATTGGTCAATCCGAATGGCATCACCACGAACTCGTAGTGTCCGTAACGAGTTTGGAAGCCTGTCTTTGGAACATCCTCCTCTAGTACTCGTAACTGGTGATATCCAGATCTCAGATCAATTTTGGAGAAGTAATTCGCCCCTTGCAGTTGGTCAAATAGATCGTCTATGCGCGGCAGAGGGTATCGATTCTTGACCGTTAGTTTGTTGAGTTCCCTGTAGTCGATGCACATACGGAATGATCCATCTTTCTTCTTAACAAACAAGACTGGTGCTCCCCAAGGTGAGAAGTTTGGTCTTATGAAACCCTTGCTGAGTAGTTCGTTAAGTTGACCGGATAGTTCCTGCATCTCTGCTGGTGCTAATCGGTAGGGTGACTTGGCTGTTGGGACAGCTCCTGGGACTAAGTCGATTCTGAACTCGACCTGTCGTTGCGGAGGTAATCCTAGTAGCTCTTCTGGGAAAATGCCAGGGAAGTCGCTTACTACTAGAATGTTCTTTAGTTCTTTTGTTTCGAGGTTCGTGTCGACAATGTGAGCAAGGATTGCATGGTATTCTTTACGCAGATATTTCTGTGCTTGAATACTTGATATAATACGGAGACTCGCACCAGGTTTGTCGCCGTAGGCGATAAGAGTTTCGTTAGACGGGAGGTTTAGACGAACTGCTTTCTCGAAGCACATGATGTCGGCTCGATGAGAAGGCTCAACCAATCCATGTCGATGATAACGTCAAAGCTTTTAATCGAGACTGGCATAAGGTCGATTGGGAATGAATGGTTATCTAGAGTTAGGGTACATCCTAGGTATATGCTATCGGTGTTTTCTGTTTTTCCATTAGCCATTTCTATTGTGAATTGTTCTTTACGTGAGTGTGGTTGTTGTTTAAGCATGCGAGCAAATTTATGGTTCACGAAGCTTCGCTCCGCTCCACTATCGAACAGAATGCATGCATAGGAGTTATCGAGGAGGAACGTACCAGTTACCACCGTCGGGTCAGCAACTGCTTCCCCATGGCCTATTGCCAATACCCTCCCTGCTTTGCCAGCATTCTTCTCTTTGGGGCAGTCCCTCTTATAGTGGCCTGCTTCACCACATCCATAGCAGGTCGGGCTTGCGCCAGAGCCGAGGACTTGGGTGATCGGGCTCGCCGGGAATTTACAGAAACGGACGGTGTGTCCTTTCTTGTTGCAGTTAGAGCACTGCATTTCACAGCAGGGGTCGTGGTGGTGGAAGTTGCATTTGTTGCACTTAGGAAAACTTCCAACATACTGTCTCACCGGAGCAGTATCAGCAGCACGGGTTATCGCGGCATGAACAGCCATAACTTGCTGCTTTTAGCAGCTCGTTTTCTTCTTGTCTTCCTATAACTTTCGCTTAGTGTCAGCGGGTTTGGAGGGTTCCGGGATGGCTAGGGTTGTTTTTGTTGCAGGGGTTTTGACCCCATGGTCAATGAGTCGATGTGCCAGTCGCTTGGCACTGTCGAAGGTAGCGGGGTTTGATGATAGGACATTCCCCTGATACGGAGGCACTAGCCCCCATATGTACCTTTCGATCTTTTTCCCTTCAGTGGGAACCGTATTGGGGCAGAGGGCCACCAGTTCGCTGAATCTGGCGGTATAAGCGACAATGTTGGTGCCCTTCATGGTCAAGCTCCAAAGCTCCTGCTCTAGTTTCTGGATTTCGCCCCTTGGGCAGTATTCCTCAATCATGAGGTCTTTCATCATTTCCCAGCCTATGTCGTTGGCTACAACGAGGGTTAGAGCTTTAACGTGGCCGTTCCACCACGTCAGGGCCTTTCCTTCAAAGGTCCACTCACTTTGACCGTTTATCTGCGGGTGAAAGGCGGTGCTAAAATGCTGACGAGTGCCCAACTCGTCATGAAATTTCTTCCAAAACCTAGAAGTAAAACGCACATCCCTATCTGAAATCCCGGATACTAGAACCCCGTGCCGTGCCACTATCTCCCTGATATAGATGTCGGCCAACTTGTCGGTCAATATGCTCTCCTGAATTGGAGTAAATGGGCGCTCTTGGTCAATCGGTCCATGATGACCCATATCGAATCCACTCCTCTTGTGGTGTTGGGAAGCCTTGTGATAAAATCCATCATATTATATTTCCATTTCCACAACGGGATGTCCAAAGACTGCATCTTGTCGTGCGGTCTCTGATGCCCGACCTTGACCTTCCTGCAAGTCAAACACCGCTCAACGTATCAAGCCACATCCCGCTTCATGCAGGGCCACCAATAGTCTAGACGAAGATACCAATACATCTTCATCGCCTCGAGATGAATAGAGAACCGGGATTTGTGTGCCTCCTCCATCAGAACCAGACGCACGCCACCATGATAAGGGACCCACACCCTATGGTGAAGAGTCAATAACCCTCGGCTATCATAGTCGAAGGAGGAAACCTGTCCCACAATTCGCTCACTCTTCCGATGTTCCTCCTTCATAGCCTCTTGCTGAGCCTCCCGAATCCGCTCCAACAGCACAGTCACTACTATCTTCCATAGGAAGATATCTCGGATCAGTGCTGACTTACGGTTAAGCACGTCGGCCACAACATTGGCCTTCCCTGGGTGATAAAGGATCTCGCAATCATAATACTTTACCACGTCCAACAACCGATGCTGCCTCATGTTTAGATTTGGCTGATCCATAAGGTACCTCAAACTCTTATGGTCCGTGTAAATGGTATAGCGAACCCCATAGAGGTAATGATGCCAAATCTTGAGGGCGAACACAACAGCCCCCCAGCTCCAAGACATGCGTCGGGTAATTCACCTCGTGAGGCTTCAGTTGGCTCGACGCGTAGGCGATGACATGCCCTCTCTTCATCAATACCACGCCTAAACATAAGATAGACGCATTGCAGTACACAACAAAATCCTCTATGCCCTTAGGCAGGGCTAAGATTGGCGCCTCGTACAATCTCTGTCTCATTGTCTCGAACGCTGCCTGCTGCTCAGGCCCCCAACGAAAGACCACAACCTTCCTTGTTAGCCTTGTCAATGGTACGGCTATCTTGGATAAATCCTGGATGAATCTCCGATAATAGCCTGCTAAACCCAGGAAACTCCGAATCTCGGATAGAGACTTCGGAACCTCCCATCTCATCACGGCCTCTATCTTGGTCGGGTCTACTGAAATCTCGTACTGGTTGACAAGGTGCCCAAGAAACTGCACCTCGCGCAACCAGAACTCACACTTGAAGAACTTAGCATATAAGCTCTCTCTCCTCAGGGTCTCCAACACCTCTCGGAGATGCCCCTCGTGCTCCTCCTGCGTCTTGGAATAAACCAAGATGTCATCAATGAAAACTATCACAGGCCGATCCAACATCAGTCTGCACACGCGGTTCATGAGGTCCATGAATGCGACAGGAGCATTGGTGAGCCCAAACGGCATCACCACGAACTCAAAATGGTTGTAGCACGTCCGAAACGCGGTCTTCTACATATCCTCCTCTCTGACCCTCATCTGGTGATAACCTGAACGCAAATCGATCTTGGAGAACCAATATGCTCCCTGTAACTGGTCAAAGAGATCATCAATCCTCGGGAGTGGGTAACGGTTCTTCAATGTTACCTTGTTCAGCTCCTGATAGTCTATACACATCCGATGTGACCTGTCTTTCTTCTTCACAAACAGAATCGGGGCTCCCCAGGGTGAACTGCTCGGCTTGATAAATCCCTTGTCTAGCAGCTCCTGCAGCTACGTAGACAACTCCTGCATCTCGGGAGGAGCCAACCGATAGGGTGCCTTGGCTATTGGACCCGCACCAGGGACTAGATCGATCCTGAACTCCACCTGGCGCTCCGGAGGTATCCCAGGCAGCTCCTCGGGGAATACGTCTGCAAACTCTTGTACTACGGGCACCTCATCCACCGTCGCTCTATCCACCTCCCAGGTATCCATAACATACACCACATAAACTGCGCAACCCTGCTGGAGGTAGCGCCTTGCCCTCGCCGCTGAACATAGGGTTGGCCCTCGTTATTGTCTCTCACCCTGAATCACCAACTCTCCCCTACTTGGGGCTTTGACTCGCACTAGTTGTTGCGTGCAGTCTATCACTACCCTATTGGGGCTTAATCAATCCATACCAATAATAACCTTGTTCCCCCGCAAAGGTATGGGAACCAGATCCACCAGATAACGCTCCTCAAACAATCTCAATACATAATCCCAGAAAACCTCTGATGCTCGCACCGATCGATCGTCGGCAATCTCCACCTCTAAAGGGCAATCATACATGCCCGAAGACTCAGGAAACTTCTTGCTAAGAGCAAGAGAAACAAATGATTGGGTAGCCCCCGAATCGAACAACACCTGAACTGGGATAATGTTCACATGGAACGATCCTAAGCAGAGCACATACATATAATATATCAACATTACAGCAACATAACATGAAAGCATAAATAAAGAATCATACCAGTCACCACATCGGGTGCGATGTGTGCCTCCTTGGTAGTCAACTGGAATGCTCGACTCCTCACCACTGGAACCTCTGCCTTGCCCTACCGGCCATCAGTGATCTGCAGGGTCGCTGGAGCTGGCGCCTTCACTGGCGTTGATGGTGCTATCAACTGGGGGCAATTGGCCTTCCTGTGTCCCCTCTGGTTGCAGTGGAAGCACAGCAACTCAGACGTCTGAATAACCGGTGAAGGGGCAGTATAATCCTTGTTGAAATGCCTCGTCTTGCCGCACTTGTAGCAGCCCGATGATCCCAATCTACATGCCCCCTTATGTGTCCTGTCGCATTTCCTGCAGCGGCCTCGCCCCTATTGGCCCTTTGGCCCAGTCTGATCCCTTGGGCTTCTTCCCCGAAGCCCCTGTAACCTGTCCCTCCTCTGCCTTCCTCTTCCGGATATGCTCCAAATCAATCTCCTTTTCCCTAGCCCTGGCAATCATGTAATCCACGGTAGGGCATGTTGAAAAACTAACAGCTCCCGGATGTCAGCTCGTAACATGTCATGGTAGCGGGTCCGCCTCATATCCTCATCACTTCCATAATGGGGCACTAACAACACCCTCTCCCGGAACTTGGTGGTGATCTCCGCCACAGTCTCCGTCGTTTGCCTCATATCTAAAAACTCCCTGGCCAACTGCTAAAGCTCGACAGCCAGTGCAAACTCTGCCCTGAACCTGGTCATGAAGTCCGACTAGGTCATAGCCTCGACATCCGAGGCTCCAAATGAGTCACCAACAGACTCCCACCAGCCTCTAGCTCTGTCTCTCAAACACCCTGCTGCGTATCTCACCTTCGACCCCTCGGGGCAGAAGCTAGTCAACTGTGCAGACTCGATGTGTGCAATCCACCGCCTGGCAGCTATGGGGTCCTTCCCCCGTGAAAGTCCGGTGCACCACTGCCCCTGAAGTCATTAAAGGACAGTGTGCGAGATCCCGACTGGCCAGATGCCATGTTGCTCCTAAATGCCCTGAGGCGATCCTCCATCAACTCAACTATCCCTTCCTTGATCGACCCGAAGATAATGGGAGTCGACTCAAGGATGCCCCTGGTGATCTCTGATGCGATGAACTTGCGTAGCCTCTCATCCCCTAGCTCGGAACCTGATCCCTCTCCTAAACTGCCAACTGTTGGCCTTGATCGTAGTACCACCATTCTACATTATATAAACAATGATTGTTAGCGATACTGATACCTCTTGAAGGGACCACATCTATTACAAGTTCCCTGGTCTTGCCTTAGCCTTCCTTAATTCGGGTACGGATCGGCCCATACTACCTTCCACATTTATCCGTACCTTCTTTAAGGACTACCTTGACTCCACCATATCCCTTTTTACCACTGCTATCTTTATCCTAGGCTTACCCTAGGAAAATCTTTGGCTCCACTTAACTAATCCTCAGCTGCTGAAGGCCTCCTTGTAAGTCCAGTTAGCCATCACCTGAATACCATCACATGTGATGAGGCTCGGATAATCTGTAACATCTGGAATCCCAGGTATTTTATTCTAATATTTTATTTTTGGAGTTTGTGAATGAACTAGGCGAGTTGATGCTTAGACTCGCCGAGTAGGATCGCGGATTATCATCTGGTTTCGCAACTGGACTTGGCGAGTCCATTAGTGGACTCGGCGAGTCCACGCTGTTTAATGAAACCCTAATCCCCCGGTTTGGAGCCTATTTAAGGGCACTCATAGCCTCCCATTGTGGCTACCAGTCCCTTGAGAGAACCCTAAGTGAGCTAAATCGTTTGTGAGGAAGGAGAAGCTATATTTGATCTTTCTATCTTTGGTTTAGCAAGAATAAGGTGATCAAGAGCAAAAGGAGACTTAAGGAGGTGCGATTCTAGTGCATTCAGAGTCCAGAGACTTCATCTTCAGGTATTTATTCGGACCTTCTTCAGTTTTGGTGTTGATTCTTAGAGTTAGGGTTTTCTAACCCATTTTGAGGATGATTATGTGGAGCAATTGGTCCCTTCTCGAGTTTATGCTTTGGATTTGGACTCAAAGAGGTCCAGAGACCTTAACCCTTGGAGCTTTATGAGTTATTTTGGGAGTCATGAACTTAGAATGTCATTTTTGGAGCTAAATCACCAAATGATACCATCTAGATAATATATGAGTGTCAAGGTCTGGACTTTACGTGATTATTATGCTTGGGAAGACCAGATCTATGCATTAAAGGAACAGATCTGAACTTAGGAGGTCAATGGAGTTTGTGCATGGCATGTACTCGCCGAGTTGTTCTTGAGACTCGACGAGTTGAGTCAGGGTAGCCACGCGATTCATGCCTGGGGACTCGTCGAGTAAAGGGAGGGACTCGACGCGTCAAACGGGACTAAAGAGTTAGTGGACACGTGTAGACTCGCCGAGTCGCCAATGTGCACTCAACGAGTCAGGTGAAAGTTGATCGTTGACTTTTAGGGTTTGGTCAACAATTGTACTTTTGGATCAGAAAGGGGTAAAATGGTCTTTACCCTTCTATGGATTTTATGAAGGGGTGTAGTCTAGCCTTGAGAGCTGTCAATGATTCAAATAATTACCTTATGTGATTAGGCGGGGCTAGGTCATTGTTTCGAGGTACAGAGATACCGAGTTGTGACTTTCTGAGACATTCCCGAGGTGAGGCTTCTCACTATACATTACCTAGTGTGGAAACCATGAGCAGACTGGAGGTTCTTATATGTTATGTGTTATGTGCTATTTTGTGTATATGTGTTTGTGACATATGTATGTTATGTGATATAGACCGGACCGGAGGGTCCAATGATATAGACCAGGCCGGAGGGTCCAACAAGATAGACCGGGTCGGAGGACCCAACGATACGGAACTGGAGGGTTCCGCTGAGACACATCGACTAGACAGCCATATTGTAGCCTTGAGTGGCGTATGTGTTGTATGTGGTATTTTGGGGAACTCACTAAGAATTTATGCTTACCGTGTTGTGTGAAATGTGTTTCAGGTACCAGCGAGGATCGCGGGAAGGCTCCAGCTTGATTGTACACATTGTTGGAGTATTTTGATGAGATTTTGGGGAGATTTTTTTGATTACTTATATTATGGATGTTTATGAATTGAGATACATTTTGATTTTCTTATGAGTTATGAAACTTGAAAATTTTGTTTTCAAAATTTTGGTGTTACAAGTTGGTATCAGAGCCTTGGTTTGAGGGATTCGGATTCACCTTCGGGTGTATTTGAACTCAAATTGAGGATGTGAGGATCTTAAAAAAAAACAAACAACTTTTCTAAAGTAAAGAAAAAAAATGAGAGAGATGAAAAGAAGCAGTGTGTTCAATCAGCAAGCGCCCGAACGGTGATTTCCCAAAATACCCTTACGTTTGATATTATGAGATATTATGTAATGAGTTATACATGCTTGAGTAGGATAGATAATCATGATAGGACTAGGGTGGCCTGATTTCTGATGCCTTAGCCTAGGTGATTCCTGCTGCTAAGAGAATACTTGTGAGTGAGTAGGTAGCAGTAAGGAGCTTATGAGGGGCTGATTAGGGTATAGCCTGTATATGGTATGCTTGTGATTTGGGATTCTAGGAAGAAGACTGGGAGTGAGTACTGATATGATGTGGAAGGTAGTATAGGGCCCGTACTACTGGAAACCAAAGAATCAAGTAGGGTGAGTAATCAAGTGTGAGTGATCTCGATTAAGTCTCTGATCATTTTGTGATTTTATTTTAGAGACAGCATGGTGGTTACGAGACGATAGGATGGGGACAGTGGAACTAGTGGTATTTGTGATGAGGAGATTCGGAGGATCATTCAGGGCGGAGATTCCCGAGATGTTTGGGTCTATTAAGACCACATTGATCGAGACGTTTGATGAGCGTTATGCTACTTTGAATGATGCTGCTGTAGTCGCAGCCACTGCAGTTGTTGCTGTTGCGAGACCCCAGGGTGGTGATTTGTTGTTGTACCAAGAGTTCAGCAACACGAAACCACCAGAGTTCGATGGTACGCAGGATCAATCGCTGCGATGAGGTGGATTTCAGACATAGAGGGATGTTTTTATATGTGTTCATGTCTGGAGAACTTGAGGGTTCGGTTCGCGTTGAACCAACTTCGCTTAGGGGCGAAAGACTGGTGGAAGTTTGTGACGGCAGACTTTTCGATGTCAGAGTTGACTGCAGTGACTTAGGAGAAGTTCACTGCAATGTTTCATGATGAGTATGTTCCCCCGGTTGAGAGGGAACGTCTAGCCCAGGAGTTTATGACCCTCAAGCAGGAGACTGAGTCGGTGACAGTGATTACAAGGATGCTCCATGAGTAGGCGTTGTTTTGCCCTAAGTAGGTTTCTACCGAGCAGACTCGCATGAGTCGTTATCTGAGCATACTGAGGAGGGACATTAGTAAGTTCGTGGCGAACTCAACCTACCGGACATTTGCCGAACTCCAGGAAAATGCCCGGAAGAGGGAGATTGAGCTAGAGACTCAGGCGAGGGAGGAGGATGAGTCCCAGAAGGGTGATCGACGACCGGCACAGTCGCAGCCGGCCGCCAAGCGGGCGAAGCCCGCTGATTCGAGGTCTGGTGGTCCGAAGGGCCGTACTTGTGGGAAGTGCGGCAAGAGCCATGATGGGGAGTGCAGGACGGGGGTGTGTTACAAGTGTGGGAAGGAAGGTCACTATGCGAGGGATTTTCCTAAGGGGTTCTCGGTTTGCTTTCATTGCAACCAGACCGGCCATCGAAAGGCCGAGTGCCCCCATCATCAAAAACCAGCACAGGGATCCGCACCTGCTGCTAGAGTTACCGAGACCCAGCCAGCGAAGGCCGAAGCATCGAAGGCTAGACGGAGAGCCTTCGAGCTGACCGCGGAAGAGGTCCGTGCAGCGCCTGACGTCGTGGCTGGTAAGTATTCTTTCATTTATTTGTGTTGAGATTATGTTATTGTGCTTATGTTATGATATGCGTAGGTACTTTTCTTGTGAGTTCTGTACCTGCCTTGGTGCTGTTTGACTCGGGTGCCAGTCAGTCCTTTGTATCTTTAGCTTTTTGTCAGCATATCAGTATTCCGAGAGAGGCATTGAGTCGACCTCTACGAGTTTCTATAGCTGAGGAACAAGCGGTACATGCTACTGATGTGATCCGTGGGTGTGTACTTGAGATCTTCGGGGTAAAGTTTCTGACAGACTTGATTCCGATTCCTATGGGGGATGTTTGTGTCATTATAGGCATGGACTGGTTGTGTAGATTTGGTGCGGTTATCGACTGCGAGCGATAGTTGGTGACCATACGGAACCCTAGTGGAGGAGAGCTTACAGTGTATGGCGAGGGTACGCGATCGGGGTCGGCATTTTGTTCAGCCGCTAGAGCAAGACAAAGCATACAGTAGTGCTGTCAGGGATTTGTAGCGTATGTGATGGACACGAGGATGGATTTAGAGAGACCGAGGTCGATTGATGAGGTTCCGATAGTGCGTGAGTTCCCGGATGTATTTCCGGAAGAGCTGTCGGGCGTGCCTCCCGAGAGGAAGGTAGAGTTCAGTGTCGATTTGGTTCCGAGGGCTGCGCCTATCGCCAAGGCGCCCTATCACCTTGCGCCTCCAGAGATGCATGAGTTATTCTCGTAGCTTCAGGAGCTACTGGGGAAGGGGTTTATTCGGCCGAGTAGTTCGCCGTGGGGAGTTCCTATCCTTTTTGTAAAGAAAAAGGATGGTTCACACCGAATGTGCATTGATTACCGGGAGTTGAACAAGTTAACGGTCAAGAACCATTACCCATTGCTGAGGATCAACGATTTGTTAGATCAGCTGCAGGGAGCATCTTGGTTCTCCAAGATCGATTTGAGGTCTGGATGTCATCAGGTGAGGGTACGAGATGAAGATATCCAGAAGACAGCGTTCAGGACTCGTTACGGGCATTACGAGTTCGTGGTGATGCCTTTCAGGCTCACCAATGCACCAGCAATGTTCATGGACCTCATGAACAGGGTGTGTAGGCCGATGTTAGATCGCTCGGTGATCGTATTCATCAACGACATATTGGTGTATTCGAGATCCAGAGGGCAGCATGAGGAGCATTTGAGAGAAATCCTCGGGGTTTTGAGATCGGAGAGGCTTTATGCCAAATTCTCCAAGTGCGATTTCTGGTTACGAGAGGTCCAGTTCCTAGGGCATCTCGTTAACCAGAAAGGGATATTGGTCGATCCGGACAAGATTGAGGCAGTGATGAGTTGGGAGGTGCCGAGGTCACCTACAGAGATCAGGAGTTTCCTAGGATTGGCAGGTTATTATCAGAGATTTATCAGGGATTTCTCCAAGATCGTCGTGCCACTCACCAAATTGACCCGGAAGGGTGTAGCTTTTTCATGGGGCCCAGAGCACCAGGCCTCCTTCGAGACACTTCACCAAAGATTATGCGAAGCCTCGGTGTTATCCCTTCCGGAGGGAATGGAGGATTTTGTGGTGTATTGTGAAGCGTCGATATCAGGGTTGGGAGCAGTGCTTATGTAGAGGGGGCATGTGATAGCATATGCATCGAGGCAGCTGAAGCCTCATGAGGCAAGGTATCCCACCCACGATTTAGAGTTGGGGGTAGTGGTGTTCACCCTCAAGATCTGGCATCACTATCTGTATGGGGTCCAGTGTACCATATACACGAATCACAAGAGCCTGATGTACTTGATGGATCAGCCCAACCTGAACATGCGGCAGAGAAGATGGTTGGATGTGGTAAAGGATTGTGATTGTGAGATCCTGTACCACACAAGTAAGGCTAACATGGTAGCCGATTCCCTGAGCCGTAGCTTGGAGAGCGTCCCGATACGAGACGTTTGTATGAGATTGACAGTGATCACTCCGGTGTTGGACACCATTCGAGGAGCCCAGGCTAAGGTCGTGAGACAAGAAAACCAGAAGAGAGAGTGAGTTATCGGGCAGGTATCAGAGTTCGTTACCGATGGCAGGGGGCTTATGACATTTCAGGGTTGGATCTAGGTGTCGTTTGTGGGCGGGACGCATACCATTTTGATGGAAGAGGCACATTACTCGAAGTTATTGATCCATCCCGGGGCCACTAAGATGTATTTGGACCTAAAGAGGGAGTATTGGTGGTCTTGTATGAAGAGGGACATTGCGTGGTTCGTTGAGAGGTGCCTAACCTGTCACCGGGTTAAGGCCGAGCACCAGAGACCGCATGGTAAGTTGCAGCCGTTAGAGGTTCCCAAGTGGAAGTGGGAACAGATTGCTATGGACTTTACCACCAAATTGTCAAGGACTGCGAGGGGCGTCGATACAATTTAGGTGATTGTAGACCGGTTAACGAAGAGCGCTCATTTCCTTGTTATCAGTGAGAGCTCTTCCGCAGAGAAGTTGGCAAAGATGTACATGAGGGAGGTGGTATCGCGGCATGGAGTGCCGATCTCGATTGTCTCGGATCGAGATGCGCGTTTCACTTCCAGATTCTGGAAGAAAGTTCATGAAGAGTTAGGAACGAGGCTGCATTTTAGTACCTCATACCACCCATAGACTGACGGGCAGAGCGCGCGAACGATCCAGATGCTCAAGGACATGCTCCGAGCGTGTGTGTTGGATTTCGGTGGGAGTTGGGACACATATTTTCCCTTGGCAGAGTTTTCCTACAACAACAGCCATCATTCGAGCATTGGTATGCCACCCTTTGAGCTGTTGTATGGGAGGAGGTGTCGGACCCCCATTTGCTGGGGAGAGGTGGGGCAACGCGTAATGGGTAGTACGGAGATCGTGCTTCAGACGTCAGAGCAGATACAGTAGGTCAGGAAAAGGTTGTTGACCGCTCAGAGCCGCCAAAAGAGTTATGCGGACAGGAGCCAGTCCGAGCTCGAGTTCTAAGTCGATGACTTCGTGCTCCTGAAGGTCTCTCCTTGGAAAGGAGTGATCCGATTCAGGAAGAGGAGCAAGCTGGGGCCCCGATATATTGGTCCTTTCAGGGTGATCGCGCGGGTAGGCAAGGTAGCCTACCGTTTAGAGCTTCCTGTGGAGTTGATTCAGATTCACGATACATTTCACGTGTCCCAGTTGAGGAAGTGTATCGTTGATGAGTCGGTAGTGGTTCTGTTAGAAGATATCCAGGTGGATATGGGTCTGAATTATATTGAGAAGCCGATTGCGGTTCGAGATTGGAGGGTAAAGATTTTGAGGAACAAGGAAGTGTCTTTGGTGCAGGTCCAGTGGCAGCATCGGAAAGGGTCAGAGCTGACTTGGGAGCCGGAACGTGAGATGCGTGAGCAGCACCCGGAGTTGTTTGTCGAGTAAGACTTCGAGGACGAAGTATGATTCTAGTAGGGGAGAATTGTAACATCCGGATTCCCAGGTATTTTATTCTAATATTTTGTTTTTGGAGTTTGTGAAGGAACTCGACGAGTTGATGCTTAGACTCGCCGAGTAAGGTCGCGGATTATAATCCGGGTTGGCAACTGGACTCGGCGAGTCCATTACTGGACTCGGCGAGTCCACTATGTTTAATGAAACCCTAATCCCCCAGGTTTGGAGCCTATTTAAGGGCACTCATAGCCTCCCATTGTGGCTACCAGTCCCTTGAGAGAACCCTAAGTGAGCTAAATCGTTTGTGAGGAAGGAGAAGCTATATTTGATCTTTCTTTCTTTGGTTTAGCAAGAAGAAGGTGATCAAGAGCAAGAGGAGACTGGAGGAGGTGCGATTCTAGTGGATTCAGAGTCCAGAGACTTCATCTTCAGGTATTTATTCGGACCTTCTTCAGTTTTGGTGTTGATTCTTAGAGTTGGGGTTTTCTAACCCCTTTTAAGGATGGTTATTGTAACGCCCGTAGATCCGGGCTAGTCAATTTAGAGGCAATAGAGGTCGAAAATGACTTTTCAACAAAAGATTATTTAGAATAAATAATCTTAACCAAGTTTTAGAATATGTCACAAGGTTTCCGTACATATAAAGAACGCCGAAATCCGAGTTATAACGAAGAAGTTATGGCCCGTCGAAGTTTTACGGCAAAACCGGCACGGCACCGGTAAGCGTAAATAGTGAATTTATGATAGAGCGATATTTAGCCTTAGCAATCTAAACAAAAGTTGTAGAAAATGTTAAACTAAGAGCGTCGATAAAAAGAACGCCCAAATCTGACTTCGTATGAGGAAGTTATGATTTTTCTAAGATTCAGCTTAGCAGTGCACGGCCCGAAACGCGAATTTTAGTTCGAGTGGTTTTTGGCTTACACGACCTAAATGAGAGTTGAATATCTCATTAATAGGAACTCAACGATAAAAATATGGACGAAAACGGATTCCCTATGAAGGAGTTACGAATTCTTCACGGTCATTTAGCAGTCTAAACGCCTCCTACTGTTAAATTTGAGATCGGTCGAGAATTAGCCGATGGAGTCTAAATGAAAGTTGTAGATCTTGATTTTACCTACACGTTGAAAAAAAGAACGTCAAAAACGGAGCTCGTATGCGAGAGTTATGATTTTTCTAAGTTTGAAGGCTGATACGCGATAGGGGGTGATGTGGCACCACCAGAATTGGACACGTGGCACCACCAGAAGGCTGCCACATGCACCAACTCGGCGAGTAGGTCCCCCTTACTCGGCGAGTAGGCCATTCAGCACCCCTATAAATAGAGGTGCCGGGTTCCCTCATTCTTCACACCTTCCTAAACTATTCTTTCTTTATCTAGATTCTCTCTCTAGCCCCCTAACCCCCCTAAAAGCCTAGGTAAACCCCTAGCACCTGAAGGAAGCCCCGAGGCTCCCGGAGTCCCGAGAAAAAGGGTCTTTCGGCTCGGAAACGCTGCTCCAGCGAAGCCCAGTTTTCGAGAAAAACCCGCTGTTTTATCGAAGGAAATTGTGTTGAGAGTATCGAAGCGATGTCCGAGTGTTGAGTCACCACCTATCAAGTGAGTGCATGGTCCCTTTCATCTTACACATAGATATGAAGTATTTATTATATAATTTACGTGTTGTGAGTGCATAGTCCCTTTCATCTTACACATAGATATGAAGTATTTTATATAAACTACGTGCTATGTGTGCATATTATCTGAATACTTGCTGTCTATGCTGGATGAACGTTTTATACATGTTTTAAAGGATTTAAATTGTATACGTATTTTATATATACGAATATGTTGGGTATGATGATGGGTAGATGAATGATGAGAGATAGAAGATGACGTGAGTATACATTGGCAGCTATAGACTTAGTGCCTATGGGACAAACACCGGTAGCTATGGACTTAGTACCTGTTAGACGTTGGTAGCTATGGATTTAGTACCTGTTGGGAATTGGTAGCTATGGACTTAGTAGCTATTAGTTAGACACTGGTAGCTATGGATTTAGTACCTGTAGGAATTGGTAGCTATCAACTTAGTACCTGTTGAGCACTGGTAGCTATGGATTTAGTACCCGATGAATAGACTATAGCAGCTATGGAATTAGTGCTTTATGAACGAACATCAGCAGCTATGGATTTAGTGCCAGTCCTATAACCCTGGAAGTAAGGGACTTTGGAATAAACGAATGCAGGATAGATGACTCTTAGGAGTAAAGAATATAACGGGGATGGGTAATTGGGTTAATTGTTTGATGATTGAACATAACAATTATATTATTGTGGGTTGAAAACCCTATGTACTCACCAGGTTTCCCAACCTGACCCACTCAGTTTATTTACATCACAGGTGGCGATATGAAGTGACATTACACTGAGAGATTTAAAGAGATGTAGATCACTAGTGTAAATAATTGTAAGTTCTGTTTATGCTTATGTTTCTGTATTAACGATGACATACCAAACGTTTTAAGATGAATAAAAATACGTTTCTTCGAAAATGTTTTAATAATGTATTTATCGTGTTTTTCTGGGAACAAATTCCGCAACCTTTTTATAAAATGAAGTACTCTGATTTTTATAAAGCATAAACAAAATCGGTCTTTTCTGGCCGTGATTTTGGGGGTGTCACAGTTATGTGGAGCAATTGGTCCCTTCTCGAGTTTATGCTTTGGATCTGGACTCAAAGTGGTCCAGAGACCTTAACCCTTGGAGCTTTATGAGTTATTTTGGGAGTCATGAACTTAGAATGTCATTTTTGGGGCTAAATCACCAAATGATACCATCTAGATAATATATGAGTGTCAAGGTCTGGACTTTACGTGATTATTATGCTTGGGAAGGCCAGATCTACGGATTAAAGGAACAGATCTGACCTCAGGAGGTCAATGGAATTGTGCATGGCATGTACTCGCCGAGTTGTTCTTGAGACTCGGCGAGTTGAGTCGGGGTGGCCCCGCGATTCATGCCTGCGGACTCGTCGAGTAAAGGGAGGGACTCGACGCGTCAAACGGGACTAAAGAGTTAGTGGACATGTGTAGACTCGCCGAGTCGCCAATGTGCACTCGACGAGTCGGGTCAAAGTTGACCGTTGACTTCCATTGACTTTTAGGGTTTGGTCAACAATTGTACTTTTGGATCAGAAAGGGGTAAAATGGTCTTTTACCCTTCTATGGATTTTATGAAGGGGTGTAGTCTAGCCTTGAGAGTTGTCAATGATTTAAATAATTACCTTATGTGATTAGGCGGGGCTAGGTCGTTGTTTCGAGGTTCACAGATATTGAGTTGTGACTTTCTGAGACATTCCCGATGTGAGTCTTCTCACTATACATTACCTAGTGTGGATACCCTGAGCAGACCGGAGGGTCTTATATGTTATGTGTTATGTGTAATTTTGTGTATATGTGTTTGTGATATATGTATGTTATGTGATATAGACCGGACCGGAGGGTCCAATGATATAGACCGGGACGGAGGGTCCAACGAGACTGACCGGGTCGGAGGTCCCAACGAAACGGAACTGGAGGGTTCCGCTGAGACACATCGACCAGAGGGTCATATTGTAGCCTTGAGTGGCGTATGTGCTGTATGTGGTATTTCGGGGAACTCACTAAGCATTTATGCTTACCATGTTGTGTGAAATGTGTTTCAGGTACCAGCGAGGATCACGGGAAGGCGTCAGCTTGATTGTACACATTGTTGGAGTATTTTGATGAGATTCTGGGGAGATGTTTTTTATTACTTATATTTTGAGATGGATGTTTATGAATTGAGATACATTTTGATTTTCTTATGAGTTATGAAATTAGAAAATTTTCTTTTGAAAATTTTGGTGTTATATAATCCTTCGAGTAAAAGACTCATCCCTACAATGGTTGGACTTAGACGAGAGTTGCGCAGTAGGGCCAAATCCAACATTCTGAGATTATTCAACCCTGATAATATGTGATGTGGCATATTCACCTAATGGCTAACTACCATCACTCAGAGTCCCACTAAGCACAGAGCAAGCAACATTCGGATAAAGGAAGCATACTAATGCAAACTACTCTCATAATCAAGAAACTGCACTAGCATACAGTGTTGAACTCATACTATCAGGCATAACCTAAACAGGCTATTCTACTGCTGTCCACTTAATTTCTAGCATGCAATTCACATAAGGCTGGAACACATAAAGCAGGCACGTAAGGCATCCTCCTAGATCCATAGTCCTATTCTAGCATGTTGTTCTACTGAAACTGATAAACATAGCATAACATTGTATGGGTACTTTGGGGAATACTTACTTGAGCTCGGCCGGTCACGCACATCACGCACTTCGTTCTTTCTTAAAACTCTTTACTTACTCTTTTAGAAAACTTTTTCCCTTTTTTTGAAATCCTTTAATCCCTTGATTTGAGTTCAGACACTCCCGAAGGTGTGTCCGAATCCCTCAAACCAGGGCTCTGATACCAACTTGTAACGACCCAATTTTCACGCCCAAAAATTTCATTTAAAATAAGTGGCTTGTAAAATATTTATAGTAAAACATCATCCAACCATATCATTTCATAAAACATATTACGTTTCTGAAAACCCAAAACATGAAAATAATAATAATGTCAGAGTACAATCGCAGAACATCTTATTATGCGGAAATCCAATGTGTGTGTATGATATGCCACTACCACGCCAACTCCTTCCCCTTCGCTGAAGAGGTACCTGAAACCAAAACTGAAAACTGTAAGCACGAAGCTTAGTGAGTCCACCTATCGTACCACATACCATACAATCATATCACATACATACTGTCAGGCATTTATGGGGTGCCCGACCTACCCGTACGGCCATTCTGGGGTGCCGACCTACCCATGTCAAGCCATTCTGGGGTGTTGACTATCCTTCGGTCCTAACAACCGAACTGTTGGGTTTTGAGCATTCTAACACTTCCTAAGTGTACATGTAACCCTAATAAACCTTGGATCTATGTTTGTCTAAGATACATGCATATAATTAATTTTTCCAAGATTTATATCCTAGCTAGCATGGCATGGGGAACATGAATCAAATAAAGCTAGGAGAAATACTTGTTGGATTAGTGTCTAAGTCCATAACTATTTTGGTATGTACTTGACCCGATGGTGCATGGTCCTTTTGGGTTGCCTTCACCAAAGCAACTTGATAGGATGAATTATGGAGAGTAAGGATTAAATATGATTTGTAAATATATTATGAGAATAATATATTAAAGGAGAAATCATATTGTTTAATTAATATTAGTCAATAATTAATTGGTAATTAGTTTTGTGACTAAAAGAGATTAATTAAACTTAAGGGATTGGAATTGTAATTATAAGATAATTATGATTTGGGCCATAGATTGCCTTATATTAAGGGATGGACGAATTATAATGGGAAACCCATAAGGAAATCGTCCATGGGCTTAATTAAAGGAGTCTATGGGTTGCTTAGGGCTTAAGCATCCAAATTAGGGTTTCCTTGTTAGATAACCCTAATAGCCCAACTATATAAAGACCCCTTAAGGCTCAAAAACGTGGCTAATGATCTTTCTAGGGTTTACACACGTTTTTGGTAGCCTCCATCCTCTCTCCTCTTCATTTTCTTGCTTATGGTGCTTGTGAGCCATTAGAGGAGTGACACTTGTGACTCTAAGCCTTCCAAAGTCAATTCAAGGAGGAATTAAGATTATTATTGCTACATAACAATCAAGGTATGATCTTAAACCTAATTACATATTAATATGATTACTTGTATGTTAGAATTAGGGTTTATAGTCTTGGATTCAAAGCATGTACAATAGAGAAACCTAGATCCAAGCATTAGGGTTTGTATGAGCACATAGGATGTCTTATGACCAAAACCCATCAGTGGTATCAGAGACTAGCTTGGTTTCAATTGTATTGATGCATTGTATAACTGAAAATTTTGATTTTTTGGATTGTGGAGGATGGACTCGCCGAGTCCATGGCTGAACTTGCCAAGTCCATGCAGACAGATAATGTTTATCTCGGGATTTCTTGCTGTTTTTGCATGTGGATAGTTACCTTATCATGTTAGATCAATATAAATCCGATTTTATGATATATATGACTATATTCTTGACCTAATTAAAGATAATTATCAATTAACAAGATAATTGTTTCCTTATAAGATAATTGATTAATTATTTTGAGTAAATTGATAAATTGTTTTGCAAGAAATCATTAAACAAATCAAATATGGATAATTATGTAACTAAATGTTAGTTTAGATTATTTGTTATTTGATCCTTGTAGTTATGAAAAGTTTCATATTTTCCCCTTTAGGTTTTATAGTTTAAATTTGAACCCAAAAGTTTTTGAAGTTTTGAAATTTAAATAGTTAAAACCCTAATGTTTTGAAATGTTTCAAAATTTGCCCTCAAGTTTTGGAATTTAAAAGTTGATTAAAAGTTTAATTAGAAATGTTAAATTCTAAAATCCTAGTAATGTTTTGAAAAGTTCAAATCACACCCTTATGGTTTTATTAACTAATTAAGGAGTATAATTAAAAGAGGTTTAATAAATCCATAAAAGTTTAGGTTAACCATTTAATTGAATTAAAAGTGTAATTGTTAAAGTTAACCATATAGTATTTTAAAAGTATAAAATACACTCTATACTATATATAACATTAAAAGTATAACATTATATATATGTATGAGTAAAAGTCAGTCTTACCGTTAGTAGGCCTCATTCACGATGCTGGTCTATAAGGGGTGTTTAAGGAAATTGCCTATAAAATGGCGATTGAATGGGTATCCACTCTTACCCACCGCACTCTTGACTAGTGGAGGGTCGTTAGCCGAACGGGTAGGATAGGACGAAACCTTCCATTATAAGTATAATGAAATACAAAGTAACTAAATGTTTTTCAAATTCCCAATCTTAGTTACTTAGGCAAAAGTGAATTGATGCAATTCCATGAAATTACACTTTGTGCCCTTGCGAAGACGTTAGTGGAGCCTGTGTGGTTTACCGGCACACTAAATGGTTCTAAGCAAAGGTAGCAAAGGGTGACTCAATGTTTGTCATAGTTCGGTGGAGCGTGTGTGGTTTACCGGCACATCGAATAGGTGATTGTAACATGTGAGGGCACCATGTAGTTTACATGGTTATTCACACCCGCTTTGTGATCCTCGGCATCCCAGTTACAAACAAAAGGGGTATATCGAGATTTAAACATGCCATTGAAATGTTCAATGAATCTCAAAGGATCTAGGAGTTTTCATAGATTTAAAACTTAAATTTCTTTTTCGTTTTTCATGGTGGAAATTAGTGAATCATCATTCACTTACCTTCAAATGTTCTGCAATTTGGGTTACGGCATCCCTCTCCCGAGTTGTAGGATATTGTGTTGGGTCCTAGCCTTGGAATTTCATTTGGGTGATTTACCAAGGACTCAATCAATCAACTAACTTGAATTCGTTTTTCTCCCAATGTCAAAGTTCGACAACTATGGTCTTCTCAAATCCTGTGGAAGAAGCATTCCACATGAAGATGATATTCCACGATTCGATCGAGGAACAAGAAATCATGCTTCACTTCCTCCTCATCCTCCTAATTATTCTCCCTAGCCCACAAGATTGTAAAATTGAAAGGTTCAATATCACTCAAGCCCTTTTGGCAAGTAAACATAAAGAGGGCAAGTCGGTGTGTGCACACGTCTTAGGGATGAAGTCACACATTGATAGATTAAGAATGATGGGATCCATTGTCTGTGAAGCGATGGCTGTTGATTGGGTTCTTCGGTCACTTCCTAACTCATATAGTGAGTTCGTAAGAGAGTACTATATGATGAACCGCGACGTGACCCTTATAGATCTCACCTATATGCTTATTGCTGCTGAATCAGCAATGGTTTGGCGCAATAGAAAAGCAAAGTTGATTGGTGAATCTGCCTTCAAGACCTCTATGGATATAGAAAATGGCAATGAAAGACATGCAATGATCGAAAATTTTGATCATAAGAGAAAGGCGATGTCTGAGGTAGTTCCATGTGTTGTTCCAAAGGAGTCAGTTTGCTTTTATTGCCAAGAGAAGGGGCATTGGAGATGAAGTTGCCCTATTTACCTAAGAGATCTAAGAGATGGGAGAGTCAAAAGTATGACTACGCTTTAGGTAAGAATCCACTATCTAACTCCATTAAGTTCCTATTCATTGATTCTTAATACATGATGTGATAAGATTGCATTTGAATGTTTTGAAGGATCGGTGAAAAGAAAGGAAGCTTGATAAGAGAGCAAGATGAATCTAATCACAAGAGATGGATCTCGATCTCATGGACTTGAAGATTGGATTTTGAGCTTAGATAGTTATGATAGAGTTGTTAGAAATTTTCTTTTTACATAGTTTTCAATAGATTTTGCATTGTAAGGACAAATGTTTTCCGCTGCTTTTATAAATAAAACAAATTTTGTTTAACTTATTTATTTGTTTACTTTCTTGCAATGAAATCGTTATGTGAAAATTGATGTTTGCATATTTCTACAACGAATGGATATGATTCTTAGTTATGTTATTTATGGAAATGTCAAGAATTTACCAAATAAGGAGAGTTTCTCATCGCCCAAGTTTCAATTGACAGAAACTTGGAATCACGCAACTTGGTTGCATGATGACTGAGAAATTGCATATTTGGAAATTAGACTAATTCATTGACAAAGTGTCAAGTGAAGGACTAGGAGATCGAGTACACAAAGTTGTGTGTTGATCGAGTTCACCATAAGAGTAACGAAGATATTCGTCATGATTTACTAAAGGCTTAGTAAATATGATTACACTTGCAAGATTAAGTGTAATTTTGAATTGATTAAAGGGTTTAGATCAATAGCAAAACGAATAAGAAGAATCAAGTAGGCAGAAAGATAAGAGTTTCTCCATTCTAAGAAGAAGGGAGAGTACCTTTTATGCTTTATGATAGGTCTTAATGATTAAGAACCATATCTCAATTGATCCTCTAAGTGAGTCTTAGTACAATTGTATGTTTAAGAAGAGGAATCAAGGATTGAAGAAATGGTTAAATCAAGAAGTATATCATACTTCGTTCCAATAACAAGTCTTAAAGTTAAGATTGTGACAATGAGTGAATAGTATTAAGAAGGTTTATAACATTCATCAATTGTGGAAAGTTGTGATGTCTTGGATAAGACAAAGACCAACTAAGACCAAAATTATGAAGTGTTTTGTTTTGATAAAAGCTACACTAACTCTTGAATATTTGGTTGTCAACAAATGTTTATTGACAAGAGAATCTTACATGTCAAGGAGTCAGTGGGAGTCTTAATAGTCTTGAAAAGTTTCAAGAACAAATCAAATAAACCTTATCGATCATCACTAGCACACGAGTTGAGGTTTACAACCTATCGTGTTGACATTATTTTTGTTTTTGTGCCAATCCAATCGAGTTAATTATGCATGTGAGTCCTATGAGTTCTCATTTGAATGCATAAAAGGCAAGGACCTTGATCAATGGAAAGTACATTGATAGGAAAAGGTGAGCTGCTTAACTACTTGGAAGACGTGGTGGGCAGCTGTGCTACCATAAGGCAAGAAATCAAGATTAAGAAAGTTCGATCCATATGAGTTTGAATTTGTCGTAAACTTTGGTTTTTAACAAATTCACATGGATAGGAACACATACACCGTTTAAATCTAAGTGTCATAAGATTTCCTCCTTCATGAAAATGATTGTGAGAAAATGCTTTCACTAAGAAAGATTTTAAAAGATAGTGATTGTAAAATTGCATTCTCGAATTCGGTCATGGTTACGGCATCCCTTTCCATAATTTGAATTGTGAGGTTTGGCAATTAGTCTTAACTGTTAAGACACACATATGAACTATCTAAGGCAAAAGTGTATAAGTTCAAGAAGTCTTGATAAAAGATTATCAAAGCACTAAGTATTAGAAACATGAACTTAAGAAATTCAATAAGTATTGTTTTTTCTGAAAGTTAAGATGTCTATGAATACATGTCGAAGCTAGTGGGAGCATAAGTGTTATGTTTAGTAATAATCATCATGATAGTGGGAGCATAAATGTTATGATTGTATGATTATTAAGGCAAGTATTGCATAGTTGGCAATATTAATTATAGAAAACAAGAGTCATACTTTGCAAAGTTGTAAGAGTTGAAAGGTTGTTTTGCTATAATTAAGGGAGAGAATATTATGCTTCATTTCAAATCTAAAGGATTAGGTTGTGGAATGTTAATAAATTTAGTCAAAGGTGCATAGTGTGCTCTTAAAGTTTCGATTATGATTACGGCATTCCTCTTCACAATTCGAATTTTGAGAACATAGCAAATAAAACATTATGCGTCGTGTCCCATACGCTTCAAGTATAGGATCGATTGCAAATGATTTAATGTTTTACCATTCTAAAATTTTCCAAATGTCTAGTGCATTTAGAGGGAAAAGGGACTAGAATCGGTTTTGACTAAAATAATTAAACAACTATCAAAGGACAATCCAAAGTTCGACGAGGATTGGTCGCTTGTGAGTAGTTGGAAGTATAGTATTGGAAATTATGGAAATGTTTCCATATTGGATGGACAATATCGACATCATTACGAATAGATAAGATTCTATTAAGAAAAAGAGTTGTCATATGGAAAATATGGAAGCGTGTCCATATTAGGAAGTAAATATTGAAAATCTATGTCTAGATTAGAAACTTTTATGCAAAAGGATGTTCAAAGAAATGTACTTTGAGTGAGAGACATCGTATCTAAGGAATTGTCTTGTAACAATCTCCGATAGAGGACTTTGTAATATCATTGGCAATAGTCTTTGTGACCTTGGTGCAGTGACATTACGAAAGGATCGTTGCATAAAGTGTTAGAATCTAGCATATTCTATAAGTAGCGAGAATTTGATATTCTTACACTTAAGAAAATGGATTTGGAGTTGTAAAATGAGAATGATTGGAAACGTGTTCAATTTGTCTATTTCACAAAAGTAAGAACCATAGGTAAACATTGTGTGCATGCTAGGAGCGTGGGACAAGTGTTGGAATTCAAGTAAGAAGTTGATTACCCAAAACGACAAATAATGAGTAATCGATATGGTGATAAATAAAACGTGTTTTGTTTATACTCAAAGGTTTGAGGCCATATGGGATTAGTATTATTCTTGTGTTTCACCTTGCATGTTTTGACTTCCAGAATAATTGAGTTTATTAAGAATAATGGAATTATTCAAACGGGCCACAGTCGTTCATATGTTGGAAGTAGATATAAGACTGTCATGAATTGGTGTGTGGATTGTCTAGAAAAGTATTGGACATAAGCAAATGTTTGCTGCAACGTTCATGAGTGCTTATGAATATGATTTGAGCATTGGATTAAACCCACACTCACTTGGATCACTATCTCGAGTGATTAGTGAGACGATAACATCTTATATTCTTGAAACCGAGATGTGTGAGTTGTATCTTGCGAATCGGTTGCACATTGATAATATGTAAACGCACTAGTAAATTGGTGTTATAAAACATATTGTTGTGTGCGATTTGGTTAGTGAGTGCAAGGGAGCATTGTATCAAAGTTTATCCGTTCCTTTTATCCAAGGTAGGATAAAAGCGATATCTTTGGGCCCCTCGATGGTTTAGTGATGACATACATAAATGCTCGGCCGGGCTAGGGCTAATTTGATTTGTTCAAGTAGTCTGTCATCATAAATCGGAAATCGAGATATAGTACAAAGAGAATGATTTGAAATCATATCTCATACGATATCTAGAATGGAGGAATATATGATCCCTTATCTAAGGACACGCGTATCTGATGTGATCAGAGTTGACAGCGGCTTTGGAAAGCTACGATTGCAGATCAGGATTTGAAGTCATACGCAGAATAGTTGTTAGACTTATCCAAGTGGGAGACTGTTGGATTAGTGTCTAAGTCCATAACTATTTTGGTATGTACTTTACCCGATGGTGCATGGTCCTTTTGGGTTGCCTTCACCAAAGCAACTTGATAGGATGAATTATGGAGAGTAAGGATTAAATATGATTTGAAAATATATTATGAGAATAATATATTAAAGGAGAAATCATATTGTTTAATTAATATTAGTCAATAATTAATTGGTAATTAGTTTTGTGACTAAAAGACATTAATTAAACTTAAAGGATTGGAATTGTAATTATAAGATAATTATGATTTGGGCCATGGATTGCCTTATATTAAGGGATGGACGAATTCTAATGGGAAACCCATAAGGAAATCGTCCATGGGCTTAATTAAAGGAGTCTATGGGTTGCTTAGGGCTTAAGCATCCAAATTAGGGTTTCCTTGTTAGATAACCCTAATAGCCCAACTATATAAAGACCCCTTAAGGCTCAAAAACGTGGCTAATGATCTTTCTAGGGTTTACACACGTTTTTGGCAGCCTCCATCCTCTCTCCTCTTCATCTTCTTGCTTATGGTGTTTGTGAGCCATTAGAGGAGTGACACTTGTGACTCTAAGCCTTCCAAAGTCAATTCAAGGAGGAATTAGGATTGTTATTGCTACATAACAATCAAGGTATGATCTTAAACCTAATTACATATTAATATGATTACTTGTATGTTAGAATTAGGGTTTATAGTCTTGGATTCAAAGCATGTACAATAGAGAAACCTAGATCCAAGCATTAGGGTTTGTATGAGCACATAGGATGTCTTATGACCAAAACCCATCAATACTTACCTTGAAGTTGTAGTTGATTGCTTGGAGTTTTTGAGCCTAGCACCAATAGTGTGGATGCCTCAAGTGGAAATCACAAATCACCACAAACTTGGAACTTTGAGAGAATAGTCACTACTATCTTGAAATTTGCCCTCACCTCAACAAGTGTCAACTAGTGTCATTTCAAGAACCAAAGCCTCCTTTATATAGTGTGGAGGATTAGGGTTACATCCCTAAAACCCATGTCTCTTCATTTCCATGAGATCCATGGGTTAAAGCTCCATGGAGTATCCATGGACTTTTCCATGCAAGCCTAGCCCATTCCAAATAAGCTTTAGCCCACACTATATAAATATAGAAGCCCGTATTTAATTAGTAATATCTTTGATCTCTAAATTAATCCTAGATTAATTATAGATCACTACTAATTAAATAATATGATCTTATATTAATATATTAGAAGTTATAATATATTAATAAATCATAACTTGTACTATTCTCAAATATTATCCATAAATTGTTCGGGTGAAGTGCAACCCAAATGGACCATGCCGGGTCGGGTCAAGTACATACCAAATATAGTTATGAACTTAGACACTATATCCAACAGTCTCCCACTTGGATAAGTCTAATAACTATAGTTGCAAGTATGACTTTAGGAACCGATCAGCAATCGTAGCTCTTTAACTCTGTTGAACTAGAACTCGCCATTTAAGATAAGTGATCATATAATCCTCTGTTCTAGATATCAGCCGGACAAATACATGGAACATGGTCTTGCTTATTGTCCAGCATTTGTTTCCTGATTTCCGATTTGTTTGACATAGAACTTAACTGAACACATCAATTTAGTTCTAATCGGGCTCGGTACATAGGTCAAAACATAATCATCGAGGGGCCAAGATATCAACTTCTAAACCAAGAAGGAATAGATAAACTTCGACTCATATGTTTGTTCTACCACTCATTGAATTACACACAAAGGCACGTTTTATAACATCGAGTTACCAATGCGTTTTCGTACAATCAATGCATAACCAACTTGTAAGTAACAAATCATATCTCTAGGTTTGAAGACTTATATTATATTACCATCTCACGATCACTCGAGATAGAATTCCATGAAGTGATTCTAGTGAGCGTGGGTTGAGTCCAATGCTCAGAACTTATGAGCACTCATGATTATTGTAGCCATGTCCAACACCTTAGACCTCTGCAACCAATCATGACAGTCTTGATTCATACCTACTTTCGACATATGACCGACTGTGGAGGTTTGAATAATATGATATACCAAACATAATTATTCTGGAAGTCAAAACATGCAAAAAGAAATAAAGTAAACGATTGACAAGAGATAGCAACACTTTACTCATAAATAAAACACCTTTTATTCATCATCAAATGTCAATTACACTTTACAAATTTCATAATTTATCTAACTACTAAGACTTATATCATCCTTCAGACCTATGCTCTGAGCATGCTGGAGATGCTTAACCCTACTCAGTCCCTTCATGAGGGGATCTGTTGGGTTCTCATCCGATGATACCCTCTTTGCCACGAGGATTCCTTCTTCTATTCGATGTCTGATGAAGTGATATTTTCTGTCAATGTGTCTGAATCTCCCATGATCTCTTGGTTCCTTGGCTAAGGCAACCGCACTATTGTTGTCACAGAAAATCTCCATCGGCTCTTTTATAGTTGGTACAACTCCAAGGTCTCCGATGAAGTTCTTTAGCCATATAGCCTCCTTTGCTGCCTCGCTTGCTGCTATATACTCTAATTCACAAGTGGAATCAGCCACTGTCTCCTGCTTGGAACTCTTCCAAGTGATTGCTCCTCCGTTTAAGGTAAAGACCCAGGCCGACTAACAGAGGAAATTATCCCTATCAGTCTGGAAGCTAGCATCACTATACCCTACAACTCTCAAGTCATCACTCCCACCGAAGGTAAGGACCCA
This sequence comes from Lactuca saligna, assembly GCF_052625555.1. NCBI lineage: Eukaryota > Viridiplantae > Streptophyta > Magnoliopsida > Asterales > Asteraceae > Lactuca > Lactuca saligna. The sequence continues at coordinate 257,065,995 of NC_136421.1, forward strand.
GTCCTTAGTCCTTCGCAGGCATTTGAGGATATTCTTTACCGCAGTCCAGTGTTCCTTGACAGGGTTCCCCTGATACCTGCTAACCATGCTCAAAGCAAAAGCTACATCATGTCGAGTACACGTCATAGCATACATGATCGATCCTACAGCTGAAGCATAAGGTAGTCGACTCATTTCTGCTATCTCAACCTCAGTACTAGGGCTCTGTGTCTTACTCAATCTGGCATTACTCTGAATGGGTAACTCACCTTTCTTGGAGTTATGCATGTTGAATCTTTTCAACACTTTGTCCGCATAGGTGCTTTGACTAAGTCCAATTAGTCTTTTACTCCGGTTTCTCAAGATCCTTATCCCTAGGATATAGGCAGCTTCACCAAGGTCCTTCATAGCGAAACACTTCCCAAGCCAGGACTTTACTTCCTGCAAAGTTGGGATGTCATTTCCTATGAGTAGTATGTCATCCACATACAATACCAAGAAGCTGACTATACTCCCACTAGCCTTGACATAAACACAAGATTCATCTTCACTCCTAGAAAAGCCAAATTCCCTGACCTTTTCATCAAAGCAAAGATTCCATCTGCGAGGTGCTTGCTTCAATCCATAAATGGAGTTCTCAAGCTTACACACTCTATTAGGGTACTCGTTGCTGACAAAACCTTTTGGCTGACTCATGTAAACATCTTCAGCCAACTTTCCATTAAGGAAAGCGGTTTGACATCCATTTGCCATATTTCATAGTCATAAAATGCAGCTATGGCTAACAGAACCCGAATAGACTTAATCTTGGCTACTGGAGAAAAGGTCTCATCATAGTCCACTCCAGGAATTTGAGAGAAGCCCTTTGCAACCAGTCTAGCCTTATAAGTGTGTACTTTACCATCCATGCCGGTCTTCTTCTTGAAGACCCATTTGCACCCTACAGTCTTACGACCTGGTACATTCTCAACCAACTTCCAAACTTGATTGCCATACATGGATTGTATCTCGTTATCCATAGCCTCTTTCCATTTCAGAGACTCGGGGCCTGCCATGGCTTCCACGTAACTGTTAGGTTCATCCATACCTACTAGTGTCTCATCACTAATAAGTGTCTCACCTTCCGCAGTAATATGAAAACCATAGTAGTGCTCAGGTGCATTCCTAACTCTTGTGGAACGTCTCAGAGGTACAGAATCATCAATTGGCTCAACAGGAGTTTCCTCCTCAAGTTGAGGGCTAGGGTTTGAAGTTCCTTCACCACTTGACTCTTAAAGTTCTTCAAGGTCAATTTGCCTCCCACTGTCTCCTTGGCTTATAAATTCTCTCTCTCAAAAGACTCATCTTCTTGCTACAAAGACCACATTATCACTAGGTCTGTAAAAGAGGTAACCAAAGGATCTTTGTGGGTAGCCGATGAAAATACACCTCTCGCTTCGGGGTTCTAGCTTATCATGAGATTCGCGCCTCACAAAAGCTTCGCAACCCCAAATCTTGATGTGGTCTAGTTTGGGTACTTTACTAGTCCACATCTCGTGAGGAGTTTTGGCAACTTTCTTTGTAGGGACTAGATTAAGGATATGGGCGGCAGTCTCTAAGGCATACCCCCAGAATGAGATTGGTAGCGAAGCTTGACTCATCATGGAACGAACCATGTCTAACAAGGTTCGATTACGCCTCTCAGCCACACCATTCAACTGCGGTGTCCTGAGAGGTGTCAATTGTGAGACAATCCCACATTCCCTTAGATAGTCGAGGAACTCTGAACTAAGATACTCACCACCACGATCGGATCGAAGCATCTTAATGTTCCTGCCCAATTGATTGTCGACTTCCTGTTTAAATTCCTTAAACCTCTCAAAAGTCTCTGACTTATGCTTGATTAAGTAGACATATCCATATCTACTGTAATCATCAGTAAAAGTCAAATAATAACGATTAGCATCCCTTGTGGCATGTTTGAATGGTCCACACACATTCGTGTGTACAAGGTCCAACAAACCTTCACCTCTCTCACAAGAACCTGTGAAGGGTGACTTTGTCATTTTTCCAAGTAAGCATGATTCGCAACTATCATCTGACTTTAGGTCAACCGACTCCAAGACTCCATCTCTTTGGAGTTGGCCTATGCGCTTCTTGCTTATATGTCTAAGTCGACAATGCCATAACGATGCTTTATCCAAGTTATTATTATTAATAGAATCAATACACATCACATTATTTCCTAAGTTATCAACCACAGATACTGTTTCATACACGCCATCACAAGGTAATGCTTTAAAATAAAGAACATTATTAAAGAAAGCATCAATAGAACCAACTTCATTATTAAATGAAAAGGTAAAACCTTGTTGATACAATGCATGAAAGGAAATAATATTTCTTGCCACTTCTGGCAAATAACAACATTTATTCAAATCTAAACTAAACCCACTACTTAGCGACAAAGTATAAACTCCAATCTTGGTGACAGGTGTAACTTTCCTATTCCCCATGATTAAGTTTATTCTTCCTTGCTCCACATTCTCACTTCTTCTTAGTCCCTGGAAGTCACAACAAATATGAATATCACAACCGGTATCAAGGACCCAAGATTTAGAATGGTGTGAGTTATTAGAAATGATAGTGTAAATACCTGCATGGTTGGGTTTAACTTTCCCATCCTTTACATCTTGCTGGTACTTTGGGCAGTTTCGCTTCCAATGTGCCTTTTCATGGCAATAGAAGCATTCAGTCTCTTTTAGGTCAGAAGAAGGAGTGATGAAACCTTTCTTGGTTCCACTTGAAGAAGAGCCATCAAGGGTCCTAACCTTGGTACCCTTCGAAGAACTCTTTCTCTTCTTCCCTTGTCCTTTCCCGATTGCCAAGACAGGGGCGGAGTTTGTCGAAGTAGGAGTAGTAACAACCGCCTTACCCTTAAGACCACTTTCGGCGGTCTTTAAGAGTCCTTGAAGTTTACTGAGTGTGACCTCTTCCTTGTTCATGTGGTATGTCATACGGAATTGATCATAACATGAAGGTAAGGAGTGCAAAATGATATCTATTGCAAGCTCCTCAGGGAAGTTCACATTTAGCTTCAGCAAACGGTCCACAAATCTTTGCATTTTCTGCATGTGGCCCGTGATGGGTTCACCATCCTTCATGCGAGTTGTTATCATGGAGGAGATGATTTCATACCTCTCTTGACGAGCACTTTGATGGTATCTTTCCATCAAGTCTTGGTGCATCTCATAGGGGTAGAAATCTTCATAGGATTTTTGGAGATCCGCAGTCATAGTGGCCATCATGATGCATGCCACTTTGGTGGCATCCCTTTCATGTGCCCTAAACTCAGCGATCTCTTGAGGAGTAGCAACTGTCTCATCAATCTCCTTAAGCTCCTTATCGAGGACATATTCCTTGTCCTCGTAGCGAGTAATCATTCTGATGTTTCTGATCCATTCATTAAAGTTGGATCCATCAAAAGTGACTTTCCCACATAAGTTCATAAGAGTAAAGGAGCCATTGGGATTTGAGCCAGAAGCAGTTGTGTTTGCAGACATCTAAAATGAAGAAGGTTTTAGTTTAGATATAGAGATAGTCCTTAATAAAACACCCAAATGTAGTATTAAGGCTAGGATCCAATCACAATATATTATAACTTAGAAGAGGTATGTCGTAGTCTAAGTAATAACATATTTGAAAGGTAGGTGAATGACGATTCACCAATTTCCACCAAAAAATGGAATAGTAAATATTAAGTTTTTTTGATTTGGTACTTAGAAATTCCTAGATTCTTTTGAGATTCAATGAACTTTTCAAAGGCATGTTTCAATCTCGAGTGTGCCCTCCAAGTTTTGTGACTGGGATGCCGAGGATCACAAAACGAGGTGTGAAGTAACCATGCAAACTGTTGGGTTTTGAGCAATCTAACACTTCCTAAGTGTGCATGCAACCCTAATAAACCTTGGATCTATGTTTGTCTAAATACATGCAAAATAATAATTTTCCAAGGTTTATAACCTATCTAACATGGCATGGGGAACATTTCAACATAAAAGAGTTAGAAGAGATTACATACCTTTTGGTGAGTTTGGTTCTAAGGAGTTTGAGGGCCAAGCACCAATAGTGTGAATGCCTCAAATGGAATCACAAACACCACAAACTCTTGGAAAACTTTGAGAGAGTATACACCTTGTATAAAATCGGCCACACACATGCACACACACACTAGTTCACTAGTTTTCTCTTAGGCTCCATTTCATGCTCCATAAGCATGCTTATATAGTGTGCATGGTTAGGGTGAAACCCTAATAACCCATATCTTTTCCTTTTCCAAGGATCCATGGGTTAAAAGCTCCATGGATCATCCATGGACTTCCACATAAGCCTAGCCCATTAACAAATGAGTATTAGCCCACACTATATAAAACAAATAGCCCATAATTTAATTAGTATTCATTTTAATCTCTAAATTAATTCATAATTAATTTAAGACTAAAACTAATTAAATAACGTAACTTCATATTAATATATTATAACTCATAATATATTAATAAACATATGTGTATAACTCTCATAAAATAATCCATAATAGTTTGGATGAGATGCAACCCAAATGGACCATGCCGGTCGGGTCAAGTATATACCAAATAAGTTATGGACTTAGACACCTTATCCAACAGACTCCCACTTGGATAAGTCTAATAACTATATTTGCCTATAACTTCAGGAACCAACCAACAATCGTAGCTCTCGAAAACTCCCTCGAACAATGAAGACTCTGTCGAACTATGAAGCGCCATTTTAGATAAGTGATCACATAATCCTCTGTTCTCATGATATCAGTCGGACAAACACATGGAATTATGTCTTGCTTATTGTCTAGCAGTTGTTTCTCGATTTTCCGATTTGTTTAACGAAGAACTTCACTGAACACATCGGTTTAGTTCTGACCAGGCCTGGTACATGGGTCAACACAAAATCATCGAGGGGCCCAGATATCGCTTCTATTTCTAGAAGGAACAGATAAACTTCGACTGATATGCTTGTTCTACTACTTATTGAATTGTACACAAAGGCACGTTTTATAACATCAAGTTACTGATGCGTTTACGTGCAATCAATGCACAACCAACTCATAGGTAACAACTCATATCTCTAGGTTTAAAGATTTATATGATGTTATCATCTCACGATCACTCGAGATAAATTCCATGAAGTGATACAAGTGAGCGTGGGTTTATACCAATACTCATAACTTATGAGTACTAATGAATGTTGCAGCAACCATTGCCATGTCTAAACACCTTTAAGGCATCTACAAACCCAATTCATGACAATCTTGATTCATACCTACTTCCGACGTATGATCGATTGTGGAGGTTTGAATAAATTAATTATTCTGGAAGTCAAAACATGCAAAACTGAAACAATAGTAAATAATTGACAATGATAGTAACACTTTACTCATAAATAAATCACAAATTTTATTCATCATCAAACGTCGATTACATTTTACAAGTTTCAGGAAAACTATCTAATCTGTAAAACTAATATCGTCCCTCAGCCCGATGCGTCTCGCATGCTGAAAATGCTTAACCCTCGTCAGTCCCTTCGTAAGGGGATCTGCAGGATTCTCATCCAACGATATCCTCCTTGTCACAAGGAGTCCTTCTTCAATCTTGTGTCTTATGAAGTGATATTTTCTGTCAATGTGTCGGGATCTGCCATGATCTCTTGGTTCCTTGGCTAAGGTAACCGCACTATTGTTGTCACAGAAAATCTCTATAGTTCCTTAATAGCTGGTACAACTCCAAGGTCTCCGATGAAGTTCTTTAGCCATATCGCCTCCTTCGCTGCTTCACTCGCTGCTATATACTCTGATTCACAAGTCGAATCAGCCACCGTCTCTTGCTTGGAACTCTTCCAAGAAATTGCCCTTCCATTTAAGGTAAAGATCCAGCCCGACTGAGAGCGGAAATTATCCCTATCAGTCTGAAAACCAGCATCACTATACCCTAATATTCTCAAGTCATCACTGCCACCAAGGGTAAGGATCCAATCCTTAGTCCTCCGCAGGTACTTGAGAATGTTCTTTACCGCGGTCCAATGAGCCTTGCCAAGGTTCCCCTGATACCTGCTGACCATGCTCAAAGCAAATGCCACATCAGGACGGGTACAAGTCATAGCATACATGATCGAGCCAACTGCGGAAGCATATGGTAATTGGCTCATCTCAGCTATCTCTGCCTCTGTACTCGGACTCTGAGTCTCACTCAGTTTGGTATTGCTTTGGATCGGTAAATCTCCTTTCTTGGAATTCTCCATGTTGAACCTTTTCAACACCTTATCCAAGTAGATACTCTGACTAAGTCCAATTAGTCTTCTACTCCTTTCTCTTAATATCCTTATCCCTAGGATATAGGTAGCCTCCCCTAGGTCCTTCATAGAAAAGCACTTCCCAAGCCAGGACTTAACCTCCTGCAAGGTTGGGATGTCATTTCCTATGAGTAGTATGTCATCCACATACAGTACCAAGAAGCTAACTATACTCCCACTAGCTCTGACATACACGCAAGACTCATCTTCGCTTCTCAAGAAGCCAAACTCTTTTACCTTCTCATCAAAACAAAGATTCCAGCTACAAGATGCTTGTTTTAATCCATAAATGGATTTCTCAAGGTTGCATACTCTATTAGGGTACTCTGCATTGACAAAACCCTCTGGCTGATTCATGTACACATCCTCAGTCAACTTTCCATTAAGGAAAGCGGTTTTGACATCCATTTGCCATATTTCATAATCATGAAATGCTGCAATGGCTAACATAACCCTAATAGACTTAATCTTTGCTACCGGCGAAAAGGTTTCATCATAATCAACACCTTGAGTTTGAGTAAAACCTTTCGCAACCAGTCGAGCCTTATAAGTATGCACTTTTCCTTCCATGTCTGTCTTCTTTTTGAAGATCCATTTGCACCCGACTATTTTATGGCCTGGTACATTGTCAACCAAGTTCCAAACTTGATTGTCATACATGGACTGTATCTCGCTGTCCATAGCCTCCTTCCATTTAGCAGACTCCGGGCCTGCCATGGCTTCCTTAACACTGCTAGGTTCATCCAAATTTACTAGTGTACTATCACTAATAAACGTATCACCTTCCGTAGTAATATGAAAACCATAATAAAACGCAGGTGTGTTCCTAACCCGTGTGGAACGCCTCGGAGGTACAGACTCGTCAGCTGGATCAACAGGAGTTTCCTCCTCAGGTTGATTGCTAGTGTCTGAGGTTCCTTCACCAATTGATTCTTGAATTTCTTCAAGATCAATCTGCCTCCCACTGTCTCCTTGGCTTATAAATTCTTTCTCGCGAAAGATCCCTCTTCGTGCTACAAAGACCACATTCTCACTGGGTCTGTAGAAGAGGTAACCGAAGGATTTCTGTGGGTAGCCGATGAAAATACACCTTTCACTTCGGGGTTCAAGCTTATCATGAGTTTCGCACCTCGCGAAGACTTCGCAACCCCAAATTTTGATGTGGTCCAAATTGGGAACCTTCCCAGTCCACATCTCATGAGGTGTTTTGGTAACCTTCTTTGTAAGGACTAGATTAAGGATATGGGCGGCAGTCTCTAAGGCATACCCCCAAAAAGAGATTGGTAACGAAACTCGACTCATCATAGAGCGAACCATGTCCAACAAGGTTCGATTACGCCTCTCAGCTACACTATTCAGCTGTGGTGTCCTGGGAGGAGTCAATTGTGAGACAATCCCACACTCCTTAAGGTAGTCAAGGAACTCGGTACTAAGATACTCACCACCTCGATCGGATCGAAGCATCTTAATGTTCCTGCCCAATTGATTTTCTACTTCCTGCTTGAATTCCTTAAACCTTTCAAAGGTTTCGGACTTATTTTTGATTAAGTAGACATACCCATATCTACTAAAATCATCAATAAAAGTCACATAATACCGATTAGCATCCCTTGTGGCGGTTTTGAATGGCCCACATAGATCAGTATGTATTAGGTCCAACAAACCTTCACCCCTCTCACAAGTTCCAGTGAAGGGTGATTTTGTCATTTTTCCAAGTAGACAAGATTCACAACTATCATCTGATTTGAGGTCAAATGATTCCAAGACTCCACTCTTTTGGAGTTGGCCTATGCGTTTCTTGTTTACATGTCCAAGACGACAATGCCACAATGATGCTTTATCTAGGCTAGTAGAAGAATCAATATACAACACATTATTTCCTAAGTTGTCCACAATCGAGACAGTTTCATACACACCATCACAAGGTAATGCTTTAAAATAAAACACATTATTAAAGAAAGCATTAATACCACCACATTCATTATCAAACGAAAAGGTAAAACCTTGTTTGTACAAAGCATGAAAAGAAATAATATTCCTTGCCATTTCAGACGAGTACACACATTTATTCAAATCTAATTTTAACCCATTATTAAGCAATAAAGTATAAACTCCAATCTTGGAAACAGGTGAAGCCTTCCTATTCCCCATGATTAAGTTTATCTTCCCGTGCTCCACATCCTCACTTCTTCTTAGGCCCTGCAAATCAGAACATATGTGAATACCACATCCTGTATCAAGCACCCAAGAGTTAGAATATGTTGAGTAATTAGACAATATAGTGTAAATACCTGCATAGGTGGGTTTCACTTTCCCATCCTTTAGATCCTGCAAGTACTTAGGGCAGTTTCGCTTCCAGTGTGCCTTTTCATGGCAATAAAAGCATTCAGCATCCTTGGGAATGGCAGAAGGAGTGACAAAACCGTTCTTAGTCTTTGATGAGGAGCCTTCAAGAGACTTTCCCTTGGTACCCTTCGAAGGGTGCTTCCTCTTTTTCCCTTTGCCTTGCCCAATAGCTAAAACAGGGGTAGAAGTTGGAGTAGGAGTAGTAGAGGTAACAACCGCTTTACCCTTAAGACCGGTTTCAGCGGTCTTCAAGAGTCCTTGAAGCTTGCTGAGGGTAACTTCCTCCTTGTTCATATGATATGTCATTCGAAAATGATCATAACAAGAAGGCAAGGAGTGCAAAATGATGTCAATTGCCAACTCCTCGGGGATGTTAACATTCAGCTTCAGCAAACGGTCCACATACCTTTGCATCTTTTGCATGTGACCCGTGACGGATTCACCATCCTTCATGCGGGTAGTTATTATGGAGGAGATTATTTCATACCGCTCCTGACGAGCACTCTGATGGTACCTTTCCATCAGGTCTTGGTGCATCTCAAAAGGGTAGAAATCTTCATATGACTTTTGGAGCTCGGCTGTCATCGTGGCCATCATGATACATGCCACCTTAGTAGCATCTCTCTCATGAGTCCTGAATTCAGCGATCTCCTCAGGAGTAGCAGTAGACTCATCAAGTTCTTTTAACTCCTTATCGAGGACATATTCCTTATCCTCGTAACGAGTAACCATCCTGATGTTCCTAATCCAATCCATGAAGTTGGAACCATCAAAGATGACCCTCCCACAAAGATTCATGAGAGAGAAAGAACCAGTTGGGTTAGAGCCTGAAGCATTAGTGTTGGAAGACATATGAAAGAAGAAAGTAAGTTTAGATTAGATATTTAGGATCCTTAATAAGACACCCAAATGTAATATTAAGGCTAGGATCCAATCACAATATATTACACTTAGAAGAGGGATGCCGTAATCTAAGTAATAATATATTTGAAAGGTAGGTGAATGACGATTCACCAATTTCCACCATGAAAACGAGATGATTTATTAGGTTTAATTGGATTTGAAATTCCTAGATTCTTTTGAGATTCATTGAACTTTTCAATGGCATGTTTCAATCTCGATTGTGCCCTTCAAGTTTTGTGACTAGGATGCCGAGGATCACAAAACAAGGTGTGAATAACCATGCTAATTCACTTGGTACTCTTAATATTATCACCTAATCAATGTGCCGGTTAACCACACACGCTCCATTGATCTACGACAAACATTGTCACCCTTCGTGATCCTTACTAGTCCTAGTTAGTGTGCCGGTTAACCACACACGCTCCACCAACGACTTGGTAAGGTACAAAGTGTGAATTCCATGGACTAGCACCATGTTCACATTTTCCTAAAATAACTAAGATTGGGAATTAAAAGAGTTTAGTTACTTTATAATATTCATTATACTTTTAATGAGGATTTAAAGTTATTGTTCTACCCGTTCGGCTAACAACCCTCCACCGATCAAGCAAGCGGTGGGTGAGAGTATACACCCATTAAGTCGCCATTTTATAGGCAACAACCTTATACCCACCTTATAGACCGGCTTCGTGAATGAGGCCTACTAACGGTAAAACGACTTATTCTTATACATATATATAATAATTAACCATTAATGTTATAAATAGTATAAGGGTTGAATTTTAACTATTAAAACTCTAAGGTTTGGAATTAAAGTTTATTAAAGTGTGTGAAACTTTACAAATTCCAAAACTTGAGGGCAAGTTTTGTAACTTTGCAAAACTCTTCATTTCATAACTTATGAATTAAAGGTTCATAAAAATGAAGACTCTTCATTTTCATGTAACTTATGTGTTTTAAGTGTGTGTTAAATGAAAGTGACCTTTGGTAATCCATAACTTGAGGACAAATTATGGACTCCATTAAAACACATAAATGATAAAGAATTAATCCTAAACAATTCAGCAAATAATTCCTATCATTTTCTAAATTCATAAGAACATGAACATGATCATCAAAAATTCAAGAATTATATGAACACATAAAATCATGGAATTTTGATATATGCTATTGCAAATGGATTAAAACAACCATTACACCAACTAAAATAAGTTTTATAACACCAAAACAGTTTAGGGTAATGTTTCTAGTCCATTTCCAGCAGCAAAAGTCGAGAATCTGCACTCTTTCGATCCTACTCGTCGAGTGCATGAACTTACTCGCCGAGTAGGTTGAAGTTTGCCTTGGACTCGTCGAGTCCCCCCAATGGACTCGGCGAGTCCACCATGCTGACAGCAACGATTTCGACTTTTTTCACTATTTTGCATCAAGTATCAAACAAGCAAGCCTAGGCTCTGATACCACTGTTGGGTTTTGAGCAATCTAACACTTCCTAAGTGTGCATGGAACCCTAATAAACCTTGGATCTATGTTTGTCTAAATACATGCAAAATAATAATTTTCCAAGGTTTATAACCTATCTAACATGGCATGGGGAACATTTCAACATAAAAGAGTTAGAAGAGATTATATACCTTTTGGTGAGTTTGGTTCTAAGGAGTTTGAGGGCCAAGCACCAATAGTGTGAATGCCTCAAATGGAATCACAAACACCACAAACTCTTGGAAAACTTTGAGAGAGTATACACCTTGTATAAAATCGGCCACACACATGCACACACACACTAGCTCACTAGTTTTCTCTTAGGCTCCATTTCATGCTCCATAAGCATGCTTATATAGTGTGCATGGTTAGGGTGAAACCCTAATAACCCATATCTTTTCCTTTTCCAAGGATCCATGGGTTAAAAGCTCCATGGATCATCCATGGACTTCCACATAAGCCTAGCCCATTAACAAATGAGTATTAGCCCACACTATATAAAACAAATAGCCCATAATTTAATTAGTATTCCTTTTAATCTCTAAATTAATTCATAATTAATTTAAGACTAAAACTAATTAAATAACGTAACTTCATATTAATATATTATAACTCATAATATATTAATAAACATATGTGTATCACTCTCATAAAATTATCCATAATAGTTTGGATGAGATGCAACCCAAATGGACCATGCCGGTCGGGTCAAGTATATACCAAATAAGTTATGGACTTAGACACCTTATCCAACACAAACTACTTGGTACCCTTAATAAATTACCCCTCAATCGATGTGCCGGTTAACCACACACGCTCCATCGATACTATGATAAATATTAAGTCACCCTTTACCTACCTTGTTAAGTCCAAGTTAGTGTGCCGGTTAACCACACACGCTCCACTAACGACTTAGACAAAGTGTAAAGTGTAATTTCAAGGATTAGCACCTTATTCACATTTTTCCTAAAGTAACTAAGATTGGGAATTTAATAAAACATTTAGTTACTTTATAATATTCATCATACTTTTAATGAGAGTTTATAAGTCCTTGTCTTACCCGTTCGGCTAACGACCCTCCACCGGTCAAGCAAGCGGTGGGTGAGAGTGGACACCCATTAAGTTGCCATTTTATAGGCAACAACCTTATACCCACCTTATAGACCGGATTCGTGAATGAGGCGTACTAGCGGTAAGACGACTTTGTTCTTATACATACATACATACATATATATATATATATATATATATATATATATATGTATGTATATATATATATAATTATTAAATCATAATAATATAAGTATAAGGGTTGAATTTTAACTTTTAAAATTCTAAGGGTTGGAACTAAAGTTTTTAATAAGACTTTACTTGTTCCAAAACTTGAGGGCAAGTTTTGTAAACTTTCAAAACTTTTCATTTCTTGTAACTTATGAGTTTAATAGAGTAATAAAATGACGATTCTTCATTTTTTCTAACTCTTGTGTTCTTTTAATTGTTTTTAATCCAAGTGACTTTTGGTTTTCCATAACTTGAGGACAAGTTATGGACTCCATTAAAACACATTATGATAAAAATTAATCTACCACATAGGTTACAAATAATTCCTATGATCATCTAAACATCATAAGAACAAGAACATGAATATGAACACTTTCATGAATCAAAATCACACTTAAACTTTGTAATTTTGATAACTAGTTGTTGTAAATGAATTAGCAATGACATTACACCATCTAAAACAAGTTTTCAAGTACCAAAACAGTTTAGGGTAATCTTTCTAATCCATTTCCAGCAACTAAAGTCGAAAATATGCACTCTGTCGACCCTACTCGCCGAGTGCATGAACCTACTCGACGAGTAGGTTGAAGATACAAGTGAACTCGATGAGTCCCCCCATGGACTCGATGAGTCCAGCAGTCAGACAGCAAGTTTTTTCGACTTTTTCAACTATATTGCATCAAGTATCAAACAAACAAGCCTAGGCTCTGATACCACTGTTGGGTTTTGAGCATTCTAACACTTCCTAAGTGTACATGAAACCCTAATAAACCTTGGATCTATGTTTGTCTAAGATACATGCATATAATTAATTTTTCCAAGGTTTATATCCTAGCTAGCATGGCATGGGGAACATGAATCAAATAAAGCTAGGAGAAATACTTACCTTGAAGTTGTAGTTGATTGCTTGGAGTTTTTGAGCCTAGCACCAATAGTGTGGATGCCTCAAGTGGAAATCACAAATCACCACAAACTTGGAACTTTGAGAGAATAGTCACTACTATCTTGAAATTTTCCCTCACCTCAACAAGTGTCATTTCAAGAACCAAAGCCTCCTTTATATAGTGTGGAGGATTAGGGTTACATCCCTAAAACCCATGTCTCTTCATTTCCATGAGATCCATGGGTTAAAGCTCCATGGAGTATCCATGGACTTTTCCATGCAAGCCTAGCCCATTCCAAATAAGCTTTAGCCCACACTATATAAATATAGAAGCCCATATTTAATTAGTAATATCTTTGATTTCTAAATTGATCCTAGATTAATTATAGATCACTACTATTTAAATAATATGATCTTATATTAATATATTAGAACTTATAATATATTAATAAATCATAACTTGTACTATTCTCAAATATTATCCATAAATTGTTCGGGTGAAGTGCAACCCAAATGGACCATGCCGGGTCGGGTCAAGTACATACCAAATATAGTTATGAACTTAGACACTATATCCAACACGAACCTCGGGGACTATTTCACCCCTACTGTTACTATCACATATAACATAACATAAGCATATTATCAGACATATCTGGGGTGCCTGAACTACCCTTCGGTTCTAACAACCGAAGTCGGGGACTAGTCCCCTCCTACTACCTCTATCGCATTTAACATAACAAGCCAGCATGCAAACATATCATCACATACTGTTAGACGTACCTGGGGTGTCTGACTACCCTTCGGTCCTAACAACCGAACTCTACTACTATCACATACAACATATCATGCTAGCATATAACATATCAGGTAGTAACAAACCTAGATGATATCACAAAGACAATCATCTATCATACGTCTCCTACTGGTGGGCTGGCATTGTGGCCTTAGACCCACCGCTACTGGAAGGTAAGTCACCTCGAAAAGTAGCTGCTGAAAGTCTGCTTGCTAAGCGCCTGACTGCTGAATCGGTAATCCTCCAGCTATAAATCATAAACATAGATTAGCCACTCATACACACCCTTAGGTCAGATGACTGACCCACCCATGATCCAAGGTCAACTCCTTGGTCAAAGTCAACTTCCAGTTGATTGGACTCGCCGAGTCATGGCACCGACTCGCCGAGTCCTTCTCCCACTAACCTGATCCTACTCTACAAGTCCCTCTTCCCACTCACTGAGTCACCCTTAACTCACTACTGGGGACTTTATAACCGGCTCGCGATCCGACTCGCCGAGTCCAAGAACAACTCGCCGAGTCCATACGAGCAAATCTCCCACTCGCTTCCAAATCCTCACCAGAGCATCCTTTATGAGCATTTGGGTTTCTGGGACTATTGCTACACGTTAGATTGCTAATTTCGCGTGCAAATACAAATGGTTAGACCTTCAACACCTAAACCCCTCCTACTCAGTAACTGTTCATCTGACTCACCGAGTTTGAAGAACAACTCGTCGAGTACCAGGGAATCTTCATAGGACTCACCGAGTTGTTCATCCAACCCGCCGAGTCTAAGGCCATCTTCAAAGAACTCCCCGAGTTCCACTTTGGGACTCGCCGAGTCCCTTGACCCATTTCCCATATGGACCAAATCTGAGACATGCAACGCTTCAAAACAATAGATCTATGTTCCTAGGGCATGCTTATCACGTAAAGTTGCAAACTTTATGTGCATGCATGGCCCTACAAGCTCCAAAAGGCAAATCCAAGTTCTTTATGAGGTCATACACTCAATGGGGACCTCAATCACTTCAACCACAGAAACTTTATGCTTCTAATACGTCCACAAGGTCTAGATCTGAAGTCTTTTCGGATCATTAAGCACAAACACATGGAGTTTGGTGTTTTAGGGCTTGAAAACCACCAATTACGGACAAAAATGGTATCTAATGAACTAGTGACCAAGGTAGGAACTTTTCTACCTGAATGGAAGCTTCTCACAGTGTAGATTTCGGATCTACTCCCCTCCTTGCACTCTTCAACCTCCTCCTTCTTCTAAGCTCTAAACTTCCTTCACCAAGCAAAATCACTCACAAGAACAATATGGGGCTAGGGTTTCGCTCTACAGCTCTCTGGAAGTATTAGGCAGTTAGGGACAAGGAAGGCCGAGTTAGAGTGCTTAAATAGGGTGCAAACACTCGGGTTATGGTTTTTTCCCAAACAGGACCTACTCGTCGAGTCGGGGAACCGACTCATCGAGTCCGAGGCTCAGACCCCGCGTCTCATCCCGCTCCTACTCGGCGAGTTGGTCCTTCAACTCGTCGAGTCCAAGGCAAAAATGCAAGAATTAAGAATTATTAATTACAAGAAATACGTAATGGGAACCAGGTGCGACATTACTTTTAAGAAAAACCCTTTAAACCTTTCATTCGTATTTTCCATGGCTACTGGTTGCGCTTTAGGAAGAGATCTTACCACCGAGGAATGGTAGTCTTTCGAGTTCGGATTCGGGGTCGTTCCCGAACATCAGCATGCAAATTCCCTTGCCTAATGCCTCTTTGTATAGTCCTACCGACGGCAAAGTCGTGATCCCAATCGCCTTGTTTGAGGTAGGTATGCGCTTGCCTACCACCAATTTCTTCAAATTGATAATCCGGGAATAAGGGTTTTCAGTAAGGGAGTTGACCCCTATCGCTATAAACAAGATAGTCGGCTTTGAATTCCTTTGCTGTGTCCTAGGCTGCTTTCTGACCGTTCTTGCTTTCTAGCACTTCTTTAATGCCTCCACTTAGTCGGGGACTCAAACCCTTTCTCACCGCGGGGGAGTCCCTACTCTTATCCACGATAAGAAGTCTAAGAAGAACTGTCAATAGAAATTCTTATGGGTGAAAAATGATCTCGTGGTACTCAGTTAACCAAGAACTAAGGTGTATGTCGACCATGCCCCCATGTTTTTTGGCGCTGACAAGGAACTGGTTGACGCCATGGAGAAGATCAACATTACTGGTGAAGATTGGCTTGACTGTTTCTTGGCCGTTGGCGGGATGAGTGCTGCTTAGAGGGCTCATGGGAAGATGCTTGAATTCTTTGTTGAGAAAAAGGGTATCTCTTTTGCTTTTTCTCCCCCCCCCCCCCCCCTTTATATGAAAAGATTAGCAAGTTATGTTTAAAGTGATGCTATGGCTAAACCGGTATTGTTTTTTGTTTTTACCAGGTGTGGAGGAGACTATTTCTTTGGAGAAATTTCTTCGGACCTACAGGACGTTGTCGTCAATGGTGCTTCTCAGAAGGATCCTACACTGTCCGAGTCCCTGAGGATTCTTCGTCTGGTTAAGAGGCGTTTTGCACTCTTGGAAGCCTCTTCTGGTGGTCAAACTGAGGCAGCTAGCACCTGGCCCCCTCTATGTAAGAAACGTAATTTGAGTCTCTTACTAGGGGGTTCCAAGGATTATAATCGTGCCCCCGATGAAGGTCCTCCGAAACTGTTGTAGGGGGCACAAACTGGCACGACTGAACCGCCCTGTCATATGGGAAAAGGAAGCACCAAGAAAACCAGCCCCATTCCCACAATCGAAGGAGTTAGGACAAAGAATGGGTCTTCGCCTCCTTATGGTCTTGCCTCCACCTCTTCTGGTAAAAACACAACCACCCCTTGCTGATGGGTTCTCATCTAGATGCTTATAAGCCATCTTGGAGGCTAACTGCTCAGGATCTTGTCTCCAATCATGACGCTGCTCTCGAGTGGTGTCAGCACACATTTCCTCCTACCACGAATGAGGCCCTAAATGTCCTGTCCGATGAGCATATGGCTGAAGGATTGCATTACGTTGTCGCTCAAGTTTCGACTTATTTAGTAGCGGCTGCCGAACGCATCTCCGAGATGGAGACCCTCTGGTCTGACTCGGACAAAAGGGGCATTGAATGCAAAGAACTGAAGGCCCAAGTGGCGAAGTTAGAAGCCTATAAGAGCATCTTAAAGGCTAGACAGGAGGCGGTGTTGCATGAGAGGGAAAGCTTGGCGGATCAAGCTGCAAAGCTGGTGAAAGAGGTGGACATCATGAACGCTCATGTGGGGGTCCTGATGTTGGAGAACGTCGGACTGAGAAAGCGTACGACGGAACTGGAGATTGGTCTGGTGACCAAGAACACCGCAAGGGGACCGCTGAAAAGGGATATTTCATGGATCCTTAGTGACGGGCATGGTTGGGTTGTGGATAGGTTTATTGAAAGTCCATAATTCCTCCAAGTCTTGGTTCTTGTGAAAGAAGCTTGTGTCGCTACTGGTGTGGAACAGGGTAAAAGGGTTGTCTGGGAGTAGGTATCCGTTGGGGAGGTCCCAAAGTCTAAGGAGGATGTGGCGACTAGGACTCAAGAGATGGAAGATGCCCTAGTGACCTTCACAGAGACATAATTTGATGGCCATCTTCTCTTGGGTGCCCTGGACATAACTGGGCTTCGTAATCTCTATCATGAGTCTCAGAGTGAGGAATCAGTCCTCGGTTCAAGCTTTCCTTCTGGTGATGATAACACTCATGTTGATAAGTAGTTTTGTGTTTGGCTTGTTTTGATGTAACCCCCTTTGACAATATTTTCCTTATTTGTTTGTTGTCTTTGTTGCCCCTTGTGACCATCTTTTAAGTCCGGGAGTCCAGTGATTTGAATAATGTTTTCTTTTTATGGGTGTGAATGTTTCTCTTTATCGTACACTCTTTTTCACCTGATTACTATGTGTGTGGTTTATGTTGGCCATCACATGATATTTACACATGGTGTGTTTACACCCCTGGTCGGAGTTCTCTTGCTAATGAACTCTTTGTGCTTTATTGAAGATGGTCTTTGTGAGATTTGTTCTAATCTACCGCTTAAAGACCATGGGTGTAGCCAAGATTGTCATCTTGAGGTTCACCCAATTTTGTTTAATTTGTTTTTTATATTTGTGGAATGTTATGACCCTTATACACTCATGTCACATGTTCTTTAATTGATGAGCATGTTTTGGGAAGAAGGTTATGAGCCTTTCTAATGTAAACTCCTTGGCTGCCTTCTTGTAAAGATTCCGCTCGTGTGACGTTGGATGATCAGTCCTTGTTGCCACATGGTAAATGTACACAGCCTCTTTGCTTCTTAGATTTAAATATAAGGAGCATCTAAATTTCCCTTTCTATTTACTCTAGTTTTGTTTAGAGCATAATATGACTAAAAATAGTGAAGTAATTTATGTTGATTATATTTACATATTAAAATTAACTTACAATTCATTAGCTAGAACTGGTTCTACCTTTAACACTTGTTTTAAGAGTAGAAGTGTCACAGGCTCTACTCGTTCCTTGTTCTTAGAATGGCGCGCCCATCTTCAGCTTCTAGGACATAGGCACCATTCTTGTGTGCTTCTATGATTTTGTATGGTCCTTCCTACGTGACACTGAGTTTCCCTAATGGTTCTACGTGGCCAGCCTCGTTCTTTCTTATTACATATTCTCTGACTTTGAAGTTCTTGGCCCGGACTTGGCGGTTGTAATAGTTCTCAGTCTGTGATTTGTACAGTGCTTGGTGCATCTGTGCTGTCTCACGTTTCTCGTCGATCATGTACAGGCCTTGGCGTCGCCCTTCTTCGTTGGCCACCTCCTTCAAACTCTTTGTTCGTAAGGAACCATCGACTATTTCTGTAACGCCTGTGTTTCTGGGCTTGTCATTAATGTTGGTATAATAGTCTAGGTTAACCTTTGTAACCCGTTTTGAAATAATAGAAGTGTATTATTTGAGTATTATGTGTTATGTGCTAAATTGTGTGTCTTAATTTAATTAAGAATAAAAATAAGTGTCAAAATGAAATGTTATATAAAGCCTATATTTATGGATAATGTTGTAGTATTTGAAACGAGGTTTCCGAATATATAAAGAATGCCGAAATCCGAGTTATAACGAAGAAGTTATGACCTGTCGAAGTTTCGCGACAGAACCGGCACGACCCAGCGCGATGTAAATAGTGAATTTAAGGTAGATAGATATCTATCCTTAGTGATCTGAATGAGAATTGAAGATCTCATCGATAGTAGTGCAACGACGGAAAGACGAACGGAATCGGAGTTCAGATAAAGGAGTTATGAGTTTCGAACGGAGTTTTCCTGTCCCGGCCTACTAAAAATAATATATAAGTAATATACTTATAATATATTAAGAATAAAGTCAAAATTAGCCAATGCAGTCTAAACGAGAGTTGTAGAGCATAATCTCACCTTCGCAGCGATATAAAGAACGTCGAAAACGGAGTTCGTATGCGAAAGTTATGAATTTCTGAAGTTCGGGGTGCGAAACCCCAAAACTATCAGAGACCACGACGTGGCAAGCAGTGCCACGATGTGGCAAGTGTCCTGAAACCTCCGGGAGGCCCCCAGATGCAACTTGGGATGACGCATGCAGTGACGACCAAGCCTACGACGTGGAAAAAGGTTGCCACGACGTGGCAAGGGCCAAATTTGCCCTATAAATAGATTTGAAGGGCCGACCGTTTAGGGTTGCTATTTTCTCTATTCTCTCTCCCGTTTTACCTCAATTTGCGTGAAAGAAATATCCCGAAGCCTCGGTATCATTCCCGAGCCCCGAAGCAAGTCCCGAGATCCTGAAGATCCCGAGAAGTGCGGTTTCCGAGCCGAAGCTCTGCCCGCGAGAAGTTTGACTTTTGTAGAGATCTTCCAGATCTGCTGAGGATTACTACTTCTGCAAGTCGTAGTGTTGTCCGATCATCTTCTGATCAAGTGAGTGTGTAGTTACTTTCTTTTAATGCATAATTATGAAGTATTTTATACGAAATACGTGTTATGTGTATAGTTTTGTTGTTATGTACGTGAATGTATATTCACTCTCTTCAATCTCATAGATCTTATTTGTTTTCTATGAAATACGTGTTATGTGGGTATGCCTCATCTGTTATGTGAAATATGTATTGGATGAAAATGCTATACAGGTTTTAAACTATGTATAAAAATATATATTTTTATCTACTAATATGTTGGGTAGAACATGGGTAGATAGTTGGTGTGTAATAAACAGATGAGAGGCCTCGATGTTGTTGTTGTTGACCTAGTTATTCAGCGGAGTATGGATAACGACCATAGACTCCTTCTAGACAGTCTCGTGGAACGCTAGCAGGTTCATAACCTGTAGGTGTTGTGAACGATGTGTTCACCGGTGTACTCTATCCCCCTCATGGTTGCCTTTAGGATATCTATTGTTGAGGAAACCCCTTAGCAGTAATGTCTGTCCCGATGAAAATCCTAGATTAGGTCCCTTGAGATAGATGTTGTTTTAGGGACGTAAAGTGAGGATAACGGGAATGGGTAATCGGGATAGTGATTGGTTGGTGAAATTAAATATAATTTATTTATTGTGAGTTGAAAACCCTATATGCTCACCAGGCTCCCAATCCTGACCCACTCAGTTTTATTTGTATTACAGGAAGTGGCGCAAGTGCGTAAGATGGATGAACCATCAAGATTGTTTCGGTTACAAGTCTGTATATGTATATATATGTTGAATGACTTGTAATGTTATCGTTTATGCTTATTGGTCTGTATCGGAACATGACACCCCGAGTTTTGATTATATAATGAAAATACATTTTTTTTATGAAATGCTTTGGTAAACATTGTTTTATCAAGTTTTGTTTTTGGGAACAAATTCCACAACTCTTTCAAATCAAAAGGATTTACTCTGAAATTATTTTAGAAGCATAAATGAAAATCGGTCTTTTCTGGCCGTGATTTTGGGGATGTCACAATTTCCAATGCGAGGACCACCTCCGTCTCATAGGTTATAGACTGAAGGGCGTTTCTCCTGTGCTTGACCTTGCTGTGGTGCGATAGGACCATAACACTGTCGGGAGCTCATCCTCCAAGGCAGACTTGGATCTGCGTAGCTGTTTCTTCAAATCATTGACAATGGTTTTGTTGGATATCTTTGTCTGTTTGTTAGTCTTAGCACCATTCCTTGAAGGGACTTCCTTCAAGCTGCGTTATCACTTATGAGACTCCTAAGAGTTCCAAAGCGGTCCAAGATGTTCTTTGTCATGAACTTTATCATCTGCTTTCCAGTGACAGTGGCTAGTAGTTCTGACTCTATCCACTTGGTGAAATATTCCACGACCACCAGCAAAAACTTTACGCCTCCTAGCGCTGGTGGAAATGGTCCCACTATATCGATCCCCCATTGGTGGAAAAGCCAGGAGATAGTGATGCTTGTCAGTGACATGGCCGGTTGATTTTGGAAAGGGGTGAATGCTTGGCATTCCTTGCATTTCTTGGTTAAGGATGCGGCGTCATTGTATACGACCGGCCAGTATACTCCTAGGCGAAGTATCTTAACTGTGACTGCGCGAGCGCCTTCATGTGTCGTTGTGTCCCCTAAATGACTTTCTTTGAGAAAAGTCTTCCCCTCTGTCTTAGAAATTCACTTGAGCCATGGGCTTAAATATCCTTTTCGGTACAATTGATTGTCTCTTAATGCAAAATGTGGTGCCCTGACTTTGACTTTCCTCTCCTCCTGTGGATCGTCCGGAAGCACGCCATGGAGCAAGCAATCAACAAATGGTTTTTGTCCATTATGGGGTGGGGGTGATATGGTATTGACTTGTTAGTTGTCAATACTCCTTTTCGGTAGTACTTCGACCAACACTTTCTTTGTGAGATGATCATATAAGGTGGTGGCCAGTTTGCTGAGGGCATCTGCCCTTGCATCCCCCCCCCCCCCCCGGGTAGATTTTCTTTATTGAAAACTTTTAATCGTGCTGGCTAAATTACATATCACATCTAGATATTTCTGCATCATAGGGTCTGTTTCCTCGTATAATCCATTTATTTGGTTTGTGAGAGAGAAATCTTAGGGTAATCTTCGTGAGAAAGAATATAGATCCCTCCCTTGAGACAGAAGAGATTCTTTTATACATGTTACTAATGGATTGTGGGGACCATGCCTTGTGAGCGTGAAACATGGCTTCCTCTTACTGGGAGAGCTATTCACGCTAACTAACCGCCAGGTAACGTCAGTTATGGGCGTTACCTGGTCTATCTGGTTGTTGTCTCATTGGTTGTGAGTGAATGAGGAGATCATAAGGGATGTTCTTCCCTTGTGACGATAAATGAGTTGTCGCTCCGGCTTTGGCTCTCTGAGGCCAAGACTGGGTCTCAGCCAAGGCAGTAACATCTCTATTACATTTAACGTGGTCGTTAGGTAACGTTAACAACTCCCAATAACAACTCTGATTAGACAACACTATCCTAATTTAGTCTATATTTTTAACACAAAGTATTTAGATAATAATATACTTTTACCTTTCTCTATAATAATACTTCTATTATTAATAGAACGTGTATATATATATATATATATATATATATATATATATATATATATATATATATATATATATATATATATCTTATCACATAAAACCGTATCTGGTTCATATATCGTATATCATCAAATAAATACATTTCTAACACATAATCTTGGAAATAAGCATATAGCTAACATATAAACTTTTCAAAAACTATTTAATACTTTAATTACTATTTTTATTAAAAATAATATTCATGAAAGGGGCTATGCACTCACTTGACTTTGGTGGATGGTTGGTGATTTGGGCAACGCTTCGCTTCAATACTTAGCTTTTCCTTTGATGTGACCTAGGTATGAATATAAATAAATCTTAGTCTTATATTCCCAGCGGCTAATGATAGTCAAGATTCCTTACTAATCTCAATGTCTACATCAAGATGTATCAAGTTAGTAATAAACGTGTAGGAGCATATCAGAGGTAGGTTATGTATGGTATACATAATATACTATTTAGAAATCTCACTTTATACACCCACTGGATCCAACCTATACATCATTCCTATAAGTATATTAATTTTTATTATGATTTGGAATCACTGATAAATCTTATTTATAGGTTTAAAATAACGACTATGAACATCAATATAAGTTACACTTAGAATAAAATAAGTGTAGCTTAACTTATAGTGATTTTAGTGAAAACCAAGAAATTGCATAGACAAAATTTAACCTAAACACCTCTTTTCGTTAGGCTCTTAGAGCTCTAGAGATTCTATTAAAATATGCTAAAAGTTAGGAGAAAATCGGACTCAAAGGTCGGAAAGTATTTGAGAGAGTTATAGAGAAGTTGTGTGGGGGAATGAGCTGATTTTGCAGTCAATTTATTGGAAAATAAAGGAGGTGTGTCACGCCCATAAATATGCATGCCTCGCACATTACTAATGAGTCTTCCTTTCCCTGATGCCACGTGTCGCCTTTGTATTTGTCCACATCGCTTGGTTGATGCCTCTTCCGACATGGCCACCTGTCACGACCTCCGTGAGCCACATGTCGAATTTTTAGGGTGCCATGGCGTCTTGTCTCTCGGAAGAAAGGGGTTTTCGACATTGCCACGTGGCACTTCCTAGTCGTACCATATCATCAACACATGTATTTTCTCACAGATCTTCGTACGACCACAACTTCCACATATGAGCTCCATAAGTCCATTTTCAACATTCTTAATATCCTTAAAATCCTCTCGACGAGCTCTACAACTTTCATTAAAACTCACAATCACTTCTGTCGATCATTCCTCTTGTTTGAAACTTTCAAAAATCAACACTTCCTATTGTTTCTAAGGATTCACGAATTCCTACTTTGTCTAGTCATGGAAAATTGAGCTCAAACTCAAGAAACTCAAGTAAGAAATTAATTCTCATTATGTTAATCTACTATGTAAATGTTATTTTTTCAATGTATTATTGTGTTATGTTAGTCTTTGAATGTTTTATGTTGATATATAAAAGTACATTGTTATTCTATTATTCGGGTTATTTAGGTAATAGAATCCTAATACGGTTTATTCGGTTTTTACGGTTATATTAGGTCCTTAATCATCTTGTACATGTTATTTGGGTTCTTTGGGTAATAACCAAACTGAACCGATTAATACCTGAACCGAATCGAACTCGTAATGATTAATCGATTTGGTTTTTGGTTCATGCAATTACCATTATTTGGTTTTTGGGTTATTTAGATTCGAGGTAAACCGGTTCTGACCCGAATAACATCCCTAGATAAAAGTAGATTGGTTATGCTAAAAGCTATAGAAGTTATATACTGGTTTGACTTTTAAATTGAAGTGTTTAATGGTAAGCTCTCATTTCTTTTTCTTTTTTTAAAGAGTAAACTACACGAATGCTCCCTATGGTTTAGGGTAACTTACGTGTTTGGTCTCTAACTTTTATTTTTAACTCGGAAGATCCCTACTGTTTGTTTTTGTTACGCGTTTGACCCCTAATAGTGTTAAAATGTCTATTTTACCCTTAATGATATTTTTTAATTTAATTATAATTATATTTTACCCAATGGTTGGTGTTGGGTCTGTTTACAGTGCCACCCAATGATATCATTAAATAAAACCTACCCTACCTCTTCCATTTATCATTCTTCCCCAATTCCTGTTTTTATTCCTTGTGCATATTTAACCCAAACCATTGGGACCATTCATGTAATTTACTCAAAAAATAATTTGATCGCCTAAAATAAAACAAGATCTTGCAAGCAGTTGCCATTGTATAGAATCAATGACGACGAAGGCTCCAGTAAGTGGCGATGGTATTGGTGCAACTAGAAATCCCAGATGGTCTCTAGCCGGAGTAACTGCTCTCGTCACCGGTGGTACACGTGGAATCGGCTACGCGGTAGTCGAGGAACTGGCGGAGTTAGGGGCGGCGGTGCACACCTGCTCTCGCAACGAAGCTGAACTTAACCAACGGTTACAAGAATGGTCAGCCAAGTGCTTCAACGTCACAGGATGCGTCTGCGACTTATCTTCTCGTCCTCAACGAGAACAGCTTGTCGAACAAGTCTCGTCGCTTTTCAGTGGCAAGCTCAACATCTTAGTAAGCTCTTCTACTTGTGTTCCCACGAAACTTAACTTTTTACTCTAGATCATGTTTACAAATTCAAACATAATTGCTTCACCAATTGAAATTGATGCTAATTAGCTCAATTTTTGTGAGCGGGAATTGATAATATGACGATTATGTGAGGTTTAAGGTACTAATTTCGGAGTCAGATTCAACCTGTTAGGTTTTAGACATGTGCAACAAACTTTTGGGCAAACATTATCACAATGAATCGTTAGTTGCTTAATATTGCTGTTGGATTAGTAATTCATTCTTCGAATGATGATACGAACTTTTGCACTCTTCATAAAACTTACTTCCATAGATTTCTTGCTTGTAGATAAACAATGTGGGGACAAACATTAGGAAGCCTACTACAGAGTATACTCCAGAACTGTATTCAATGCTCATGTCTACTAATTTGGAGTCTTCTTACCATATGAGTCAACTTTCACATCCTCTTTTAAAAGCTTCTGGAGATGGAAGCATAGTGTTTATTTCCTCTGTTGCAGGTCTGGTTCATGTTGGTGTTGGGTCTGTTTACAGTGCCATTAAAGGTATGATAATGGTTGCATAATTTACATTTATTCCCCTTTGTTAACATGCACCCAAAAAAAAAGGAACAAGGTGGGACAATGAATCATTCTCTATCTCCCATTTGTTCAAAAGACATAAATGCCCTTCTGGTTTTAACGTGTGTGTTTTACATTCACAGCTGCTATGAATCAACTTACAAAAAATTTAGCATGTGAATGGGCGAAAGACAACATTCGGAGTAATTGTGTAGCACCATGGTTCACTAAGACCTCTCTTATCGAAGAGGTAATCTTCCTTCATCTTGCCTTTCTTTTGTTGACAAGTTTTCTACTGTTATTTTTTATGATGGGGATGAGGAGGGTATTTATGTCTTTTTGCACACACTGACAGATTGATTTATTTGTGTAGGTACTTGATAATAAGGAGTTTTTGGATAGTGTGGCGTCTAGAACTCCTCTGAAACGCCTTGGAGAAGCAAATGAAGTTTCATCTCTTGTGGCCTTCCTTTGTTTGCCTGCTGCTTCTTACATTACTGGTCAAACTATTGCGGTTGATGGAGGATTTACAGTCAACGGTTTCATGTGAATGCAATGTGACATCTTTTCGACTGTTCAAAAGAAATAAAGTGTTTGTAAAAATACACTAAAGAAAACAATAGCTGTCAATGGAAGTGTTTGGTTTACATTTTTTGTTTTTTATATGCATTACTTTTCTACTTATTGATTAGTACAATATAAATAGACAAAACTTCAAAAATGGTCCTGTGGTTTTCGAGAGAAAAACTTCAAAAAAGTGAGGGCATTTCCGTCATTGCAATACACAGGGACCATTTATGAGGTTTTCTCTATTTAAATATATATATATATATATATATATATATATATATATATATATATATATATATAATTATTTAATTAAAGGATCTCTCTCTCTCTCATACACATACACATACACATACACACGCATTTCATCTTCTTCCCTTTCAAAACACATTGAAGCTTAAACAAACATTTCACATATACATACATACACCTCAACTCATAAAAAACACACCTGCAACTCAAAAAGAAACACACAAATGTAACTCAAAACATACACACACACACATACACCTAGTTTTAACTCGATCACACATATACCCAAGAGCGTATACCACGAACGTCCCAAATGAATCTAATAAAACAGATGGGAGAACAGAGCGATGAGATCCATGATCAGTTTTAGAATCCAGATGAAGAAGATTTGCATGGAATATGTGTTCTTTCACAGGTTTTAGAAATGGAGAACAAGTTTTAGAGATGAAATTTAAACCCGTCTTCTTCTTCGTTACATTTCACTAGAAAATTAGATCCAAATGAACAAAAAACAACCAAATCAAAATATGATTCGTTTCAAAGGACTTAAAAGAATTCATTCAATCTGATTCTGACAAAATCCCAAGTTTGAAGCAATTGTCAAAGATTACAAGATCCAATGAGTTTTCAGAATCTATCATTACTGTTACAAGAGCTTTAACTGTTGGAATCTTGTGAGATTACAAACTACAAAGTTGGGGAAAGAAAAGGTGATATAGGTAACAGTTTTTCAGATAGAGCTTTAGATAAACTCTTTTCTCGTGTTGGATCTAGTTTTGCCTCCATTGTTGTTGGAGGTTTTTCTAAGAACATGGTGCTAGTAATTTACACCGGTGGAAATAAATCAAACACCCAAATCAAAAAACCTAAATAAACAACACATCGTTGATCATAAGTGAAATCAGTGGTCATGGTGATTGTCACTAACTTAGCAGTGATGTTTGGTGCTTGGTGGAGGCGACGATTTAGGCCATTTTCTGTGGTCGAGGAAGAAACCAAATCAAAATTGAAGTTGTAGGTGGTTGAGGATGAAGATGATAGGAATTTCAGTCTGTTGAACTCGTCGGTGGCGGCGACTTGGATTCGCCAGAGCTCGACAACCCATCACCACCTACTACCATTTTTTTGGGTTATTGCCACCGCAAGGACTTCGACTAGCCACCACATCATGCTACTGTGAATATTCGACCACCACCACCATCGTTTCCTTATATTTATTTTGTGGTTCACGTGTCTTGATCAGTCGACACAAGAGACCCATATTATATGGGTCGTGACTTTCCTGCGTGAAACCAATCCAGGAAGAAGATGATTGACTTTCCAAATCCTGCGTGAGATAGTGTATGAGAGAGGAAGAGGGAAAATATATTTGGGACTTTCTTTATTTTTAAGTCGTAGTAGCGAGGAAGAAGATGATGTGGGTGATTGTTTGGTCTAAACTTATTAACCGGATTTCATTTGAAGCTAGAATGATCCAACAATGGTAAAAAGAAAATGGTGAAGAAGACATAGGGATTGTTTTTTGGCAGATGGGGTCACAAATCAGGAGAGAGAGAGAGAGAGAGAGAGAGAGAGAGAGAGAGAGAGAGAGAGAGAGAGAGAGAGAGAGAGAGAGAGAGAGAGAGAGAGAGAGAGAGAGAGAGACCCTTTAATTAAATAATTATATTTTTTTTCTTTTTTTTAAATAGAGAAAACCTCATAAATGGTCCCTGTGTATTGAAATGACGGAGTTAGGCGGAATGACCATTTGTTAAAAGTTTTGAAACCACAGGGACCATCTGTGAGGTTTTTTGAACTTAGGGACTAAACTTGATATTTTTGGAAACCATAGGGACCATTTTTGAAGTTGTGTCATATAAATAATAAATTTAGAGTAAATTACACGAATGGTCCCTATGGTTTACGGTAATTTGCGCGTTTGGTCCCTAACTTATTTTTTTAACTCGAAAGGTCCCTATTGTTTGTTTTTGTTACGCGCTTGGTCCCTGTCTTACCTAAAAAGACTATTTTACCCTTGATTTTTTTAAATTTATTTAAATAAACACACCCCCAACCCCACCCCTTCACATTATCTCACCTACCCTAACATTTTTTCATATTTAAATAATAGTATTTTTAGCTAAGATAGAGACCAAACACGTAACAAAAACAAATAGTAGGGACCAAGCGCGTAACAAAAACAAACAATAGGGACCTTCCGAGTTAAAAAAAATAAGTTAGGGACCAATTATGCAAATTACCCCAAACCATAGGGAGTATTCGTGTAATTTACTCATATTGTTTCATAATTATTCTTTCAAATTGATGATAAGATCTTAATTTTCGAGCCACTTATAGTTAATATTGATGACATTATAATGAGGTTTTGGATCCACTTTACAGTTAATAGTTAGTTACATTGATGTACGTCATCTTTTCTTGGTTAATTTTTACCCTCGTGAACTCTTTCAACTCACTGTTAGCAAAAACTAAACCGTTTCTTTTTTTTTTTTTTATTTTTTTTTTTGTAAATACCTTTTTTATAAAATACGTTCGTGATGGTTACAAGATATAAAACATGGAAAAACTGGAACTAGAAAAACAACTCAATATCTAGAACCAAGTTTGCCTATGAAATGGGTAAAAAGATGATTTATAATTATTATTCTCTATTTTTGATCCATTTTTTCTTATTTTATTTTTTTAGTTGCAGACCTCTTTTGCAGGATTGACTGTAAAACTTTCGAATGCTAGTAGTCTAGGTAGTATGGAGGAAAGTTTTTATCTGCAATTAAAAGGGATAATGACTTAGAAGACCATTGAAGTTTCAAATTTTTTCAAAAAACATCATTTAATTATTATATATTCAAAAAACACCATCAAACTAAAATATATGTTCAAAAAACACCAACGAAGTACATATTATGTTCAAAAAACCCCATCTTTTTGGTTTGGAGTAACTTACATATTTAGTCCCTAATTTTTTTTTCTTAACTCGGACAGTCCCTAGCGTTTATATTTATTTTTCCTTTGGACCATGATCGAGTTAAAAGACTAATATACCCTTATTAGTTTCATTTAACACTTATTTTTATTACTTGTTAATTATTTATATAATTGATATATTTATAATAAATAATAACATAAATTGTATAAATAATTAATATATAATAAAAATAATGTTAAATGAAAGTAATAAAGGTATATGAGTCTTTTAACTCGATCAAGGTCCGAAGTCAAAACAAATTTAAACTAAAGGGACCGTCCGAATTAAGAAAAAAATGTTAGGGACTAAATATGTAACTTACCCAAACCATAAAGATGGTGTTTTTTGAACACAACATGTACTTTGTTGGTGTTTTTTAAACATATGCCTTAGTTTGATGGTGTTTTTTGAACATGTGATACTTGAATGGTTTTTTCGAACGTATTTGAAACTTCGATGGTCTCTTAAGTCATTTTCCCATAATTTATTCATGTTTTGTTTTATTTTTTATTTCGTTTTTTGTTGTTCATACATAATCTTTCAAGTTTAATCTTTCGGTATGTTGGTTTTATCTATTTAATATACGAAGTGATAGTAGGATTCTAAAATGAACAAGAAAATTAAATTAGGATGCTATTTTTTTGTTTTTTGTGTGTTATTTTGGCTGGTGTTTCATTGTGGATGTGTGTGTATGTACTGTGAGTGTGTGTTTCTTATTGTTGTTGTGTGTGTATGTGTGTATGTTGTTGTTTGTGTGTGTACGTTTTATTCCAATAATGTAGCATCATAACTTCATGTGATTGTCATTAATTATATCAACTTACATTATGTTCCAAAATCGTCCCTATTTAAATACCTAAGAGTTTTTATATTAACCAGAAAAAGACCATTTTGCCACATTCTCTTATTTCTACGCTAGATGCTCCTTCATCAATGCAAGTACCCACAGATACCCACCAATCCACAACCAAGACAAATTTTAATTCTCGATATTCCATAAAAAATTAAAACTTTATTTATACATTTTATATGTGTTATGCTTTTAAGATTGAATCTCAAAAAAAAATATGCAAGTTGTAGAGATTTGCAATGCAAGTTGTAGAGATTTTCATTTCTTTTTGGTAACTTAATTTCATCATATAACAATACTCGTGCAATTCACATTTGTAATAACTCTGTTCCGTTCTATAGTTGAAACTTTAGCAAATTGATAATTTTTGACGGCTATTTTTGTGTGATTGTATAAAAAAAATGTTAATAAACCAGGTTAGTAATATTGTATGATTTTAGTTTTAAAATATTTATAAAAATTTTAAAACAAAAGCTTCCAAATTAAACAACTTTTTATTTTTTTCCATTGCTATAGAAGATTGAACTTATATTTTTAAAGTTTTTTATACTATATTGAGAATGGAATTGATATAGGACTATTACTTTTAATTTCATATTTGTATCTTCATTTTTTAACAATTCGGTGAAAACAAAACATTCATATAGTTACTCAAACTCGGTTAACTAAGCAACCTTAGGAAAAATGTGAATTGATAATCGTTGTTGCTTCCATGTTCTTTAGAGTGACATGTTTACAGAAACATCTAACTTTAAAAATAACTCATATTATGTTTTTTAAAGTTTTAATTTTATTTTGCCTTGTCAACCGTATAATATACGGGTTATATATATATATATATATATATATATATATATATATATATATATATATATATATATATATATATATATATATATATATATATATATATAGAGAGAGAGAGAGAGAGAGAGAGAATCATCAAATATATAATCTTGCATTTTGTCTTTTTATTTGTTTCAATAATTTCATGTCATATTAAAAGTATGTTTGTAACAAAAAAAAAATACATTTTGAATTATAGACTAAAAACTAGTATTAAAGTGCGCGTTTTACCGCGGGTTCTTACATTTGTTTTTCTTACATATTAAGCATGTGAATTGATTAAATTATGTGCTGTTTGATTTTCTGAAGCAAAAATTCATGAAGTCTGCGGACCACCTCTGCAACCCTCTGCAGTAGAAGAGGTGGACCAAATGGCTGCAGACTATAATAAGAAGCGTGTTTGTTTTTTTAACATCTGCATACTGCTGCAGATATTAAAAAATTAAAATAAACTAATTTTATAAACCAAAAATAGCTTTTTAATACGTAAAATTTAATAATGTATAACATTTCGGTAAAAATTAATGATATTTTAGTAAAAAAGAATGATATGACAACAAAAAATAAAGATATTTTAGTAAAAAATAATGATATTTTATCAAGAAATTATTATTATTGAATATAAAAAAATGAAAAATAAATTCAATAAGAATAAACGAAAAAAAAAACGGAAAAAAAATGTGAAATAAAATTTTAATAATATAA
Source organism: Lactuca saligna (assembly GCF_052625555.1). Classification (NCBI taxonomy): domain Eukaryota; kingdom Viridiplantae; phylum Streptophyta; class Magnoliopsida; order Asterales; family Asteraceae; genus Lactuca; species Lactuca saligna. The sequence continues at coordinate 257,097,931 of NC_136421.1, forward strand.
TCAAAATTTCAGCAGTACAAAAAGAGGAAGAAGAGCTTGGAAGAGGCAATACAAGTGTTGCGCCAAACAGAGCACGCGCAGAAGTTTTTGACTTAGAAGACTTCCAAAAAACAAACAGCTGCGAGATGAAAAGTGTTGCGCCACGCAGCAGCAAGAGGTTTGAAGAGTTTTTTTTTTTCAAAAAACAAACAACACCTTAGTATAGTATATCACAATTTCAAAAAACACTGAAATATTAAAAGAAATGAGGGTTTGGTGACTTATCAAGAGCTGGGAAGTGTTTAAGAACTATTTTTGTAAGTTGGATGTATTTTGAATAATCCATAAGAGTAGGGGAAGAGTTTATAGATTATTTTTGTAAGATGAATGGTTTTTGAATAATCCAAAAAACTGTAGGGGTCATAACTGTAAAAAAAATTGTCTATTATGCATTGTAAGTAGTTGTTTAGGAGTTTAGGAACTATTTTTTTTAAGTTGAATGAGTTTTGAATAATCTATAAAAATATAGGTGCTATAACTAAAAAAACTGTACATTGTGCATTGTGCATAAGCATTTGCACATTTAGCTAAGTATTTTACACAAAACAAAAAGTTGGTTTTTAGGGTATATATATATATATATATATATATATATATATATATATATATATATATATATATATATATATATATATATATATATATATATATATATATATATATATATATATATATATATATATAAAGTAAAAAAAAAAATTCATTATCATTTCCATAATTCGAATAACAATCCAAAACTTTATAGTGTAACACCCATTTATCGTTATTTAATTATATATCGTAATTTATGGATTTAGTTTACTTAATAAAAATTTGAAAATATGAGATTTAAAATACAATGAGGTTTATTTGATATTTAAATGAACTATAAGGGTTTAATTCTTATTTAATTTAATTTAAGGAGTTTAATAGATATTTATGAAACTCAAAGGGATTAATCTGTAATGTTCTGAAAAATTAAGCATTAACAAAATAATTGAAGGATAATTGTAACGTTGGATATAAATCACAAAAAAGGGCATTTGCATAGCCTCAAGTCTTTTTATGAAATTGGAAATGGATATCATCAAAAAAATAATACCTGCGAAGCCAAGGTCGAAGTAAAAGGGTATACCATACAAATAAGTTCGGTTTCTTAGTTTTTCAAACTCGGTTTCGGGTTAAACGCAATCACATTTCAAATTTTAACTTGCTGAGAGTTGAGAAATGTGTGTTGCTTATATAAAAGATATATAGGAGTTATGTTTTTATGTTATGGCCGATGTGGGAAATTTCAAAATTATAGTAAGAAATAAGAAGCAAATTGAAGGTATATAGGATAGAAACTAATAAATAAAATAAACTACACTCGTGTCAAGGCCAAGATTCGAAATCGGTACATTTAAATTAAAAGTTCAGTGTTTTACAACTTGGACAACTCAATACTTGTGTTTAATTTTCACATCATAATATAATATGTATAAAATCTTTATAATGCTATATAAATTACTTTTACATAGCTGCGAGAATAAAAGAAAATAAATACTAAAAAGAATATTTGAACTTGCAACCTCGAGAAAAACACCTTATCGTGATAACCAACTGAAGTAAATATAACTTGTGTTATTTTTTTTCACTAAACATATTTATATTAAGGACCGCAACATAAACGAAATTTTCCGAAAAAATTTATACTAATGAATTTTTTTGAGGGCCATCCCGGGATACCCAGGGATCCACTGTAGATCTGCCCATGGTAATCACACCTATATGACAATATATCTTATAATGGAATGATATGGTCTTATAGATAAGATATATGTTAGAGTCTCTTCTCTCTCTACAATGGCTATTTTGGAGATTTAATAAGAGACTACATATATATCTTACATGATATCAAAGTTGATGTCTCGTATCTCCGTGGCCCAACACATTCGTGTCTATTTTTATTGAACATCCAACTCTGAAGGAATGTTAGTGTATTCCACATCGGTGTAACACAGTTCTATAATTAACATATGCTTTGGAGTCTTCCATCTCTCCACAAGAGCTCTTTTAGGGAGTTAATATGAGACTCCACATATACCATACAAAATATACTCATGTATGGATACTTTATGTTTTGTAGAGGGTGTCGCAATGAGTCGCGATGAGTGTGTGAAATTCAGTTATTTCATGCGAATTTTCGGTGAGAACTGTATTGTGCATAGTTCCGACAGATGAACCTCACTTGGTTCATCTTCGTTGACGTTTAACCCGATATGTGCATCTGACAATTAGTTATGGGTGATTTAAGATGTTTTAGTTCTTTTAGAACCACCTATGAATGAATCGTGAGTATGAAGTTTTGACTTCAACCGAGTTTTGGACTCCTTCATAATATTCCAAAACTCTAAAAAAAAAAAAATTAAAAGGCATCCCGTTATCATGTCTGTAAACTTTTAGAGCTTTGTTAAAGTCCATGACAACTTTTTTGGTGTTCCTCTGCCTTAGAATCTGTTTGTTTCAGATAGGATATAAAATTGGGGTTAGGATTGGAACTAGGTTTAGGATTAGAATTGGGGTTAAGACTGGAATTGGAATTAGAATTAAGTTTCTTGAATGGCATCAAATGCGATAAATTCGATTTTGGAATGGAATTGGGGATGAGATTGGCTAGTACATGGATTATAATATGGACCCACACCAAGATAATGGAACGTAGGCGATGAAAATATAGGATGATCCATTTGAGTTCGGTAAAAATATGAATGATAAAGGGTTTGAATTGTTTATAGTTGGAGGTTTTTGTTAATTTCTTCTTAGATTTTTTTGGTTGGATGGAAAGTTGGAGGAAGTCATTTTTAAGATTGGATGTTGAATGTTTGATACATAAAGAAGAATATTAAAGGTTTTAGTGTGATATAAAAGATTATAGGTGTTTATTATATTGGTTGAAAATGGTTAAATTTTTGAATTTTTGGTTAAAATAGTATTTTTTTTTTTTTAAAAAAAGGGGTAAATAATCAATTTCTTTTGATAAAATAGTTTTTGTCTCATATATTATGATTTTTACCGACTTGGACTCGTGAGCTCGACATGTCGAGTTGAAGGCATGGTATTTGCCGAGCTAACTCGATTGTTGATGCAATGTTGAGCCCATTCTGCATAATCTTTGTAACACCTCGTTTATTTAATTAATTAATTAATTAATTAATGTTTAGTAGCCCTAAAATCAATGATTATATTGTAAGGTGTTGGTTTCAAGGAGCTAGATGTCACAATTTTAAAGATTGGGGGTTAAAAGAGTTAACATGGCTGAAGTTTGATCATTGAACTTAAATTGAGAAGCATTTAGAATGTTGAGGGCTAAAGAGTGAATTCCGGACATAATTTGGAAGTAATATTGAAGACAATGGTTGCTTGGTTATAATTAGGACTCAATATGAAAGGAATTATGGAAGCAATGGATAAAATGTAAATTCTGGATTTATATTGTAAAGGTTTATGGAATCAGGGGTTAAAAAGGTAATTTATGGATGTAAAATGAAATAGATCTTGAAGAGAGGGGCCATTTGTGACATTATGGCAATATGTTTGGAATGTGTCCGATATTTAAAAGCACACGAAACCCTAACCCTAAGGGAGCCATATCAACCGCCATCTCCCCACCGTTATGCCTCACCCTTCGTCTCCGGTGCTGCCACCACTCACCTTGTTCGTTTTCTTTCCGACCGCCTAGCACGACCAGGGTAGTCCTCGTCACCGGAAGCATTGAACACCATCGGGAGACGCCAACCGATACTGTTACATTGCTACTGCCGCCGCTGGAGGAGCTGGAGCGTGGTTGCTTTCGTCACGAAGTCTCCCTCTTCCTAGTTCATTGCTGTTATGCCACCATCTTTCTCCTTCTACTTCCAACTCATGCCGTCGGACGTCATGTGGGGGCCAGAAAACCACCGAAGCCGCCACTGTAAGCCTCCGCCGCCAGCACAGATGAAAATTCCTTGCACCTTTGATAATATAAGCGAGGTTGTCGGGAAGACCATCAAGATCGAGGGAGAAGCTGACAAACCCGAGCCACCACTGTTCTTGGCTGAAGAAGCGTTGTCGTTGCTGGCTGTCGCACCACTACCCTCGTCGGTCACCACATGTGGGTGGCTGGGGTCGTTTTGTGACCATATAACAGGTGTATGTATGTATGTATTTCTGTTAGTGCGTGTTTTGTATAGCCAGAAAAGCAAGAAAAGGCCACAGCTACCACCATGAGGTGGTGGTTGCCGCCACATGTGTAACGACCCAATTTTCACGTCCAAAAATTTCGTTTTTAAAAACATTACTTTAGAAAACGTTAATAATTAAAAACATTGTTTGATCAAACTACATCACAACGTAAACCATGTCTAAAAGCCAATTCATACAACCAATCGAAATATCAGAGTATAAATCCCAGAGAAATCTAATATATGCGGAAACCAGTGTGTGTGCATGATGTGCCGCTACCGTGCCAACTCCTTCCCCTTTGATGAAGAGGTACCTGAAACCAAAACTGTAAACTGTAAGCACAAAGCCTAGTGAGTTCCCCCATCGTACCACATACCATACAATACATAACATACATACTGCCAGGCTATTATGGGGTGCCTGACTACCCGGTACATCCATTCTGGGTTCCGACTACCCGTGCGGCCATTATGGGGTGCCGTCCTACCCGTGTCAAGCCATTCTGGGGCGCTGACCTACCCATGTCAAGCTATTCTGGGGTGCTGACTACCCTTCGGTCCTAACAACCGAACCTCGGGGACTATTTCACCCCCTACTACTATCATCACATATATTATAACACAAACATAATATCAGACATATCTGGGGTGTCTGACTACCCTTCGGTCCTAACAATCGAACTCTACTACTATCACATACAACATATCATGCTAGCATATAACATATCAAGTAGTAGCAAACCTAGATGATATCACAAAGACAATCATCTATCATACATTTCCTACTAGTGGGCCGGCATTATGGCCTTAGACCCACCGCTACTGGAAGGCAACTCACCTCGGAGTAGTTGCTGATCTGATCGGGAACTGACTGTCTACTGCTGCTGGTGCTGCTGCTCCGGAAATCCTCCGGCTGTAATTCCCACGACCTACTCAATCAGATACTGCTAACTATCCTTTGGGTAAAAAGACCATTTTACCCCTGATCATGCCCTAAGTCAAAGTCAGAATCAACTTTCAGTTGACCCGACTCGCCGAGTTGGCTCGCCAACTCGCTGAGTCCCTGTCTAATCTACTGACTTGGATTCTGTTTCTACTCATCGAGTTAGGCGTTGAATCGACGAGTTCTCCATCCAAACTGATGTTCAAGTCCTTCATCCTACTCGCCGAGTTGTATGAACAACTTGGCGAGTTCATCTTCATCCGATGAACACTTATGCTGCGACTCGCCGAGTTGTATGAACAACTCGATGAGTCTGATCTTGATCTAAGGAGATTGTCTTGAACTCGCCGAGTTCCATTATGGGTGAGTTTTTGTGACAACCCGAAATTTCCATTGTACGAACATTATCTATTCAATAGAAGCTAGTCCAATTTCTGTAAATTTCAGACTTGTCCGAACAAGTTTGTGTACATTAGGGTTTACGTTTCTGGACGTATCAGGAGAGTGGATGCTCCTGTAATTGTGAAACTTGAACATTTTAAGTTTCATAATGTTATAGTCCGACTTCTGGAATAAAAATATTTTCTGTCAAAATATTCCAGGACTATAAATAGATTTCTGAATTTAATTAATTCATTATTCACAATTCCAACTAGAGAAAAGCCAATTCTCTCTGACGGATCTTCGGGTTTTCATCCCAGATTGTGAGTCTACTTTCCTAAACGTGTTTTAATACTTTTTATATGCTTTATAACATCAATTACATGTCCAAAATACAAGATCTGTGAGTTTACCGCCCAAGAACGTTCTTGGGGAGTAAACTCCAAAATGGAACTTTAAGGCTTCCTAGTCCCGATTCCGTGTTAGACAACGTGTAAAGGACCTTGTGTATGATCTTTATAGACTAGAAAGCATCCAAAATCAACAAGTTAGAGGAGTTTACGGCCAAGGAACTTTCTTGGGCCGTAAACCCCTTTTTAAGGGTCAAACATGCCCTAACTTGCCTCCTTGAGCCTAAGGACTTTAACCACTAATACTTGTGCTTAGTTTGGACTTCAAAACACTTCAAAATGATAGAATTATAGGAGTTTACAGCCAAGGAAGGATCTTGGGCCGTAAACCCCTTTTCTAAGGGTAAAAATCATTCCAAGCACACCTTAGGCCTTAAGACAATTTACCTTGAGTACTTGGGACTAGAATGGAGAGTAGAACACATAAAAATCACTCCTTGAAAGGAGTTTACGGCCAAGGAACATATCTTGGGCCGTAAACTCCAAGTGAAGGCACAAAAGTGTGCCTCTTGTCCCCATTAGCCTTAGATAAATTCATGGAAGCCATCCTTGATGTGTAAGAGCCTCAAAACAATTAAAAGCCATCACCCCATAGGAGTTTACGGCCGTAAACTCTAGGGTGAATGGACTTTAGGCCGAAAACTCCACTATGGGGTATTCTAGAGCCTTAAACTACTTCATGTGTTATTCCAACAAAGCTAGGAGTGTTCTAGGATCAAGATAGCACCATAAAACACCCAAGACCACCCTTTGAGGAGTTCACGGCCATAAACCCATGAGTTTACGGCCGTAAACTCCAAGGTGTGGGGTTTGTTGGGTGGTGAACTCCTATGCAAGGCCATTTGATGTTTCAAACCCTTTTTCCTTGTCCCGTAGCAACTTAGATGCAACCATTTGAACCTTAAACACTCATAAAAGTGTTTACATGTTTCCTAAGTGTCTTAACTTATTTATTTAAGTTATTATTTGTCTAATTAGTTATATACATGCTTATTATATGATAACTAGGCTCGTGCGAGTAAACAAGTCTCCGTTTGCCACCTAGCACGGTATCCGACACTGCAATTCAAACGACTCACCACAAGTGAGTTCATACCCCTTGAATCAACCTTTGAAATGATTTTAAATGTTTTAAATACTTTATGGGGGGGAATACAAGTCAAATACTTATAGTTATTGCTTCAATCACATGTGATTGCATTTAATCACATGTGATTAATAACTAGGAAAACAACGATTTTTTTTACCAATGTTCAAACTGTTTATCAAACTGTTTCACTTCAAATGTTTTACAAACTCTTTTTACTTATCAAATGCTTTTATTAAACTTTGTTTTACTTCTTATAAATTGCATGCCCATATATGTATATATATATATATATATATATATATATATATATATATATATATATATATAAGTAATGTTTAAAGGGCTTAGGAAGGCCATCTGCCCTATTTCCTTTTCGCGCACTGAGATGTGGTCTGGTGGGATTTCGGGTGACCATCCGAAGGTTGTTTCAACATTAGTTATATATCATATATACATGTATAGGCATAAAAGTACTTCCATATTCATATTTATCAGTACATCAATAGTTAGTTACCATCGGGGTAACACAATACATATACATATACATATACTAGAAACAATACATATACAATGATGCTAAAAACAATACATATACATATACTAGAAACAATACATATACAATGATGCTAGAAACAATACATATACATATACTAGAAACAATACTTATACAATGATGCTAGAAACAATACATATACATATACTAGAAACAATACATGTACAATGATGCTAGAAACAATACATATACATATACTAGAACGAGAAACAGTACATATACATGAATACTTTATTATTGTGATTTAAATCGGAGCATGACTTAACTGTCATGGCTCGAGTTGTAGCCAGAATTCTCTTGAAGGGAGAGCGTGAGTTTGCGTATAGATCTATACTGGATTGACAATCCTACACCTTGCTGCTAGCTACAGCCGGACCTGCAGGTCTGCGGGTGCCAAACGTCATTCCGTTATTACGACCATTCATTTGTCGTTGTTACTAGTCGATAGTATGGTGCAATTTATCACGTAGTGCCTTAATATAAATCCGGTTTAAGGTAGTTAGTACAGCAGTAGTTCTTATAATACAAGGCTACAGTACTACAATAATTTACCCATTACATATTTTTAGTGATAATCTCACTTAAACGTTTATGTACAACTATATTTTGTTAAATGATAGTTACATTTGGGAAATTACACACTTTTACATAAAATGAGCATACAAAACAGTTAAGCCTTGGTAGAAGGCTACTTTAATAGAAAATATAGGTTTTTCTGAGAGATTCAAACCTTTACAAATAATTGCAAACCTTTACGTACATTTTACAAACTTATACTTTATACATGTTCAAACATTTGGATGACAAATACCGATACAAAAATACTTATGAACTCACCAGCTTAATGTTGATAAACTCTTTCAAAATAACTTGTATTCTCAGGTCGTCAGTAGACAGGTACCGAGGCCAGCTTTTGAGAAGATGGAGCGCATTCAAGACTCATCTTATTATTTTGATATACGTTATTTTTGGTGTCTATAATGTACAGAACACACTTGTATTAAACTTATATATTTAATGCAATGGATGATGTTGTTTGCTTATTTACATTTACTGTGTTGTGATACTTACATGACGTCCTCCGCCCCAGAACGTTTCCGCCGTTCTTGGTTTTGGGGTGTGACAGATTTGGCTTCCAACACACCGAGTCCACCCTGGACTCACTACACAACTCGACATAGCTAAAAGGGGATAATCTCGGAGACTCGCGACTAGACTCGCCGAGTCAGATGAGCGACTCGCCAAGTCTGCTTCATGCAAGAGCCATATATGCGATTTTGCTCAAATCTAGACCATGCCATTCATAGATCTGGGTTCCTAGAGCATGAATAACATGTAAAGTTTCCAACTTTACGTGTAAATATTCATCCATGAGGGTTTTAGGGTTCAAAATGCACCAAAAGAGTAGATCTAAGGTCTTCATGCAACATGGGTCCATAAAGGTAGTAGATCTGAGCTCCCGGAGCTCAACCATGCCTAGATCTAGAGGCCAATCAACTTATTACGAAATATAATGCACATACAAGCTTGGGGAAGGGCTCAAGGAAGACTTTAATGGAGTTATAAGCATAAAGACAGGGGGAAAACGAGTTTTACCTCAAAGAAATCACTGAGAGAACACTAAGATGCTTGGCTTCCTTCCCTTCCTCTTGATCTACTCCACTTCCTTCTCAAAATCTTCAAGAACACACACTAAGATGCCTCAAACTCACAAGAACAAGAGCTAGAACGTATGGAGAGCTTCTGGGGGTGAATGTGGCGGAGTTGGGGCACAAATGGTTGTTTAAATAGGGTGCAAACCCTTGGAAATTAGGGTTTCATCAGACAGCGTAGACTCGCCGAGTCCATAATATGGACTCGTCGAGTCGCCATCTTATCCGCGCCCCAAAGTCTCGTCTCTACTCGGCAAGTCGGGCCTCCAACTCGCCGAGTCCACAGCCAAAAACACAAAGTACTTAGGCAAAACTCACGTACCAGGAACCAGGCGCTACAACATGCCACCGCCGGCCATCACTAGGGTGGTCGTGTATATATGTTTGTATTAGTGTGCGTGTGTGTCATTATTTGGGATTTAGCATTGTAAAATGTAACTAGAAAGAAGAATAGTGAAAAGAAACCCTAACCACCACCGTGAGGTGGGTGGCTACCACCTCCTGCCACCACCAGCCGTCGTGTCGGGTGGCGGTGTGCCTTGTTTGGATTATGACTCGTTTGGAATGTTTAGACAAAGGGACTAAAACCTAATGGGCCTAATAAACCCTAATAGGCCCAATAAAGCCCTAATGGACCTAAAAGCCCAAACATGTGACTAACGGGCCTAATAAACCCTAATTGATCAAAAGACCTAGCTATTGGGCCTATTATGCTAAGATGGAGTTGGAAACCCTAATTAGGGTTTACAAACCCTAATATTGGATTTATGGGCTTTGACTTATCGGGACCAACATTTGGGCCATTGTAATGTAATTGTGTATTAAGCCCAATCACACCATATGATTTATTTAGAAAAGTGATGGACTTAATGGATTAAGTTCTTAATGGGTTAAGTGAGAAACACTTAACCCTAATCGCCATTTTATGTGAAACCCTAATATCACTTAGGTTTATTGTTGGGCCTTTCTATCGGACCTTGATGATTGGGTTATTAATGGGCCATCCAAGATCAAGTAAATGGACTAGAATAATTAATGGGCTTTGAGGTAAGGCCCATATAAGGAGTTGGGCTCGATTTGGAAAATCGGGCCATAGATAGGCCATAGGTTGGGCCTTTATGATTATGTGATATTAGGCTATTAGAATTAGTGTTCTAAAAGGCGCGCCATGGCGTGAGGCGTGGCTTCGCCGTTACGAAAAGCTTCATAACGTTGTTGTTAGGTGTGGCACATGGCAAGGCGTGATATGGCACGCCATGGCGCGTTATGGCGTGTTATGGTGCGTGTTTTTTCGTTTGAGACACAGTTATTTGCTCTTTGTTATGTATTTTCAAATCGAAGATACAAGTATTGTGGTTTTTGTTAACTTTTTGTTATTAGTTATTGATCTAACACTTCTAAAAAGTAGTTATATTTAATATAAATATATATTTATGTGGTAATATAATTTTAAATTAATACAAAATCGCCGTCTTACATCACGCCTTGAAAAACGCCATGGCTCGTTAAGCTTGAGGCTTGGCCTTGCCGCCACGCCACGCCTCACGCAATTTATAACCTTGATTAGAATGTTGAATGTTGGATTGGACTAAATGGTTGTGCCTTATGGTAAGACCTTATAAAGGTTTGGGCCCAATTTGGAAAATTAGGCCATGTGTTGGGCTTTGACCCATAGTTGACTTTTGGGGCTTTGGATTAGGCCTTAGGCTTGGATCAAGCTAAGATTAGGGTAAAGCAATCTTTTACCCCCAAGCATGTACTTATGGTTATGTATTGGAACCCAATTATTAATTGGGTGTTGTTTTGATGTTGACAGTTCGGAAACCTGTCATCTAGCAGCTGGGGTAGGTCGGGCACTCCAGATATGCTTGAGAGTATGATTATGTTATGATATGTGTGGTAGTAGTAGTAGGGGTGAAATAATCCCCAGAGTTCGGTTGTTAGGACCAACGGGTAGGTCAGCACCCCATAATGGCTTGATACGGGTAGGTCAGCACCCCAGAATGGCTTAACATGGGTAGGTCGGCACCCTAGAATGGTCGGATTGGGTAGGTCGGGCACCCTAGAATTGTCTGGCAATATGTATGCTATGTGATTGTATGGTATGTGGTATGATGGGGGAACTCACTAAGCTTCGTGCTTACGATTTTCAGTTTTGGTTTCAGGTACTTCGTTTTTTAAGGAAAGGAGTCGGCTCGATCGCATATCATAACAATATGATTATGTTATGATATGTGTGGTAGTAGTAGTAGGGGTGAAATAGTCCCCGGAGTTTGGTTGTTAGGACCAACGGGTAGGTCAGCACCCCATAATGGCTTGATACGGGTAGGTCAGCACCCCAGAATGGCTTAACATGGGTAGGTCGGCACCCTAGAATGGTTGGATTGGGTAGGTCGGTGTGACAACTGTCAATTCAGGTCATTCTTGGACTCATGCATATTTATAATAACCATTCATGCACAACATGCCATAACCTAGTAGTATAAATTAGGTCAAAAATCTTGCATAAACTAGGATCCAACTAAGGTCTAGGACTAATATACTTGATACTTACAATTCTAGTAAGTTGCTTAGCTACAATAGGAAATGCCAATACTATAATTAGAATAAGCTTCAAACTTTGTTATAATTGAAATAGGGTATAAAACTCTAAAAATAAATTAAAACACTCTAATTATACTTCAACATGTTGTTGAATATCAATCAATGTTCCAAAAACTCTAAACAGCCAAAAATCCAAATTTATAAATCTTAAAGCTTAAAAACTTTATAAAATTTGGCTATAAACTTTCTAATATCAAATTTTATTAATCAAATTATGGATTATACCAATGAAATAGAAATATAAATTACAAGTATTAATCATAATTTATTAGTTAAAAACAAGATTTTTAAATAAATCAAAAATTGCTTAAAGAATCACTTTTATAAAAATTAGATTTTTATAAAAATTAGATTTTTATAAAAATTAAGGAGGGATTTTTTATAAAAATTTGAATTTAGGAGAGAGGAGGCTTTAATGCCTCAAAAATCTGGCCATCTCCCCTCTCCCCATGCACTCTCTTCCCAAAACTCATGATTAAACTCAAACCCACACTCCACCTCTTCTCTCTTCACTCTTCTCACTTCACTCTCTTCACACACTTCACCCTCTTCCTCTCTCTCTCTAAACTCACGAAATTTCTCTCATTTCTCTGCCAAATTTCAAGACTTTGAAGACCTTGAAGTGTTCTTACTTCTCTCAAGATCATAACCAAGGTAAACAACATCATCTTCTTCCATAGTTTGATGATTCTACTTCTTTTCCTTCTTAGTTTTCTCTTCTTTTAGGATTCTATGCCTTTCCATGGCTAGAAATCTTTATTCTCCCCTTGTGGTTTGTAGATTCTCACCATAACACAATGCATGTGTTTGAAATGGTGAAAATCCGGGATCAAACCCATGCAAGGAGTGAAAAAGATGCACATATGATCATGTGACATCAAAATCTAATATTTCATGTTCTTCTCCATCTCTTTTATGTTCATGCATGACCAAAAGCATTTAAACCATTTCTAGTACATATTGAATCCTCATTCATTCCATGCATGTGTTAGAAATCGGATCTTACCAAAGACATGCATGATGTTCTTGTTGAAATACCCTAATAATGCACACAAGCAAACATGCAATCTGCCAGATTACTTTGTTCGACTTTGAACAGTCATAACTCAGTCATTTCTTAACCAAATCATGATATTCTTTTTGTATTGGTTAGTTCCACGAGTTAACTTTCTAACCCAATTGGTCTCACTGTAAAATATTAAATATCCGATTTTTAGCAGATTTTACAAAAAGGTTGCGCATACAGCTCTTTTTCTGTGATCACTATTTTTATCTTGCTTAAACAATGGCCTTAAACCCAACCATAAATCTGAGGAAAAATACCTTAGAAACTTAACATATCTAGTGAATTATGGTTGAAATTTCGTGGCTTAAAACCTCACTGAATGGGCTACACAAATTCATGAACTTCAGCCACATTTACACTTCATGCATTATTGCATGCAACTTTTCTTAAATTGTTTGGAATCATTACCCTCATTTCTCTTCTGAATACATTTTTTTACATTTTTCCTTTTGAAAGCCCTTGCATGCATGAGATAATCTGGAAAATTTCAAGAGCTTTTGTTATTTATTTGATTTATTAGAATTATTGCTAAAACCAAGGGCATAAATCATATAAAATACTTCCAGAGGTCAATAAATCCTAAATAAATTCATGGATGATACTTATGGGGAATAATGACCCCTCACCAAATTTCAGTAATTTTTGTTACTGTTTAATACGATTTCTAATTTTCTTTTAATTAGAACATGATAAATTACAAAACCACTTTTTAGGATGTGAAAATTGTATCTAACAATTTTCGCATACCTTACCTGTGATGGGTGACTCAAGAAAATAATTTCAAGATTTTTCATCATGTCTAGCTATTTTTCCCAGTTTTTGGTAATTATAATGGCTTAAAAATGGGAAAAATAGTTCTGATTATCCAAAATTCATGAAAATTTGCCAGGATATCATATTATATAGTAGGAGGTTACATAAAAATTTTGAATATTTTTCTCCACTGTAAACTATTTTTCCCTTATTTTCTAAAGTTAATTGCACTAAAATTCACTTAAATATACATAAATACCCAAAACCAGTTTATACATTATGAAAACCACTTTTGATATTTTTCCCAAGATATTTATACTGTAAATGATGTTACAAAAATTTATGGTAATTTATTTTAACTGTTTAATAATATTTCTTTAATTAATGACTATTTAAAGAAATAAAACAAGGAAAAATACAAATAACCACTGAAAAATATATTTTATATTTTTCCCAGCCTATTTATGTATAATAACAATTAAATAAAAAGTTTGGGTAATTTTGGAAACTGTTTACTATTTATTTCAATTTTTATTGAAATAAATGCTCAAAAATTATAAAATATAATTAAACAGCTTGGAAATCCATTTTTATAATTTTCCCAGCTTAGTGTTGTGTATTAACAGTTAAATAAAAAGTTTGAGAATTTTTATCCCTCGAATACTATTTTTCGTGAATTTATGTTGTTATTGAGACTTAAAATTTGGAAAATTAACCTTCCAAGGTTGTAATTAATCGCACGACTTGTAAAATTTCAATACATCAGAAAAAGTGTAACAAAATGATATAAATCCAATACTAAAACATAAATTGGCATTTCCCTATATGTAGAGTTTAGTATATTAGCATTAGATATCGACATGGAAACTCACTAGTGCGTGTGTTTGGTGTCGTAGGATCCCGGTAGTAAGACGTTGGTGCATCCCGAAGTACCGCTTGTGTCTACACAAAACATCGTGAGTATTCACGCACTCCCCTATTTTCATTTTTTATGTTTTGGGGTGGAAAAGCATGTCCAGAAAAACTATTGTTTGCATGTTGTACTTAAATTGAATTGTATCAAACATGATTGCTATTGTATTGCTATGTTTCTTTATGTATGTCTATGCAACACGGAACATGAGAACTTATCGTACAAAGGCCCTTCCCTTATCTCTAACCATTAACTCTTTGAGCCAATGGTCGTTATGGATAGCGCTATTAGGAATTGACAACTCCTCACTCGCCCGAATCGCTGGAGTGCATGATACCATATTCATCTATGGAACGATAAGCATAGATCTCGATAGGGCTTCAGTCATAGGTTTGGTTGAGACTCATTGTTTGCTCATACACATACAAACTCGTTTCTCGTTATAGCAATAAACTTGTATTCATTAATAGCAATCAACTTGTTTATCATTGAAGCAATGTACTTGTATTTACGAAAAGCCTTATTGTACGCTCGATTTTATAAACTTGTGATACTCACCAACTATTTTCATAGTTGACGCTCGTTTTACATGCTTTTTCAGGAAATAATTAGTAAGTGGATGTAAAGATTCATCATCATAGAGCATGCTGCATCGTGTTGAAGCTATTATGAAGCTATATTTTGAACAATGTTATTTTGAAAAACTTGTATTTTGTTCTTTTGAAGCTATGGGTTGTAAACTTTTAAATACTGCTATGGTGATGTATCTTTATCTTTTGCAATGAAACCGTTATCGCTGTCATACCTTGCGTTTCCGCTTTAGCGGGGTGTGACAGTCGGGCACCCTAGAATTGTCTGGCAATATGTATGCTATGTGATTGTATGGTATGTGGTATGATGGGGGAACTCACTAAGCTTCGTGATTACGATTTTCAATTTTGGTTTCAGGTACTTCGTTTTTTAAGGAAAGGAGTCGACTCGATCGCAACGCATCGCAGTATGGTTTTCCGCACATGAGATCTTTGGGATTATACTCTGATAGTGTTTTAGGATAACATTGTTTTGATTATTTCTACTTTGGTTTTGGCATAACATGATTAGGGATGAGCATCGGAACCGGGTACCCGCTTTTGGAACCGAAACCACCTCGGAACTGCCGGTTCGGGAACTGGAACTGCCTTACGCGGTTCCGGTTCCGATTCCTAAAGTTATGGAACCGCCTTAAGCGGTTCCGGTTCCAAATCTCATTTTTTCGAAACCGCTACCCGCTAGGTACCAGCCGAAGCCGGTTTATACATACATACATACATACATATATATATATATATATATATATATATATATATATATATTCGTATTTAATATAAATATGTGTGTGTTACTTAGACCAGTTTAGAATATATTGGTCTGGTTTTGTCCCTCTTTAGTTCGATTTGGATCGAACTAAATTGCGGTTTTATCGAGAAAGTTAACAAGTTAGTGTAACCGCGTTACCCTCTCCCGAAACCGGAACCTCCGGTTCCGGGACTTGTTCCAAAAATTTAAGAACCGCCTAGAGCGGTTTCGGTTCCAGTTCTAACTTTCTAGGAACCGCCGGTTCCGTTTCATGCGAATTTTCGAAGAGAATTGTATTGAGCTTAGTTCTGACAGATGAACCTCACTCGGTTCATCTTCATTGAGGTCTAACCCAATATGTGCATCCGATGATTAGTTATGGGTGATTTAAGATGTTTTGGTTCTTTTAGAACCACCTATGAATGAATCATGAGTTTGAAGCTTTGACTTCAACCCAGTTTTGGACTCCATAATATTCCAAAACTCTAAAAAAATTGAAAGGCATCCTCTTAAGCTTTGTTAAAGTGTTGTTGCATTATTTGTACCACTTTGTCGATCATGCTTCCAGTTCATAAATAAGATGTTAAACTCCATGATAATTTTGTTGGTGTTCCTCGGGCTTAGAATTTGTTTGTTTCAGATAGGATATAAAATTGGGGTTGGGATTGAAACTAGTTTTAGGATTAAAATTGGGGTTGAGACTGGAATTGGAATTAGAATTAAGTTTCTTGAATGACATCAAAAGAGTTAAAATCGATTTTGGAATGGAATTGAGGATGGGATTGAATAGGACATGGATTATAATATGGACTGACACCAAGATAATGGAACGTAGGCGATGAAAATATAGGACGATCCATTTTGAGATCGGTAAAAAGATGAATGATAAAGGGTTTGAATTGTTTATAGTTGGAGGTTTTTGTTTATTTCTTCTTAGATTTTTTGGTTGGATGGAAAGTTGGAGGAAGTCATTTCTAATATTGGATGTTAAATGTTTGACACATAAATAAGAATATTAAAGGTTTTGGTGTGATATAAAAGATTATAGGTGTTTATTATATTGGTTGAAAATGGTTAAAATTTTGAATTTTTGGGTAAAATAGTATTATTATTTTTATTTATTTTTATTTTTTATTTATTTATTTTTTTTGAAAATGGGTAAATAATCAATTTCTTTTGATAAAATAGTTTTTGTCTCATATATTATGATTGTTACCGAGTACCGACTTGGACTCGTGAGCTCGACATGTCAAGTTGAAGGCATGGTATTTGCCAAGCTAACTCGATTGTTGATGTAATGCTGAGCTCATTCTGCATAATCTTAGTCAAGGGTAATATTATTTGTTATTTTTAAATGATAACACTTTCAAATAATAATTAATATTAGTTTCTACAACTTTTTTTATAATAACATTTTTTAGAACTTGTAAATATTTTGGCACAAATTTTATTTACTTTTTAACAAATGTTTTTACGACATATTAAAAAAGTTAACACTAGTATTTTATTTAATTTGAATCTTAATTTTAAACTTTTTTACCTATAAATGTTGAAAAAAAACATTTAAAAAGTTTGAATAGTAAGTAAGAATGTTTAAAAAATGTGACGTCCTTAATTTCATGGTTAGAATAGACTGGTTTGTTTATGCTTTATTTGAAAATCAGAGTATCTTTTTGAAGAATAATATTGCATAATTTGCTCATAAAATATGATAAAAGTATTATCAAAATATTTCTAAAGAAATATATTTTAATTATATTAAAAACGTTGGGATGTAATTGTCAATACAGTACATAAGCATAAACTGAAAATAACATAGGCCTTACAACATCTAATTTTCTACTGGCCTATAATCCATAATTCTCTCATATTTCTATCACATCGGTGCTCTTGTTCTACTACCTGTAATACAAGAAACTAAATGGGTCAGACATGGGAGCCTGGTGAGCACATAGGGTTTTCAACCCACAATAATTAAGTTCTTTATTTTCATCAAATCAATCAATCCGATTACCCGTTCCTGTTATTCTTATTTTCTGTCCCTAAAACATCTAATTTAAGGGACATTGCCTAAGGATTATCTTTGGGATTGACAATAATGCTTAGGGGATTTCTCAACAATATATGTATGTAAGACAATCATGAGGGGGTTGAGTACACTTAGTGAACATGTAGTTCAAAAACACCTACAGATTGCGAGTCTGTCAACGTTCCACTGGACTATCTAGAATAGTGTGTGGTCATCATCTATACTCCACTAGATGATTGGATCAACTTTAAAATCAAGGTCTCTCATCTTTCATTTTTCATCATACTTCATCTACCCATTTTTACCCAACGTATTTATTGGTATAAAATACATATACAGTTTAAATCAACTAAAACATGTATAAATCGTTCATCCAACATAGATATCAGGAACACGTATGATAATAGAAACATATATTTATATTAAATATTTCATATCTTTTTTTAAGATGAAAGTAACTATGCACTCTCTTGTTAATGTGACGACTCGAAATTCGGGCAACGCTTCACTTCTAGCAACTGTTCATTCCTTTGACGTAACCTAGTGTCATTATCACTAAGTTTTAGTCTAAAATTTATTGCGACTAATTATTAGTCTAGATTCATCATTAACTGAAAGTCTACTTCAAGATCTATCAAGTAAGGAACAACCAGGTTGGATCATATCGGAGGTATGGTCCATATGGTATACGAAGTATATTGTTTGGAAATCCCACTTTAAACACCTCGCTAAATCCAGCCTAGAAATCATCCCTGTATGTAGATCAATTAGTATAATCACTTGGAATCACTGATAAATCTTGTTTATAGATTCATAATAACGATAATAAACTTAAACATAAGTTATACTTAGGCTAAGGGGAGTGGTACCACTCTTAACACCTTGTCATGTTAGCTTTTTGAATGCCACCTCACTTTTATCCATTTAGCACATTATCTTAACATTTGGTAAGGAGTGATGACACTCCTAACACTCTATTTTTTTATTTTATTTTTCTAATTTAATTTAATTACTTTATTTTAATAAACAAACATTTTTTTTAATATTACACAAACACTTTTTTGATTTCTTTTAACGACACAGTTCATATTAAATAAAAACAATTATAATAATGTAAAGCACAATTTAATCTATGTTAGTGTTGATTACAGAACTTAAACATATAAGTAAAATGCTAAAGAAAATATAAAACATTGCAGTTGTTAACTTGTATTGATGTTGACTGACTTCTATATTTCCAAGGTAAACATCCATTTCAATGGTATTATATTTAATGTACTTAGCCATGGACATCGAGAGCTCTTGTCACCTATGTTGATGCATGCTAATATAAGTTGCACCATTGTCACTGAATCAACGATCAGATCAGCTTCTCGAAGAAGATCAAAAATAATTAAAACCTATAATTAAAACCTCTTTATATTTGTTAGATTGACTATACCCACAAATCAGGAGTTCCAAGAAACCAAGTCTTTTTATCTCTGAATCAGCGGTCAGGTTATTTTCTATCAATCCTCGGTCGAGGATTTCATCAAACAAATGGAGTGCAAAAACAGGACTATCGCTCTGCGCAAAGCATCGGATCACAATGTTCCAGATAAATAAAGTGGGTCTTTCAATTTGGTCAAATACGAAAAGGATTCTCTTCATCTGTAACTGGTGTAGGATGGGTACTCCCTTCATTCTGATAATATTCATCAATGGAAGTTTAACATTCCCAATATTTGAGTTGATGCAACACAGGCAACTGGAAACGGATCGATGGTTTTGGAGAACATCAAATTTCAAGAGTTCAATGAACCTAGTTATTTGAATGGTAACTAATAGGAACCTTCAAATTTCAATAGTTCAATGAAGTAGCTGATTACTTGAACAAGAACCGAAGCAAATTGCAATGAATCGATATGAAGCAGATAAGAGATTTCAAATTGGAATAACAACGAGACTGAGACTATGATAAAGGAGAGCAATCGAGTTATTGGAGGTTTGAACAATCGTTTCTCACTCTCGATATTTGATTTGATGCAACACATGCAACTGGAAACCGATCGATGGTTTTGGAGAACATCAAGCGCAAACCCAGATCAAAACCCGATTTCCACTCCGTTTTCTTCCAACCAATCACAACGAGTTGCAATTTCTCTCTCTTCTCACCAAAACTTCAACGAGTGACCGGTAGCAACCCCCTTAGCGAGTGGTAGGGGCGGTGTTTCAAGTTGGCTAACAAGCGTAGCGAGGCCGGTGGCGACCTACACTCTACTTTGCCTTAAAGTACGGTAATCATAACTCAACTTACAGGTGGTTTAGCGAGAAACCAGACTCTCGCAGAGCTTCTAAGCCGAAAGCTCTTCTTCTCGGGGCATTTTGGCGCTCCAGGGCTTCGCTACTAACATCTAAGGGGTGCTAAGGAAAGGCATAGAGGCTTTAGGGGTGTTTAGGAGAGAGTTCGTTGAAGAGGTGTGAAGAAAAGACTGATTTGCGTCATCTATTTATAGGCTGGAGAGGAGCCGTATGCTTGGCGTACTCGAGCATTACACTGGGCGTAGTGTGGCCACATGTCACCATCTGATGGCAAGCCGTGGGGAAGAAGATGTGACCTAGATCTTGCCATGTGTCGATTTCTAGTTAATCCGGATATTAATTATCTTCTAAAATCCATAACTTTCGCATACGAGCTCCGTTTTTGACGTTCTTTATATCCACACATAGTTATCGACGTGATCTACAACTTTAGTTTATACTCCATCGGCTAATTTTAACTTTATTTTTAAAGTTATATTTTAACATGCTTAGACAATTAAAGTCCGTTAAAAATTCATAATTTTGTCATCCGACGTCCATTTTCAAGTGTCTTTATATCGTTGAGTTCATATTAATGAGATCTTCAATTCTCGTTTAGGTTGTGTCGACTAATAATTGACTGATCTAAAATTCGATTTTCGGGCTATATATTATTATGCTCAATCTTAGAAAAATCATAACTTCCTTTATCGAAGTTAGATTTGGATGTTCTCTACATACACACTCTCGTTTAACATCTACTATAACTTTCGTTTAGATCACTAAGGCTAAAAAGTATTTCATCAAAAATTTACTTTTTACGATACGCGGAGTCCTGTCGGTTTAATCGCGAAACTTCGACGGATAATAACTTCTTCGTTATACGTAGGATTTTAGTGTTCTTTATATCTTCAGGATCTTTGTCATGACTACTTCAATTTTCTTCAAAGATATCGGATCGAATTATTAATTTATTTTAGACTTGTATTTTATTCCTATTTTATTATATTGTTATAAACAAATATATTACAAATAAATCATGTAATACTCAAATAATTTTTCTTTATTACATAAAATAGGTTACAATTGTTTATTACATAAATCATGTAATACTCAAATAATTTTTCTTTATTACATAAAATAAGTTACAATTGTTGACCCTAACTATTACATCATAATAATGCTTAGAAACACGAATGTTACAAAAATAATGAATTCTTTTAGAGGTTTTATAAAACGTTTAAAAAGCTTCAAAAAGTTTTTAAAATTTATGTTTTTATAACGTTTTAAATCTTTTAAAACTGTTTATTTATATATATTTTTTAATATTTATAGGTTTTGAAGTTTAAAAAGAATTAAAAGATATTTAAAAAATACTGTATAGAAAGTCTAAAAAAGTTAGAGCTTTTATTAAAAGTAAAGGTTGTGTAATAGTTTATAGAAAAAACTTGTAAAAGAAGTTTAAAAACGATAGTAAAAAGCCTTATAAAAAACTTTTGTAAAAAGTCTAAAAATATTTTAAAAAATCACCAAAAAAGTATAAAATTGAAAAGGATTTATAGAATCAATAATAGCATTAAAATATTTCAAATAAAAAAATATTGGATTGTATAAAAGGAACAAAATCTTCAAAGCAGTCGCAATTTTAATTTGTAAAGAATCAATGACGACAAAGGCGACGGTAAGTGGCAATGGTATTGGTGCAACTCGAAATTCCAGATGGTCTCTCGCCGGAATAACTGCTCTTGTCACCGGTGGTACACGTGGAATAGGCTACGCGGTAGTCGAGGAACTGGCGGAGCTAGGGGCGGCGGTGCACACCTGCTCTCGCAAGGAAGCTGAACTTAACCAACGGTTACAGGAATGGTCGGCCAAGGGCTTGAACGTTACTGGAAGCGTCTGCGACTTATCTTCTCGTCCTCAACGAGAACAGCTTGTCGAACAAGTCTTGTCGCTTTTCAGTGGCAAGCTCAACATCTTAGTAAGCTCTTCTAGATTTGTCCCCATGAAACTTATTTTTTAATTCTAGATCATGTTAACAAATTCAAACATGATTCTTTCACCAGTTGAAATTGATGCTAATTAGCTTAATTTTTTGTGAGCAGAAGTTGATAATTTGACAATTATGTTTGGTTTAAGGTTCCGATTTCCAAGTCATGTTCAACTTGTTAGGTTTTAGACACGTACAACACAGTTTTGGGCAAACATCGTCACTATGAATCCTTAATTGCTTAATGTTAATTCATTCTTGAAATGATGAGTTCTTTTTATTAAACTTACTTCCTGAGATTTCTTGCATGTAGATAAACAATGTTGGGACAAACATTAGGAAACCCACTATAGAGTTTACTCCAGAAGAGTATTCTATGCTCATGGCTACCAATTTGGAATCTTCTTACCATATGAGTCAACTTTCACATCCTCTTTTAAAAGCTTCTGGAGATGGAAGCATTGTGTTTATTTCCTCTGTTGCAGGTCTGGTTCACGTTGGTGTTGGGTCTGTTTACAGTGCCACCAAAGGTATGATAGTGATTGCATAATTTATGTTTATGCCCCTTTATTTCACATGAAAAAAAATGTAACCCAAAAAAAGGGACGAGAGAGGGACTCTTTCTTTGTCTGATTGTCTCTCGTTTGTACAAAAGACATAAATGTCCTTCTCATTGTCATCATCATCAAAAATAACCTTAGGGTTTTAATGTGTGTTTTACATTTGCAGCTGCTATGAATCAGCTTACAAAGAATTTAGCATGTGAATGGGCGAAAGACAACATTCGTAGTAATTGTGTGGCACCATGGTTCACTAAGACCTCTCTTATCGAAGATGTAATCTTCCTTCATCTTGCCTTTCTTTTGTACTCATAGTGACAAGTTTTTGTCTCAACGGCACTTCAGTCGGTTGAAATCCAATACATACCAAACACAGTACAATATGATATGTTATGTCCTTATTTGTGTAGGTAATTGATAATAAGGAGTTTCTGGATGGTGTAGCGTCTAGAACTCCTCTGAATCGCCTTGGAGAAGCAAATGAAGTCTCATCGGTTGTGGCCTTCCTTTGTTTGCCTGCTGCTTCTTACATTACTGGTCAAACAATTATTGTTGATGGAGGATTTACGGTCAACGGTTTCCTGTGAATGCAACGTGTTATCTTTTCTACTGTTTGAAACAAATAAAGTGTTTGCAAAAATACACTAAAAAAACAGTAGATGTCAATGGAAGTGTTTGGTTTTCATTTTGATTTTTGTATGTTTTTTTTATATGTATTACTTTTCTCCTTCTTGATTAGTACAATATTTTGTTGTTTTATATGCATTATTCTTTCAAAATTGTTAATAACATCTTACTTTTGGAGCCACTCATAGTTAATACTAATGGCATTATAATGAGGCTTGTGATACACTTTACGGTAAATACTTAATAGTAGTTAGTTATGACATATTATGGTAAATAGCCCAGTCTTCCCACACTTGAAACAAGTCATCTCCTCGCCACATCTTCCAAAGTGTTTCTTTTTGTACTTCTTACACCATTTTGCTTCACCTTCTCCTTCTCCAAACTTCTTAGAAGCAGACTTTGAGAACCTTCTTTTCTTGTTAGACTTTGAAGATTCCTCAAATTTCCTCTTCTTGACAACTTCAACCTTGTTGGTGGTTTTGTCTTTGATCATTTCTTCAACAGACTTAGCAGCCTAGATGGCCGCCTCAAGAGTAGGTGTCTGGCGTACTAGCACGGTGTACTCCCATGGTAGTCCATTTGTATACTTATTGATTTTTTGTTAGCTCGCCAGGGATGATGCACAAAGCAAACTACATCTTGTCAGTGAAGTCATTGGTATACTAATCAATGGACATGTTGCCCTTTTTCAAAGTTAGAAACTGGTTCTACAGCTCTAGCATGTTTTTGGTTGAATAGAACTTGCGTTTAAGTGTACCAAGAATTATGCACATGTTAGTTGTAATGGCTCCTTGGGGCTTATGGTCTTTCCCAAAGTGTTCCACCAACGAACAACCCCACCCCTAAACTGAAGCACAACATAAGTGGCTTGTAGCTTGCCCTTGCCAACACATGTTATGAAAGTTAGCTCCATTTCCAAGATCCGGTTCATAACTCCGAGTGGATCTTCTTTCCAAGTAAAAGTTGATGGTTTGCAAGTCATAAAGTCTTTATACTTGCATCCATTCCTTTCAATTCCTTCATCCCAGTTATTTCTTCTCACCACTTGTGGTTCGGCTCGACTAATGGTTCTACTATAGTTTCCTTCTTTTGACTGTCCCTCATTCAGTTCAGGTTGCACAAATGGTACAGTAGGTCCATCCCTATTATTATGCAACATTTTTCTCATCTCTTCCCTTTGTTAGGCCATCATAGCCCGAATCATTGCTTGGACTCCTGCCATTGTGATTGGCTCGGGTGCTGTGACATCCTCAAATTCAAGATCATTTTAAATTATTTAGGTTTATTTAAAAATCAGAGTATCCTTTTTGAAGAATAACATTGCGAAATTTTTTTCCCAAAAAACATGATAATGGTATTATCAAATAATTTCCGAAGAAATGTATTTTATTTATATTAAAACATTGGGATGTCATCGTCAATACAGAAACATAAGCATAACGAAATATTACAAGCCTTAGAGTAATTAAACTAGTGGTGTAATACTCCTTGAATCTCTCAGCAGGATATATCTTTCATATAGCCACCTATGATACAATAAACTAAGAGGGCCAGGCTGGAAAACCTGGTGAGTACATAGGGATTTCAATCCCAAAATGTGATAATAATGTATATCTCAAAGCTACAAATCCAATTATTATCAATAACACAAATATATCATATCTCTAAAAAATTCATCCCATCCCGTCGATTCCTACGTATAGATCCTATACAATTGTCTTACAAGATCTAGCCTAAAGGATCAATATGAACAACAATCTGACGACGCTGCTTCAGAAATTCCCTAGAAGCAAACGAGGATCAATAAATACATCTAATGATGGGAATGGAATAAGTTTCACCATGAACCTCCGTTCATAAAAGCAACATGACAATTAAGTCATGGGTGGTTATCTAGATAATTATGCATGGCATTGGTCTGACTCCATGAGGTATTTTACCCCCACACTCACCCTATCCGACAATACAACATCAAAATTTACGTAGCAACGGTCTGACACCATGAGGTATTTTACCCCTAGACTCACCCTATCCGGCAATACAGCATCAGACATACCTGGTAGTGGTCTATTGTTGACACACTCTATTAGACAGTCTACGAAGTTCCCTCAATTACTTCGTGAAAGGAAACACAAACACATAAAGCTCGTCCAATCACTTCATAAAAGAAACAATGACTCCAAAGCTCTTCAAAATAAAAAGTATGGGGAAAGACTAATAAAGTACTCCCGTACACTCCCATACCCCGACACGAAATAGTGTCAAAAAGAAGGACTTTGTACATGATAGTACTTCTGGAACATTATGGTACCCTGGTATGAGTAGGACTCATACCCTAGAACATAGTAATACCCCGGAACAAGCAACACCTAAGACACAAAGCTTTGAAAAAGACTTAGTACTTAGAAAGTACTTTTGTACATATGACATACTCCACCGATTATCAATCTCCTCGAACAAAGTTTCTATTCTCGATTCTGATCACAAACGTACCATTAATAAGATACTACCCAATATTCAAACTTAATTGAACTAAGCATCTCTTTTAAGTGTTATTTCATCACTAAGCAAGCTTATAATGCTTATAATCAACTTTCAATACCAACTCTGTTACGACAACACTATCTTAATTTAGTGTAATATTTTATAGAGAGTATTAAGTATTAACATAGAATTATTTTCTCATTTATAATACTTCTATTATTATTATTATCATGTAAATACATCTTAACACATATAGAACCATATCTGGTTCGCATAACGTATATCATCAAATATACATATAACACATATTTCCAGATAATAAGCATATAACTCCCATATAAACTTTCACCATATATTTAATACTTTTATTAATACTTGTATTAAAATAATGTTCATGAAATGGACTATGAACTCACCTGTTAAAGTGACAGCTCAAAATTCGGGCAATGCTTCACTTCTAACAATTGTCTTTTCCGTTGACGAAACCTAGTATTATTATAACTAAGGTTGTCTAATATTTATTGCGACTAATTATTAGTCTATATTCATCATTAACTCAAAGTCTACTTTCATGATCTAGCAAGTAAGCAACACCCAGGTAGGATCATATCAGAGGTAGGGTCCGTTTGGTATACGAAGTATACTGTTTGGAAATCTCACTTTAAACACCTCACTAAATTAGAGCCTAGACATCATCCCCTTAAGTAGATCAATCAGTATAACGACTTGAATCACTGATAAATCTTGTTTATAGGTTCATAATAATAATAATGAAATTAATCATAAGTTATACTTAAAGTAGGGTAAGCATAACTCACTTACAATGGAGTTTAGCGAGAAATCAAGCTCTATGCGGACAGAACTTCTGAGATGAAAGCTCTTCTTCTCGGGGGTTTCCTGCGCTCCGGGACTCTCTTCTAACACATAGGAGGTTCTAGGGGAAAGAATAGAAGGATTGGGTATGTTTGGGAGAGAGTTGGATGAGAAGATATGAGAAAAATGAGTGAAAACGCCTTTTATTTATAGGTTGCGAGTAGTCGCGTACGTTGGGCGTACGCATTGGTACGTTGAGCATAATGGCCAAAACAACAATAAGTTAGGCGTACTTCGAGTTATGATGGGCGTACTATGTCCAAGTGTCACAGTATCATTCCAAATAATATTCTATCAAAAAGTCATTTTTAATGCTAATTGTCTCTAAATTGACTAGCTGAATTTGCGGGCGTTATAGGTGCAGCTAATACCTCCGGTGCACGCTCAATCACTCATGGCTCAGGCTACAGGTTTCCATTAGTGTTTTCTAATCCGCTACGAGTTCTCACCATGTCAATCTATACACCCAAGCAGATGTTCAGTGTACAACGACAAGAATAGGGAAAAATTTATTTATGATAGGCGTTAAATCCTCTTTGTCACTTTGAAAATTTACATGCGAGTTCTAATACTGTAATTAAACATTTAGAAATTTGAACACATAAAGTTCCCAGATCCGGTCAGCAATAGACCATAGACCCGATCAAATAATAGCATAAGGCATATAAGGCATTTTATAGCTATACGTAAATCATTTAGCGCATAACAACAATTTACGCATCTTTCCTAAATTAAGCTAGTGCTCGTGTCTATATATTTCCTAAATATAGCAGACACTCATCTCACAATCATCGCTTACCATACTAAATTTAAGTCTAGAAATTCTATAAATTCCTAGCTCGCTTAAACTAATGCTCTGATAATGTGGAAAATAAAATTTTTAAAAATATTATTATTAAGTATACAAACGTTTTTTAAATGATTCTAACTTTTTATTAAAAAAAAAAATAAGACGTGGAAATTTTTGTTCTCAGAATTAAAAATCATTCTAAAGGTTTATTATATATCATATATTATAAACTTTTTAAAAGGAAATCTTAATAAATAATGTTGTTTAAATACAAAACATTATGTTACAAGATTATAAGTTTTTTTTAATAAAAACTAGGAAAGTGTCCACCGCGTTGCGGGGGTTAGATATTGTTGGTTATGTGTTTCAAGGTTGTGAAGCTTTGTTTTCTTATTAAGTGGATGTTGTAAGCCCATTTAACATTGTAACTTACTATTTTAATATTAAATGGTTAAGGTTTGTTTATCTGTTCTTATTCTTTTTTGTAATAGTTTGGATCGATAATTAGTGTCATACGTTTCTTTGATCTATTAATTATCCTTTTTGAGCACAGTCAAATGTTATGTTAGATATTTATCGTCTTTATTGACATAAGCAAAAGATAACAAAATATTAGAGAGATGTGTATATAGTTACTTACACAAAAGATACAACTTCATCATATGAACATAGTTACACAAAAGACACATCTTCATCATATGAATAGGAATGATTGAGCTCTCTTGCATCTTCAAGAATGCCTTTTGTAGTTTTTGTCCTGTTCTTCTATGGGGATGGTTTTATTAAAATCATTATGGATGCTGAGTCTTTCTTTAAGTGTCACATGAACACCTTCCATAATTTCCCCAACCTCTTGTAGATGAGCGATGAGTGCTTTGGAAAAAATTTCGAAAAAAATTGCACTTAGCCCAAACATGTGCTTTATAAAACCACAATGCTCATTTTGGACATTTTTGCCCTTTTTCCCATTTTTATAACTTATTCCAAATACCATGCATTTTGTGTTTACTCAATGATATCTAATCCAATAATGTAAAAATGGTGTTTAAGGCTAAGATCATCTAAACATGTAAAAAGTTACGACACAGAATAAGAAAAAGCAACGAACTTCGATTGATATGTTTATTTAAGCATCATACTTTCACATCATCTCATTACAACAATTGTAGTTTGGAAAGTCAATCTGACTACAATAATATCATCTTATCACAAAGCAATTTTTACTATCATTGAGTAGATTTTCCAAATTACAGTGCCTTATTAAAAAGAAATTTTAATATAAATTGTTGTAATAAAAGGAAAGTAAAGTAGGATGGTATGAAAGTATATTTCTATTTCATGCAACAGTCTGTATTCTCTAAAGCCTAAAGTAATCTACATGGTAAAAAAAGATTTATTATATAGTAATAAAAACAGAGTTTAAAACTTACAACATTGGATTCTATAATATTACTTACTGTTTCATTATCAGAAATCCTCCACTTTATTTCCTGATTCTTTATTAAACTATTAAGATTCAAATGTGTAAGATTTTTTATATATAGAATTAATAGCTTGAAGTTTAAACACAATGTGATGATTAGCTTAAGTAATTACCAGTTCTAGAGTAAAATATTTTGGTGCAGTTCTCCATCAACTATATTTTATGCCTACTCCTGTAACTCACAATCAAGCAACATATCAGTGACTTAGGGGATTTATGCCATGTCAGTTACTTAGGGGATTTATACATGTTATGGCAAGGGGTTTACAAATAACCAATCAATTATAGTCAACATCAACTTACAATATAAAAGTTAAAATGGGTCAAAGTGTAAATTAATTAAAAGTCAATGTTCTATACAACAATATTATGCAAAATTTTAAATGAGGCTCCTTGGGATAATGTGTGATGAAGAAGATGTTGGTGAAGCAGATAACCCAAATGAGAATAAGAATGACGCACCTATTACAGAGAACCTAGCGAACAGGGGGTAGAAATGTTGGTTTAGCAGCCATGACTACCATTGGAAGTGAAACACTCTAATTTCAATACCTATATAACCAAACAGTAATTTATCCCAAACTAAATTCACATTGATGTAGAAAGTAACTTACGCTTTCATATATTGTACTCCTTACACTTTGACCACTCACCCTCCCAACGTTGGTTCTGAACAACCTAATCATGGTTCTTATAGAGCCAGTGGGTACAAAATAATCTATTAGTCAATGTTGTTTACACATGAAATAATTATTTAATAAATGCAATTTCTAAAATTATGAAAAAATGTCCTACCTGATAGGAGGGTTGTCTTCTTCAACATGGTCCTGAGTGAAGCGAACATTTGTAGTGCCACTTAATCTTGAACAAAAGAAGACTAATGAGATGCTTACGATATCCATACACAGATGCTTATTATATCCATACATAGGGAAAACCTCAATTATGAAGAAAACCAAAATAGAACCCAAATTAGGGTTGATGTTTCCCCAAATCGATTTCAGTCCCTTATATAGTTGTGAAAGAAAGATCGAGATGAAGCAAACAAAAGAACCACATAAATGAACCGAACGAAGAAGTTGTCGATAGCTGCTGGTCAATGGGAAGATGACGGCGAAGATTGTAACAGTCGGATTTTTATCAGGTATCTTGTTGATTGTATTTTGTTGATTTGTGAGGGGGACTCGGCGAGTTGGAGCTCAGACTCGCCGAGTAGGGACGCGGATTTGGACGCGGGATCGCGCCTGGACTCGACGAGTCCAGGATATGGAGTCGGCGAGTCAGCGCTGTGTAATGAAACCCTAATTTCTCGGGTTTGAGAGTTATTTAAAGGGCCTAATGGCCGTTATTTGTGCTCACCAGCCCCTTGAGTGAAACCCTAATCGAGTGTGAGCATTTGGAGCTAAGTAGGAGGCCATTATTGACCTTGGAGGTGCCTTTGTTGCAAGGAAGGAGAAGAGCTAGCCAAGGGAAAGCAAGAAGGAGCCACTTCTGTGGGTTTGGAGTCCAGAGCATCACTTTTGTGGTAATAAATCCGAGTTACCTTCTTGTTTGTTGTTGTTTATCTAGATTTAGGGTTTGTTGAACCCTTTTATGGCAAGATTTAGTGTCCTTTGGTCCCTTATGAGGTTGGAACCATAGATCTGGACCCTTAGAGGTCCAGAGTGTCCCTTTACCCAAGCTTTTTGGGAATCAATGGAGGCTTTGGATTGGAATCCTCATGACTTAGGTCAAAAAATCCATTATTGAGCTATAGCGTGTGTTATGAGCACCAAGATAGGAGCTTTACGTGATGAATCAGTCGAGGGAGGCCAGATCTATAGTTTTTGGAAGCAGATCTGACCTTAGAAGCGAGTTGGAGTGGTTGCATGGCATGGACTCGCCGAGTCTGTTCATCCGACTCGGCGAGTAGCTTGAAGATTGCCTTGGGACTGCTCAGCGAGTGGTCCAATCGAGTCATGGGTAGACTCAGTGAGTCAGGGTGAGTTGGAGAGGGATGACGAGTGGACTGAGTCAAACTTGGACTCACCGAGTTGTCCTTGAG
The DNA here is from genome assembly GCF_052625555.1 of Lactuca saligna. Taxonomy (NCBI): domain Eukaryota; kingdom Viridiplantae; phylum Streptophyta; class Magnoliopsida; order Asterales; family Asteraceae; genus Lactuca; species Lactuca saligna. The sequence goes on from NC_136421.1 coordinate 257,129,011, forward strand.
ACTCGGCGAGTTGAGTCGGGGTGGCCCCGCGATTCATTCAGGTGAAACTCGTCGAGTAAAGGGGGGGGATACTTGACGTGTAGTGAGAGGATTTCAGAGGGTTGGTGAAAACGTCTAGACTCGCCGAGTCGCCATGGTACTCGCCGAGTCCGGTCAGAGTTGACCGTTGACCGTTGACCGTTGACCAGAGTTGACCTGTGTTGACTTCTTATAGATAGTCAACCTTAGAGATATAAAGTGTTAATTAGAAACATATAATGTTATAGGAGGATTAGAGCTCGGAGGATCGAGCACGAGGGACTTCCAGGATTCATGAGATACCGAGATACGCGAGGTAAGTCTTCTCACTATACTATATTACCTTGAGTAGGTAACCAGAGTTATGTGATAGAGTATTTGTATGCTATGTATGTTATGTGTTGTATTGCATTATTTCTATGTGATTTATGTAGTGCATGTTTGTCAGAGCTAGAACCTGAGGGTTCACAGAGTTTGGGTGCACGGACCCACAGAGTTATAGCCTCGAGTGGCTAATATGTGTTATATGTGGTATTTTAGGGAACTCACTAAGCCTTGTGCTTACAGTGTTTGATGTTATTGTTTCAGGTACTAGTGATGACCGCGGGAAGGCGCCGGCTTGATCCGTACACACGCACTCGGAGTTTTTACATTGTGATCTTGGGATTTTGTATTAACCTATATTGGATAATTAATATGGTTGTTTGATGAATATTAACCGAATTATGTTTTATAAGAAAATCGAAAAAATTTGTTTTGAAATTTACGGTGTTACAATTTGGTATCAGAGCCTTGGTTTGAGGGATTCGGGTACACATTCGGGAGTATTTGAACTCAAACTGAGGAATTGGAAATATATTTTCAAAAGAAAACCTAACTTTTCTAAGAGTAAAAGATTTTCTTGAAAAAGAAACAGATTCCAGGAAGAAACGTGTGTACGATCAGTCAGCGCCCGAACGGTGAACTCCCAAAATACCTTTATATTACGTGATATTAATATTGATATGATGTATCTGCATGCTAGAGTAGGCTAGGTATTGCTAATAGGACTAGAGTGTCCTGATTTGTGATGCCTTAGCCTAGGGAGGGGTGAGCTGCTATGAGATGCTGAGAGTGAGTAGGTAGCAGCAAGGGGTTTATGAGAGATCTATTAGAGAGTGGTCTACGCATGATATAGTACTTGGGAATTGGGATCCGAAGAGGAAGGTTTGGGGTGTGTACTGAGATGGTGTGGACAGTGGTATTGGGCCCGTACTACTGAAAGCACCGGGGCAGTACACAGTCCAAATAAGAATCTTGGGATACCAAGAATCAAGGAGGGGTGGATTGTCGAGTGTAAGAATGTTCGAGTGAATTCTAATTTATCGCATGTTGTATTTCAGAGGTTGATCATGGTGAGGACACGTCATATGCCGGAGGGTGCCGGAGCTAGTGATGAGGAGATTCGATAGATCATTCATGAGGAGGTGGCTGCGGTCATCAGAGCTGAGATACCAGAGATGTTCGGGTCTATTAAGACCGCGCTGATTGAGACATTTGACGAGCGTTATGCCGCTCTTTCTGAGGCTGCTGTTGCAGCGGCTACCGCAGCAATCGCTGCGGCGAGACCCCAGGGAGGTGATGCATCACTGTTTCGGGAGTTCAGCAACACCAAACCACCAGAGTTTGATGGTACACAGGATCCGGTGGCAGCTATGAGGTGGATATCTGATATGGAGGGGTTCTTCTTCACTTGCTCATCCCCTGAGCATCTGAAGGTTCGGTTCGCGCTGAACCAGCTTCGCTTGGGAGCGAAGGACTGGTGGAAGTTTGTGACGGTGCATTTCACGCCTGCTGAGCTTTCGGCAGTGACCTGGGAGAGGTTCACTACCATGTTCCGAGATGAGTACGTTCCCCAGGTGGAGAGGGAGCGTTTGGCACAGGAGTTTCTGACCCTCAAGCAGGGTACTGAGTCAGTTACAGCGATCACGAGGATGTTTCATGAGAGGGCGATGTTCTGCCCTGAGAACGTGTCCACTGAGCAGGCACGTATGAGCCGCTACCTGAGCATTTTGAGACGGGATATTCGGGAGTTCGCCGCGAACTCCTCGTATCGGACATTTGCTGAGCTTCAGGCAAATGCCCGAAAGAGGGAGATTGAGCTTGAGACTCAGGCCAGGGAGGAGGCGGAGTCTCTGGGGAGGGATCAGCGGCCAGCACAGCTCCAACCGGCAGCCAAGCGGGCCAAGCCCGCTGATCCCAAACCCGGGAGCCAGAAGGGCCGCACTTGCGGGAAGTGCGGTAAGGGTCATGATGGAGTCTGTCGAGCAGGATCTTGCTACAAATGTGGCAAGGAGGGGCATATGGCCAAGGACTGCCCCAAGGGGTTTGCAGTGTGTTTTCACTGCAACCAGACCGGACACCGGAAGGCGCAGTGTCCGCTGCTGCGTGGAGCATCTCAGGGTTCTGCTCCCGCCACCATCAGAGCTACAGAGAGTCGGCCCGTGAAGGCCGAGGCACCGAGAGCTCGAGGGAGAGCCTTTCAGCTGACTGTGGAAGAGGTCCGCGCTGCACCCGACGTTGTGGCTGGTACGTTTCCTTTTATATATTTATTTTTGGTGTTGAGATATTATGCTTATATCATGCTATGCATAGGTACCTTCCTTGTGAACTCTGTGCCTGCTTTAGTGTTATTTGACTCGGGTGCGAGTCGGTCTTTTGTATCTTTGGCCTTTAGTCAGCATATCAGTGTTAGTCGTGAGGCATTGAGTCGGCCTCTGCGGGTTTCCATAGCCGTCGACACAGTGATTTGTGCCACGAAGGTCCTCTGGGGATGTGTGTTAGAGATTTTTGGGGTTGAGTTTCCGATCGATCTGGTTCCTATTGCGATGGGTGATGTCTGTGTCATAGTGGGCATGGACTGGTTGAGCCGATTTGGCGCGGTTATCGACTGCAAGCGTCAGCTGGTGACCATACGAGATCCTAGTGGGGGAGTTCTTTCGGTATACGGCGAGGGTACACGTTCTGGATCAGCCTTTTGTTCGGCCGCTAGGGCGAGGCAGTGTTTACAGCAGGGCTGTAAGGGTTTTGTGGCGTATGTGATGGATACGCGAGTGATCTCCGAGAGACCGAGTTCAGTGGATGAAGTTCCGGTGGTGCGTGAATTTCCAGATGTTTTTCCCGAAGAATTACCAGGTGTGCCTCCCGTGAGGCAAGTGGAGTTCGGTATCGATTTGGTTCTGGGAGCCGCGCCTATCGCTAAGGTGCCTTATCGTCTTGAACCTCCAGAGATGCAAGAGTTATCCTCGCAGCTTCAGGAGCTGCTGGGGAAGGGGTTCATTCGGCCGAGTAGCTCGCCGTGGGGAGCACCCATTCTGTTTGTGAAGAAGAAGGACGGCTCGCATCGAATGTGTATTGATTACCGAGAATTGAATAAGCTAACGGTCAAGAACCGTTATTCGATCAGTTGCAGGGAGCATCTTGGTTCTCCAAGATCGATTTAAGGTCGGGCTATCATCAGGTGAGAGTGCGGGACGAGGACGTCCAGAAGACAGCATTCAGGATGCGTTATGGGCATTATGAGTTTGTGGTGATGCCTTTTGGGCTCACCAATGCCCCGACTGTGTTCATGGACCTCATGAATAGGGTATGCAGGCCGATGTTGGATCGGTCGGTGATTGTGTTTATCGATGATATTCTGGTATATTCGAGATCTAGAGAGCAGCATGAGGAGCATTTGAGGGAAGTTCTTGGAGTTTTGAGATCGGAGAAACTTTTTGCAAAGTTTTCCAAGTGCGCTTTCTGGTTGCGGGAGGTCCAGTTTCTGGGGCACCTCGTTAATCAGAAAGGGATATTGGTCGATCCGGCCAAGGTTGACGCGGTGATGAGATGGGAGGTGCCAAAGTCACCCTCTGAGATCAGGAGCTTCCTTGGGTTGGCAGGGTACTATCGGAGGTTTATCAAGGATTTCTCCAAGATCGCAGTGCCACTCACCAGATTGACCCGGAAGGGTGTTACATTTTTATGGGGTCCCGAGCAGCAGACCTCCTTTGAGACGCTTCGCCAAAGGTTGTGCGAAGCTCCGGTATTAGCTCTTCCGGAAGGGATGGAAGATTTTGTGGTATTCTGTGATGCATCGATTTTAGGGTTGGGAGCGGTGCTGATGTAGAAGGGACATGTGATAGCATATGCATCGAGGCAGTTGAAGCCTCATGAGACGAGATATCTCACACATGATTTAGAGTTGGGGGCAGTGGTGTTCGCTCTCAAGATTTGGCGGCACTACTTGTATGGGGTTCGTTGTACGATATACACGGACCATAAGAGCTTAAAGTACTTGATGGATCAGCCTAACCTAAATATGCGGCAGAGGAGGTGGTTAGATGTAGTCAAGGATTATGATTGCGAGATCTTGTACCACCCGGGGAAGGCTAATGTGGTAGCCGACGCATTGAGTCGCAGGGCGGAGAGTACTCCACTGCGAAATGTATGTTTGAGATTGACCATGATAGCTCCAGTTCTGGACGCCATTCGTGAGGCACAGGCCGAGGCAGTGCATCCAGAGATGCAGAAGAGAGAACGGGTCGTTGGTTTGGTTTCTGAGTTTGTGTCGGATAGTCTAGGGCTTATGACTTTTCAGGGCCGGATTTGGGTACCGTTTGTGGGCAGTACACGTACTACATTGATGGAGGAAGCTCATAGATCGAAATTTTCGATCCATCCCGGGGCTACAAAAATGTATTTGGATTTGAGGAAAGAGTATTGGTGGCCTTGTATGAAGAGGGACGTCGCATGGTTTGTCGAGAGGTGTTTGACCTGTCGAAGGGTGAAGGCCGAGCACCAGAGACCGCATGGCAAGTTGCAGCCATTGGAGGTTCCCGAGTGGAAGTGGGAACAGATCACTATGGATTTCATCACCAAATTGCTGAGGACTGCCAGAGGAGTTGATGCAATTTGGGTGATTGTGGATAGGTTGACAAAGAGCGCTCACTTTCTTGCCATCAGTGAGAGTTCTTCGGCGGAGAAGTTGGCGGAGGTTTATGTGAGAGAGGTAGTATCTCAGCATGGGGTGCCGATCTCGATTGTTTCGGACCGTGATGTGCGCTTCACTTCCCGATTCTGGAAGAAATTTCATGAGGAGTTGGGTACTAAGCTGCATTTTAGTACCGCATATCACCCCCAGACAGACGGCCAAAGTGAGCGGACGATTCAGACGCATGAGGACATGCTTCGAGCATGTGCATTGGATTTTGGGGGTAGCTGGGATACGTATTTATCCTTGGCAGAGTTTTCCTACAATAACAGCCATCATTCGAGCATCGGTATGCCGCCCTTTGAGCTGTTGTATGGTAGGAGGTGTCGGACTCCCATTTGTTGGGGTGAGGTTAGGCAGAGAGTGATGGGCAGTACAGAGATTTTGATTCAGACGACAGAGCAGATACAGCGGGTCAGACAGAGGTTATTAACCGCCCAGAGCCGACAAAAGAGTTATGCGGACAGGCGCCGGTCCGAGCTTGAATTTCAGGTCGGCGACTTCGTTCTCCTGAAGGTTTTTCCTTGGAAAGGGGTGATTCGGTTCAGGAAGAGGGGCAAGTTGGGGCCCCGGTTTATAGGTCCATTTCGTGTGATTGCGAGGGTAGGCCGGGTAGCCTATCGGTTGGAGTTGCCAGCAGAGTTGGGACAGATTCACGACACTTTTCATGTGTTGCAGTTGAGGAAGTGTATAGCCGATGAATCGGCAGTGGTTCCGTTAGAGGATATTCAGGTAAATGCAAGCCTGAATTATGCCGAGAGACCAGTGGCCATCAGGGAATGGAAGATCAAGGTTTTGAGAAACAAGGAGGTACCTCTGGTGTTGGTTCAGTGGCAACACCGGAGGGGATCAGAGATGACCTGGGAGCCAGAGCGTATGATGCAGGAGCAGCATCCGGAGCTGTTTTTAGAGCGAGACTTCGAGGGCGAAGTCTAGTCCTAGTGGGGGAGAGTTATAACAGCCAGATTTTTATCAGGTATCTTGTTGATTGTATTTTGTTGATTTGTGAGGGGGACTCAGCGAGTTGGAGCTCAGACTCGCCGAGTAGGGATGCAGATTTGGACGCGGGATCGCGCCTGGACTCGACGAGTCCAGGATATGGACTCGGCAAGTCAGCGCAGTGTAATGAAACCCTAATTTCTCGGGTTTGAGACTTATTTAAAGGGCCTAATGGCCGTCATTTGTGCTCACCAGCCCCTTGAGTGAAACCCTAATCGAGTGTGAGCATTTGGAGCTAAGTAGGAGGCCATTATTGACCTTGGAGGTGCCTTTGTTGCAAGGAAGGAGAAGAGCTAGCCAAGGGAAAGCAAGAAGAAGCCACTTCTGTGGGTTTGGAGTCCAGAGCATCACTTTTGTGGTAATAAATCCGAGTTACCTTCTTGTTTGTTGTTGTTTATCTAGATTTAGGGTTTGTTGAACCCTTTTATGGCAAGATTTAGTGTCCTTTGGTCCCTTATGAGGTTGGAACCATAGATCTGGACCCTTAGAGGTCCAGAGTGTCCCTTTACCCAAGCTTTTTGGGAATCAATGGAGGCTTTGGATTGGAATCCTCATGCCTTAGGTCAAAAACTCCATTATTGAGCTATAGCGTGTGTTATGAGCACCAAGATAGGAGCTTTACGTGATGAATCAGTCGAGGGAGGCCAGATCTATAGTTTTTGGAAGCAGATCTGACCTTAGAAGCGAGTTGGAGTGGTTGCATGGCATGGACTCGCCGAATCTGTTCATCCGACTCGGCGAGTAGCTTGAAGATTGCCTTGGGACTGCTTAGCAAGTGGTCCAATCGAGTCATGGGTAGACTCAGTGAGTCAGGGTGAGTTGGAGAGGGATGACGAGTGGACTGAGTCAAACTTGGACTCGCCGAGTTGTCCTTGAGACTCGGCGAGTTGAGTCGGGGTGGCCCCGCGATTCATTCAGGTGAAACTCGTCGAGTAAAGGGGGGGATACTCGACGTGTAGTGAGAGGATTTCAGAGGGTTGGTGAAAACGTCTAGACTCGCCGAGTCGCCATGGTACTCGCCGAGTCCGGTCAGAGTTGACCGTTGACCGTTGACCAGAGTTGACCTGTGTTGACTTCTTATAGATAGTCAACCTTAGAGATATAAAGTGTTAATTAGAAACATATAATGTTATAGGAGGATTAGAGCTCGGAGGATCGAGCACGAGGGATTTCCAGGATTCGTGAGATACCAAGATACGCGAGGTGAGTCTTCTCACTATACTATATTACCTTGAGTAGGTAACCAAAGTTATGTGATAGAGTATTTGTATGCTATGTATGTTATGTGTTGTACTGCATTATTTCTATGTGATTTATGTAGTGCATGTTTATCAGAGCTAGAACCTGAGGGTTCACAGAGTTTGGGTGCACGGACCCACAGAGTTATAGCCTCGAGTGTCTAATATGTGTTATATGTGGTATTTTGGGGAACTCACTAAGCCTTGTGCTTACAGTGTTTGATGTTATTGTTTCAGGTACTAGTGATGACCGCGGGAAGGCGCCGGCTTGATCCGTACACACGCACTCGGAGTTTTTACATTGTGATCTTGGGATTTTGTATTAACCTATATTGGATAATTAATATGGTTGTTTGATGAATATTAATCGAATTATGTTTTATAAGAAAATCGAAAAAATTTGTTTTGAAATTTACGGTGTTTCGCCGAAGCACTGGTCATTGGTGTTGCTTGTTCTTGGGTACGATAAGTTGGTTGGGATAACTAAAAATCTCTAGCATCTCCGTCTAGGATAGTAATGGTTGTCACTGTGACAGATAATCGCTCCATCTCGAACCCTCCTTAGACAAAGGTGGAATAGAAACGAAGAACAAAAGGTGTGGAAGTTCAAGAGGTGGACTCAGAGGAAAAAGGGATCGGTGGAAGGTACTGGAATCTGGTTTCGAAGGTAGAGCGTATCTTGGATGGAAGAAGGAATGTTTGAAAAGGTTGAGCAGCATAAAAGGAAACATGTATCATTGACCGACCACAAATTTTCGGTGTCATATGTTGTGTCGGCAATATATAACCAGACGGAAAAGCACCACATAGATGATAAACCTGGACGTGAATGCACGTGTATCCCATAATCTTGAAGAACACAAAAGAAATGGATAAGCAGTCAATTAAAAGAAGACGGTGAAGTATAATCAAAGCAGTGGGTATCTGTTGTCCGTATGTCATTGGAAGTAGTGGGAGGTGGCACCACGTGTCAAGAGAAGTTTTTAAACCAAAGACAGGTTTAAAGGGACATCTCAAAAAAATATTAAAGAGGAAACAAAGTGAAAAGAGTCTTTCTTTCTACTAGTAGATGTTCAAAGTCTTTAGATTTTCAAATAATTCTTTCTCCAGAAGTATGTACTGATTGTAATTCAAGCCTAATTCAAGAAGGTATTATTTAAAATATTCTATCGGTGTGTTATTTTTATGATAATTTCATTTCGAGTTATTCTAACTATTAATTCTACAAGATTTGAAATTTTTGTTAAAATAGTACTCGTTTTTAATAATCAAATTAATCAAATTCATGGTTAAATCATTTAATTATGTCTAGCAAAATCTTGATGAATTGTATTCCTAATAGAAATATTCTTTTAAAAATACAGCAAATCCAAGAATCTATTAATAACTCTGAGCAAAATCTTAAAGATTGATACCATTTTTGTTATGACCCAATACTAGAAAATGACTAGTTTTGTTTTTAGATAACGTATCTGTTTGTAACGAATTTTAATACTTGCTCTTATGAAACGTCTAACATCATGAATATGATTATTGTTTAAAATTGTGCCTTGATTATTAAGTTTATAAGAATCTTTAAGATTTTGCTCAGAGTTATTAATAGATTCTTGGATTTGCTGTATTTTTAAAAGAATATTTCTATTAGGAATACAATTCATCAAGATTTTGCTAGACATAATTAAATGATTTAACCATGAATTTGATTAATTTGATTATTAAAAACGAGTACTATTTTAACAAAAATTTCAAATCTTGTAGAATTAATAGTTAGAATAACTCGAAATGAAATTATCATAAAAATAACACAACGATAGAATATTTTAAATAATACCTTCTTGAATTAGGCTTGAATTACAATCAGTACATACTTCTGGAGAAAGAATTATTTGAAAATCTAAAGACTTTGAACATCTACTAGTAGAAAGAAAGACTCTTGGAGATTTTTTAGACATGGAATGAACATTTTTTAGAGAATGAATTTTTTCTTGTGTCTTCAACTAAAGGATAGCCTCTATTTATAATCATCTTGGAGTCTTCAAAGTCTTGAAATCAGCTAGTGATAAATTTTTGCCGTAAGAATCCATGGCCAATCAATAATTACTTGCAAGTGGTTGTCATTCATCTTTTGAAACAATTGTCGTTTGTAATCAATAACCATCTTCTTTTGATAAAGCAAGCCATTATAGAGCATCTTCTAAAGTTTTTTGTCTTCATATCATCATTGATTATAGATTTGATAATAATTTTGATAAAAATTGTTTATACATAAATACATGAATACCTACATAGTATACATGTATTCGTACTTGAAAAACGAAATTTTGATAAACGAAATATCTTACATTTAAAGTATTACATCAAATTTATGGATAATGATTTCTTATTCTTCATAAGGATCATCAAAAGGGTCTTGAGCGTCTTCAAATAAATCATTCTTTATAGATTTTGGAGAATCGTCAGAAACTGATGGAGTTTGGCGAATTTCTTGAAGTAATTTTTGAAGTTCTTGAGGAGAAGAGGTAGCAGCATCTTTAATTCTTGCAATTAGATCCACATCACTTTTGGGAAGACTGTTGATAAAAGTGGCTTCGACTTCTGGTTTTTGAATATATATTTCTTGATAATGTTTAATTACTGCTTGTTCACTAGCTTGAGAAATCTTCATTTTATCCCACCATTTTGAGCGAAATTGGCGATTAAGCCAGGGAGGAGAGGAGTCCTTTGCTTCTTGATAATGAAAAGTCCAAGACATTATCCATGGAACTTTAAATATCATAGTGAATTGTAACATGTATTCAAATTCTGGAATTTGTTGAATAAACAATTCTTTAAATTTGAGATATCCAACGTAAATTTCTTTTGGTAAACAATTTGGAAGAATACCCATATATTTGTACCAATTGATAAACCATCTTGGATATTCACAATTGAAGTTCAAATCAAAGAAGATAAACCATGAATGTGAATAATTCCGAATAAAGAATGCCTTAGTCCAGGCGTCTTGATAATCATAGTAAGAAAATTTGGGATAAGCAGGATAACTTATAAGAGGTTTTTCAGAGTGAAGGTTTGGAACCCAACTTTCTGGAGAAATGATTTTGATAATATGAGCTTTGCTAAAATCAATGTTTCCCTCTTTAGAATTAGAACGATGAACAAAATTGACTGAACCAGATTCTTGCAGAATAGCTTGATAATATTCTCGGGTTTTATATGAATCAACATAAAAGGTTTTTCCTTGTCCAAAGAGATGATTGGTGAGAATATGAAAACCTTGGTGTAACTTATGGATTTGAAAATCTTCAAGAATTTGAACTCTTAAGAAATTTGGATTAAGAACATAAGGAGTTTTTGTAGAAGGGCTAGGAGTAACAGAATTTTGAGTTTGAGGAGTGATAGGTCTTGCAAAAGGGCTTATTGTGTCAGTTGAAGTAACTTTTGGAGTAACAAGTTTTGACTGAAGGATATTAGAATAAAGTTGTGAATTCTTAGAAGTAGGTGTTAAAGGAGAAAAACGATTTTGATTTTGAAATGGAACTAGCTTTTGAGAGGTTGGAACAAGATTTTGAGAGACTGGCTTCTTGTCATCATGTTTGGAAGAGGACGATGAACTCATTTTCCCTGCAAAAATTCTCGAGAAAGAAAGTCAGGAAGTGAGTTATTTTCTCCTTTTATAAATTCTATTTCGAAATCAAAGTTACCTAAGAGGGCTTGCCAACGAGCAAAATTTTGCTTGGAAATAATATTTTTTACATCTTTTTCCAAAATACTTTTTGCAGATTGAAAATCTATTCTTAATAAAAAGGTTTTCATAAATAAATCATCTTCAAATTTCTTAATACATAAAACAATGCTTAAAATTTCCTTTTTGACAGTTGAATAATTTTTCTGTGTATCATTCCATGCACCAGAGTAATATCGAACCAATTGCTCTTCAGTTGAGTTAACAAATTTTTGTTTTAAAATTCCTCCGAATCCAATATCACTAGCATCGGTTTCAACTATGATTTTGGCATCGGGATGAGGTAAATTTAAACATGGCAAAGTAGGGACTTTTTGTTTTATATATTTAATTATATCTGTATGTTTTTGAGTCCATGGTTCAGGATTGTCTTTTAATCGATTATAAAGCGGTTTACATATAATCCCTAAATCTTTGAAAAAATCATGGATGTAATTTAAGCATCCTAAAAATCTTTGAAGTTGTTTTTTATCTTTAATTTCATCAGGAAATTTAGTAGAAAATTGCAAGCTTCTTGTTATAGGTCTAATAGTGTTTTTGACAATATCATGTCCTAAAAAACGAATTTCATTTTTAAATAAATGCATTTTTGTTGCAGAGACAGCTAAACCATTTTGATAAATTAAATCATGAAATTGATTTAAATGTTTAAAATGTTGATCAATTGATTTTGAAAAAATTAGGACATCGTCGATATAGGCAATAGCAAAACTACTTATAGGAGTTATGATATCATTCATAATATTTTGGAATTCAGAAGGAGCATTTTTTAATCCAAAAGGCATTACATTCCATTCAAAATGCCCAAAGGGAACATTAAAACCAGTTTTGTATTTATCTTCCTCATGAAGTTGTATTTGCCAAAATTCTGATTTCATATCAAACTTTGAAAATATTTTTGAATCATAAAGCTTTTTTAGCAAATTTCGTTTATTAGGAATAGGATAACGAATCCATTCTAAAACTTTGTTTAAAGGTTTATAATTGATAACTAATCTTGGTGATCCTCTTTCTAATTCTGCAGCATTCATAACATAAAATGCTGAACAAGACCATGGTGACTTAGAAGGTCTTATGAGTTTTTTATTTATTAAATCTTGAATTTCATTTTTACAATGACTTTCTAATTCATTATTCATGTGAATGGCTCTAGATTTTGAAGGAATATCCTTTTCATTAAAAATTTTTATATATGGTAGTTTTACAATATGTTGCTTTCTATTCCAAAAGGCATTAGGAATATTAGAACAAACATTTTTTTCAAATTTTAATTTTAATCCGGTTATTTTATTTTGAATATTATTATCACTTAATTGATTAGTTATTCGAACATTATTTATTTCGTTAATAAGATATTTGGCTTGTTGCGTTTTATAATTAAGAACATTAATTGTTGAATATAGAGGAGGTTCACAAAATTTAAATATAATTTCCTTTCCAAAAACATTGGTTCTTATACCATCATCATGAACCATAAAAGGATATAGTTTTGTAATGAAAGGTGTTCCTAGAATTAAAGGAGAAGAGAGATCTTTTACTAAAATTAGGTGAGTTTTATAACAGTAATCTTGGTCATTACAAATATGAACATCAGAAACTTTATAATTTACAATTAATTTCGTACCTCCGGCACCAGTAAGTCTAGATGTAGTTTTTTCATAAAATTGTGTAGGAAAAATTCCTTCTTGAATACAATTCATATCAGCACCACTATCAATTAAAGCAGTTAGGTTGATTTTAAAATTATCCTTAACTAAAGTAATTTTAGTGTTCCATTTTTGAGAAACTTGATTATTTATAAGTTTACCAATAGTTACATTTTCAATTTTATTTTCTTCTTCATTATTAATTTCTATATTTTTGTTTTTAAAAGTAGAAGGTTTTTCCTTTTCTAAAATTAAAATTTTATTTTTTATTTCTTTTATTTCTTGTTTTACTATTTTTAATTCTTCTTGAAGTTCTTGCATAGAAATTGGCTTTGCTTCAGTAAATCTTTCGTATATACTTTTTAAATTAAAATTTTCATTATTAGCAGGAGTTATGTTATTAGTTTTATTAAGCATCTGTTTTATTAGCAATTCTTGGATATTTTTATCTTTTATAGAATCAAGAGAGTTTAAAAGATCTTTATCATCTTGCGAAAGAACATTAATGGAGCCACTAGTGATTACATTGATTAAATTGTTACAGTGACATTTACCAATACATTCGCAAATATCAGAATCTTCAGAACTTGAAGTAGTATTTTCGAGAATATTTAAATCATTTGTTTGAAAGTCAGAAATACTTTCATCGGAATCTGAATCAGTATTTAATATAATTTTTCTTATTTGTTCTTTCAAGTCTTCAGAGACATTTAACTCATTTATTTTTGTCTTAGCATAACAATTATTTGCTGTATGACCATTACGCCCACATTTATGACAAATGATAATATCTTTTGATTTTCTTTTAGATTTTTTATAATTTTGTCTATAGGGTTTTTTGGCTTTCGAAGCGTAATTTTTACCCTTTTTATAATTTTCTGGAAGATTATATTTCTTTTTCCTGAAATATTTTGAAGATCTTTTCTTAAAAACTTTAGATTTTGAAGTAGACGGACCATTCAAGGGCTGATAACCATATTGTTGGCAAAAATTTCCCAATTCATTTTTACTGTTAATTCTATCTTTTTTGAGTTTTTCTTTAAACCTAAGATCAGCACAAACTGCTAATCCCTCTTTATTAATATAGTTTATTAAATCTCCATAAGTTAGATTTTGATAAGGAATGGTATTATTAAAATTTTCTCTTAATTTTTGTCGAACTCTTTCCGCAAAGAGTTTTGGAAGGCCAGCAATAAAACGTTCTTTCCAATAAGACTCTTTACAATCGGGTCTTGAAAAAACTTTAACAAGATAATTATCTTTATACCATCTAAAATCAGTAAGTTTTCTGCAATGTAAATTCATTAAAATTTCTGAAGTTTTTTCTTGAAAAGTAGTAGGATCCCCTACAAAGTTTTTGATAATAGCAAAAATTAAAGTGTTAACCATATCATCTTCAAACGTTTGTATTTGTTGATTATTTTCTTGTTTTATAATAGTTTTCTTAGCAGATAAAATATAATCTTTTTCTTCTTGTGAAATATAGAAATCCCACCAGCCTTTAAGACTGCCAGTAAAACCAGAAGTAATAATATTAACAATTTGGAGTTGAGTATTATTATGAGCTTTATAAGCATTAGCAGCCATAGTCATTTCTTGTACAATATTCATAATTTGATGTTCAGAATGGCCATCAATATTCCATTCATAAACAGAATTACCATCATATTGAGAACGATCGAATTGAAAACTTCGTTCTTCAAGTTGAACATCTGGAAGAGAGGGTCTATTCCAATAATTTCTTATGGTTGGTTTTGGATTTTTTCCGAAAGTGCTTTGCTTTGATTGATGAATTTTATTAAGATTTGAAAAGTCATTAGTGAGTTGATTAATATCATCATTTGTATCAAATTGTTGAGCAAGAGTTTCAAAGTTTGTTTCACTATTAATATCACTATTTTCAGATTCTTCATTCGTAAGAGTATTAATATTATTAGTGTTTGAGATATGAAGTTTTGAAAGTCTTTTTTCTAATTCGTTAATTAAATCTGTATTTCCTAGATTAAAATTACCATCGATTTGGCAAGGAACAAAACTTAAATTACTAGTGCTTGCCATATCTTGTTTGTTAATGTTTTTATCTTTGAAAATTTTTTCTTCAATTTTAACTAAATGCTCGGTAATACTAGATAAGGTTTCATTTGCATAATTATTTTGGTAAATAATTTTTTGAAGGCCCTTTTCGGTAGTTAATTGATTTGGGGCTTGAACTAAAGGAGTTGCAATAAACATATCGTTAATAATAATTTCTCCTTTTGGTGGAAAATTAGCAATAATTTCTTTATTAGAAATAATATCTTTATATTTTTTCTCTAAAATGGGAGTGATAGAATCATTTTTAAATGGGTAATTTATTTTATGTTTAGGTGCATAAATTAATTCAAACCATTGAAAAAAAGGAGAATGGATTTATTTGATAAGACATAATCTTCCCAAAGGCCTAAATGGAGAAATCTTAAGTAGTATGAATAATTTTCTTCGTGCCAAGCTCTTTTTTTACGGTTATAATCTTTATAATACTCAATATTTTTTAAGTAATCAAAATCAACTTGATATTCTAAATTCGAGAAATTCATTTTAACAGGTTGTTTTTGTTAGGATTGAAGAAATATGCTTTATCGATTCTAAATTACGACTTCTTGATTTTTCGTATTTTTTTATTCCTATCTTTAGCCTAGAAATTTTTTCTATTTGTCTATTATATTTATTAGTATATGGAGATATTTTGTATAAATTATTATTTTCATAAGTTTTAGTTTCTTCTAAATGTTGAATTGTTTTGCATATATTAGAATTTATCTTCCAATGTCTTTTTAACATATTAGCCCAAAGCTTATTATTTTGTGAACAATTAATTTGTATTTTAGAACTCATAATTGTTGTTTAAAATTCTGAAGTTCATCAATAAAATCTGATTTAGTAGGACTAGGAAGACTATTTTCACTATTTTGATCATCTTGATATAATGGTTTGGGAATAGAATTAGTATAGTCAACAGTTTTTAGTTTTAAAGATCTCGACTTTAATAACGAAGATTTTGAAGAGCCTGTTTCTGGAAAAGAAGTTGATAATCTGGATGATGAAATATTTAAGGAAGAAAAATTTATATCTACAGAACCATCATTATATTCAATAATATTTGAGATTTGTTTTGAAGAGTCTAATGGTTTTGGATCAATAACATTTTGTAAGTTCCAATTACATGATTGAGTTATATCAGACCATTTTAATCTTTTTGGTGTATGAACTTTGGTATGGTTAGTATTTGCTTCAAAAATAATTGTTTCATTTGTAGGACTTGATAAACGTGTTTTTGGTTCAAGTGTAGTTGTCATAGTTTTGTAACAAACACGATAAATTATTGCTAAAGGCTTTGTATCATCTTTAAATTCTAAATTTTTTGTTTCTATAGTTAAAACCAAAGTATCTAAAATATTTTTATCAAATAATCCTACAGAGAAATTCGGATAACAATTGAAATAAATAGGTCCGTTAGCAATATTTGTTTCAGCCATAGCTAAAATAGAATTTTGAAAATCTTTATGTCTCCTGTCTCTTAAAATAAGGAGAACAGGGGCATCTATTCCAATTCTAAATAGAGGCTTGATAGCAATTTGGACTAAACCGACATGTAAAAATTTATATTTCGTTCTATGCTCTAGAATAGATCGTGATGATAACAAATGTAAATTTTGTTGGTTTTGACCAATAGACAAAGTTTGTTCTGTCATTTTAATAGAATAACCTTGAAAGTAATCAAAAGTTCCTATTTTATATATTGTATTAATATTAGTTTTAGGTATTGTCCAATTATTCAAACTTTGTTCTATGTTATTAACGGTTTCTTCAATAGAATTTATTTGATTATCATCATTATCTTGTTCATTATTGATATTTTTACCAAGAATATATTTTTTGGATAGTATGCCTGAAAATTTACTCATATTTTTTGTTTTAAAATTCTATAAGAAAACTTACCTGTTTTAATAATGGTGAACAGAGGGGATTCGTCCCGACGATGATTGTGGTCCGGCACCGCGACTTACGTCCTTATCTGCGCGCTTTACGCTAATCCAGCCAATCACTGGTCTTGTCTCTGAATCATGCTTATTAAAACTTATATATTTCTTATAGGATATTAAACCAAAACTAGTTAAGTAAATATATCATGCATAACCACCCCAAAATTTTAATACTTGCTCTTATGAAACGTCTAACATCATGAATATGATTATTGTTTAAAATTGTGCCTTGATTATTAAGTTTATAAGAATCTTTAAGATTTTGCTCAGAGTTATTAATAGATTCTTGGATTTGCTGTATTTTTAAAAGAATATTTCTATTAGGAATACAATTCATCAAGATTTTGCTAGACATAATTAAATGATTTAACCATGAATTTGATTAATTTGATTATTAAAAACGAGTACTATTTTAACAAAAATTTCAAATCTTGTAGAATTAATAGTTAGAATAACTCGAAATGAAATTATCATAAAAATAACACAACGATAGAATATTTTAAATAATACCTTCTTGAATTAGGCTTGAATTACAATCAGTACATACTTCTGGAGAAAGAATTATTTGAAAATCTAAAGACTTTGAACATCTACTAGTAGAAAGAAAGACTCTTGGAGATTTTTTAGACATGGAATGAACATTTTTTAGAGAATGAATTTTTTCTTGTGTCTTCAACTAAAGGATAGCCTCTATTTATAATCATCTTGGAGTCTTCAAAGTCTTGAAATCAGCTAGTGATAAATTTTTGCCGTAAGAATCCATGGCCAATCAATAATTACTTGCAAGTGGTTGTCATTCATCTTTTGAAACAATTGTCGTTTGTAATCAATAACCATCTTCTTTTGATAAAGCAAGCCATTATAGAGCATCTTCTAAAGTTTTTTGTCTTCATATCATCATTGATTATAGATTTGATAATAATTTTGATAAAAATTGTTTATACATAAATACATGAATACCTACATAGTATACATGTATTCGTACTTGAAAAACGAAATTTTGATAAACGAAATATCTTACATTTAAAGTATTACATCAAATTTATGGATAATGATTTCTTATTCTTCATAAGGATCATCAAAAGGGTCTTGAGCGTCTTCAAATAAATCATTCTTTATAGATTTTGGAGAATCGTCAGAAACTGATGGAGTTTGGCGAATTTCTTGAAGTAATTTTTGAAGTTCTTGAGGAGAAGAGGTAGCAGCATCTTTAATTCTTGCAATTAGATCCACATCACTTTTGGGAAGACTGTTGATAAAAGTGGCTTCGACTTCTGGTTTTTGAATATATATTTCTTGATAATGTTTAATTACTGCTTGTTCACTAGCTTGAGAAATCTTCATTTTATCCCACCATTTTGAGCGAAATTGGCGATTAAGCCAGGGAGGAGAGGAGTCCTTTGCTTCTTGATAATGAAAAGTCCAAGACATTATCCATGGAACTTTAAATATCATAGTGAATTGTAACATGTATTCAAATTCTGGAATTTGTTGAATAAACAATTCTTTAAATTTGAGATATCCAACGTAAATTTCTTTTGGTAAACAATTTGGAAGAATACCCATATATTTGTACCAATTGATAAACCATCTTGGATATTCACAATTGAAGTTCAAATCAAAGAAGATAAACCATGAATGTGAATAATTCCGAATAAAGAATGCCTTAGTCCAGGCGTCTTGATAATCATAGTAAGAAAATTTGGGATAAGCAGGATAACTTATAAGAGGTTTTTCAGAGTGAAGGTTTGGAACCCAACTTTCTGGAGAAATGATTTTGATAATATGAGCTTTGCTAAAATCAATGTTTCCCTCTTTAGAATTAGAACGATGAACAAAATTGACTGAACCAGATTCTTGCAGAATAGCTTGATAATATTCTCGGGTTTTATATGAATCAACATAAAAGGTTTTTCCTTGTCCAAAGAGATGATTGGTGAGAATATGAAAACCTTGGTGTAACTTATGGATTTGAAAATCTTCAAGAATTTGAACTCTTAAGAAATTTGGATTAAGAACATAAGGAGTTTTTGTAGAAGGGCTAGGAGTAACAGAATTTTGAGTTTGAGGAGTGATAGGTCTTGCAAAAGGGCTTATTGTGTCAGTTGAAGTAACTTTTGGAGTAACAAGTTTTGACTGAAGGATATTAGAATAAAGTTGTGAATTCTTAGAAGTAGGTGTTAAAGGAGAAAAACGATTTTGATTTTGAAATGGAACTAGCTTTTGAGAGGTTGGAACAAGATTTTGAGAGACTGGCTTCTTGTCATCATGTTTGGAAGAGGACGATGAACTCATTTTCCCTGCAAAAATTCTCGAGAAAGAAAGTCAGGAAGTGAGTTATTTTCTCCTTTTATAAATTCTATTTCGAAATCAAAGTTACCTAAGAGGGCTTGCCAACGAGCAAAAATTTGCTTGGAAATAATATTTTTTACATCTTTTTCCAAAATACTTTTTGCAGATTGAAAATCTATTCTTAATAAAAAGGTTTTCATAAATAAATCATCTTCAAATTTCTTAATACATAAAACAATGCTTAAAATTTCCTTTTTGACAGTTGAATAATTTTTCTGTGTATCATTCCATGCACCAGAGTAATATCGAACCAATTGCTCTTCAGTTGAGTTAACAAATTTTTGTTTTAAAATTCCTCCGAATCCAATATCACTAGCATCGGTTTCAACTATGATTTTGGCATCGGGATGAGGTAAATTTAAACATGGCAAAGTAGGGACTTTTTGTTTTATATATTTAATTATATCTGTATGTTTTTGAGTCCATGGTTCAGGATTGTCTTTTAATCGATTATAAAGCGGTTTACATATAATCCCTAAATCTTTGAAAAAATCATGGATGTAATTTAAGCATCCTAAAAATCTTTGAAGTTGTTTTTTATCTTTAATTTCATCAGGAAATTTAGTAGAAAATTGCAAGCTTCTTGTTATAGGTCTAATAGTGTTTTTGACAATATCATGTCCTAAAAAACGAATTTCATTTTTAAATAAATGCATTTTTGTTGCAGAGACAGCTAAACCATTTTGATAAATTAAATCATGAAATTGATTTAAATGTTTAAAATGTTGATCAATTGATTTTGAAAAAATTAGGACATCGTCGATATAGGCAATAGCAAAACTACTTATAGGAGTTATGATATCATTCATAATATTTTGGAATTCAGAAGGAGCATTTTTTAATCCAAAAGGCATTACATTCCATTCAAAATGCCCAAAGGGAACATTAAAACCAGTTTTGTATTTATCTTCCTCATGAAGTTGTATTTGCCAAAATTCTGATTTCATATCAAACTTTGAAAATATTTTTGAATCATAAAGCTTTTTTAGCAAATTTCGTTTATTAGGAATAGGATAACGAATCCATTCTAAAACTTTGTTTAAAGGTTTATAATTGATAACTAATCTTGGTGATCCTCTTTCTAATTCTGCAGCATTCATAACATAAAATGCTGAACAAGACCATGGTGACTTAGAAGGTCTTATGAGTTTTTTATTTATTAAATCTTGAATTTCATTTTTACAATGACTTTCTAATTCATTATTCATGTGAATGGCTCTAGATTTTGAAGGAATATCCTTTTCATTAAAAATTTTTATATATGGTAGTTTTACAATATGTTGCTTTCTATTCCAAAAGGCATTAGGAATATTAGAACAAACATTTTTTTCAAATTTTAATTTTAATCCGGTTATTTTATTTTGAATATTATTATCACTTAATTGATTAGTTATTCGAACATTATTTATTTCGTTAATAAGATATTTGGCTTGTTGCGTTTTATAATTAAGAACATTAATTGTTGAATATAGAGGAGGTTCACAAAATTTAAATATAATTTCCTTTCCAAAAACATTGGTTCTTATACCATCATCATGAACCATAAAAGGATATAGTTTTGTAATGAAAGGTGTTCCTAGAATTAAAGGAGAAGAGAGATCTTTTACTAAAATTAGGTGAGTTTTATAACAGTAATCTTGGTCATTACAAATATGAACATCAGAAACTTTATAATTTACAATTAATTTCGTACCTCCGGCACCAGTAAGTCTAGATGTAGTTTTTTCATAAAATTGTGTAGGAAAAATTCCTTCTTGAATACAATTCATATCAGCACCACTATCAATTAAAGCAGTTAGGTTGATTTTAAAATTATCCTTAACTAAAGTAATTTTAGTGTTCCATTTTTGAGAAACTTGATTATTTATAAGTTTACCAATAGTTACATTTTCAATTTTATTTTCTTCTTCATTATTAATTTCTATATTTTTGTTTTTAAAAGTAGAAGGTTTTTCCTTTTCTAAAATTAAAATTTTATTTTTTATTTCTTTTATTTCTTGTTTTACTATTTTTAATTCTTCTTGAAGTTCTTGCATAGAAATTGGCTTTGCTTCAGTAAATCTTTCGTATATACTTTTTAAATTAAAATTTTCATTATTAGCAGGAGTTATGTTATTAGTTTTATTAAGCATCTGTTTTATTAGCAATTCTTGGATATTTTTATCTTTTATAGAATCAAGAGAGTTTAAAAGATCTTTATCATCTTGCGAAAGAACATTAATGGAGCCACTAGTGATTACATTGATTAAATTGTTACAGTGACATTT
Source organism: Lactuca saligna (assembly GCF_052625555.1). Classification (NCBI taxonomy): domain Eukaryota; kingdom Viridiplantae; phylum Streptophyta; class Magnoliopsida; order Asterales; family Asteraceae; genus Lactuca; species Lactuca saligna. The sequence continues at coordinate 257,150,306 of NC_136421.1, forward strand.
ACCAATACATTCGCAAATATCAGAATCTTCAGAACTTGAAGTAGTATTTTCGAGAATATTTAAATCATTTGTTTGAAAGTCAGAAATACTTTCATCGGAATCTGAATCAGTATTTAATATAATTTTTCTTATTTGTTCTTTCAAGTCTTCAGAGACATTTAACTCATTTATTTTTGTCTTAGCATAACAATTATTTGCTGTATGACCATTACGCCCACATTTATGACAAATGATAATATCTTTTGATTTTCTTTTAGATTTTTTATAATTTTGTCTATAGGGTTTTTTGGCTTTCGAAGCGTAATTTTTACCCTTTTTATAATTTTCTGGAAGATTATATTTCTTTTTCCTGAAATATTTTGAAGATCTTTTCTTAAAAACTTTAGATTTTGAAGTAGACGGACCATTCAAGGGCTGATAACCATATTGTTGGCAAAAATTTCCCAATTCATTTTTACTGTTAATTCTATCTTTTTTGAGTTTTTCTTTAAACCTAAGATCAGCACAAACTGCTAATCCCTCTTTATTAATATAGTTTATTAAATCTCCATAAGTTAGATTTTGATAAGGAATGGTATTATTAAAATTTTCTCTTAATTTTTGTCGAACTCTTTCCGCAAAGAGTTTTGGAAGGCCAGCAATAAAACGTTCTTTCCAATAAGACTCTTTACAATCGGGTCTTGAAAAAACTTTAACAAGATAATTATCTTTATACCATCTAAAATCAGTAAGTTTTCTGCAATGTAAATTCATTAAAATTTCTGAAGTTTTTTCTTGAAAAGTAGTAGGATCCCCTACAAAGTTTTTGATAATAGCAAAAATTAAAGTGTTAACCATATCATCTTCAAACGTTTGTATTTGTTGATTATTTTCTTGTTTTATAATAGTTTTCTTAGCAGATAAAATATAATCTTTTTCTTCTTGTGAAATATAGAAATCCCACCAGCCTTTAAGACTGCCAGTAAAACCAGAAGTAATAATATTAACAATTTGGAGTTGAGTATTATTATGAGCTTTATAAGCATTAGCAGCCATAGTCATTTCTTGTACAATATTCATAATTTGATGTTCAGAATGGCCATCAATATTCCATTCATAAACAGAATTACCATCATATTGAGAACGATCGAATTGAAAACTTCGTTCTTCAAGTTGAACATCTGGAAGAGAGGGTCTATTCCAATAATTTCTTATGGTTGGTTTTGGATTTTTTCCGAAAGTGCTTTGCTTTGATTGATGAATTTTATTAAGATTTGAAAAGTCATTAGTGAGTTGATTAATATCATCATTTGTATCAAATTGTTGAGCAAGAGTTTCAAAGTTTGTTTCACTATTAATATCACTATTTTCAGATTCTTCATTCGTAAGAGTATTAATATTATTAGTGTTTGAGATATGAAGTTTTGAAAGTCTTTTTTCTAATTCGTTAATTAAATCTGTATTTCCTAGATTAAAATTACCATCGATTTGGCAAGGAACAAAACTTAAATTACTAGTGCTTGCCATATCTTGTTTGTTAATGTTTTTATCTTTGAAAATTTTTTCTTCAATTTTAACTAAATGCTCGGTAATACTAGATAAGGTTTCATTTGCATAATTATTTTGGTAAATAATTTTTTGAAGGCCCTTTTCGGTAGTTAATTGATTTGGGGCTTGAACTAAAGGAGTTGCAATAAACATATCGTTAATAATAATTTCTCCTTTTGGTGGAAAATTAGCAATAATTTCTTTATTAGAAATAATATCTTTATATTTTTTCTCTAAAATGGGAGTGATAGAATCATTTTTAAATGGGTAATTTATTTTATGTTTAGGTGCATAAATTAATTCAAACCATTGAAAAAAAGGAGAATGGATTTATTTGATAAGACATAATCTTCCCAAAGGCCTAAATGGAGAAATCTTAAGTAGTATGAATAATTTTCTTCGTGCCAAGCTCTTTTTTTACGGTTATAATCTTTATAATACTCAATATTTTTTAAGTAATCAAAATCAACTTGATATTCTAAATTCGAGAAATTCATTTTAACAGGTTGTTTTTGTTAGGATTGAAGAAATATGCTTTATCGATTCTAAATTACGACTTCTTGATTTTTCGTATTTTTTTATTCCTATCTTTAGCCTAGAAATTTTTTCTATTTGTCTATTATATTTATTAGTATATGGAGATATTTTGTATAAATTATTATTTTCATAAGTTTTAGTTTCTTCTAAATGTTGAATTGTTTTGCATATATTAGAATTTATCTTCCAATGTCTTTTTAACATATTAGCCCAAAGCTTATTATTTTGTGAACAATTAATTTGTATTTTAGAACTCATAATTGTTGTTTAAAATTCTGAAGTTCATCAATAAAATCTGATTTAGTAGGACTAGGAAGACTATTTTCACTATTTTGATCATCTTGATATAATGGTTTGGGAATAGAATTAGTATAGTCAACAGTTTTTAGTTTTAAAGATCTCGACTTTAATAACGAAGATTTTGAAGAGCCTGTTTCTGGAAAAGAAGTTGATAATCTGGATGATGAAATATTTAAGGAAGAAAAATTTATATCTACAGAACCATCATTATATTCAATAATATTTGAGATTTGTTTTGAAGAGTCTAATGGTTTTGGATCAATAACATTTTGTAAGTTCCAATTACATGATTGAGTTATATCATACCATTTTAATCTTTTTGGTGTATGAACTTTGGTATGGTTAGTATTTGCTTCAAAAATAATTGTTTCATTTGTAGGACTTGATAAACGTGTTTTTGGTTCAAGTGTAGTTGTCATAGTTTTGTAACAAACACGATAAATTATTGCTAAAGGCTTTGTATCATTTTTAAATTCTAAATTTTTTGTTTCTATAGTTAAAACCAAAGTATCTAAAATATTTTTATCAAATAATCCTACAGAGAAATTCGGATAACAATTGAAATAAATAGGTCCGTTAGCAATATTTGTTTCAGCCATAGCTAAAATAGAATTTTGAAAATCTTTATGTCTCCTGTCTCTTAATATAAGGAGAACAGGGGCATCTATTCCAATTCTAAATAGAGGCTTGATAGCAATTTGGACTAAACCGACATGTAAAAATTTATATTTCGTTCTATGCTCTAGAATAGATCGTGATGATAACAAATGTAAATTTTGTTGGTTTTGACCAATAGACAAAGTTTGTTCTGTCATTTTAATAGAATAACCTTGAAAGTAATCAAAAGTTCCTATTTTATATATTGTATTAATATTAGTTTTAGGTATTGTCCAATTATTCAAACTTTGTTCTATGTTATTAACGGTTTCTTCAATAGAATTTATTCGATTATCATCATTATCTTGTTCATTATTGATATTTTTACCAAGAATATATTTTTTGGATAGTATGCCTGAAAATTTACTCATATTTTTTGTTTTAAAATTCTATAAGAAAACTTACCTGTTTTAATAATGGTGAACAGAGGGGATTCGTCCCGACGATGATTGTGGTCCGGCACCGCGACTTACGTCCTTATCTGCGCGCTTTACGCTAATCCAGCCAATCACTGGTCTTGTCTCTGAATCATGCTTATTAAAACTTATATATTTCTTATAGGATATTAAACCAAAACTAGTTAAGTAAATATATCATGCATAACCACCCCAAAAACTTTTCTTGGCTCTGATACCATTTTTGTTATGACCCAATACTAGAAAATGACTAGTTTTATATCCTATATGTGTATGTGTGTACACTTAGTTTTCAGGTTTATATTTTGTTTTTTTAACTTAAAAAAATCATTTTTTTTGGTTTTTTTATTTGTGTATCTGCGTGTGTGTATGTATATATATTTTTAAAAAAATATATTTTTATAAAAAAATATAAATAAACGAAAATGAAGTATAAAACTCACTTTAATGACGTTTCATGAATATTCGTCGTACATGAATAAATCATTGAGTATGTATTACTTATCACGGGCGTGCGTCTTATTTGAACACGTCACATCCAAATAATGGGTTTGATATTTGTGCCCTTAACAAAGTGGGTAGTGAGAATTGTCCTCTCAGTCTTCACCGGTTTTTGAATCCTTAATAGCCGGAAAACCTATATATATATATATATATATATATATATATATATATATATATATATATATATATATATATATATATATATATATATATATATATATATATATATATATATATAGAGAGAGAGAGAGAGAGAGAGGGATGATCAATAGAAAATGCAAAAACCTAGAAAACCCAAGAAATACATAGAAAATAGTTTGAGATATCTAACCTTTTTATGACTTTACAAACCTAAAAATTGCAACTTTTTATTCAAAATCGTTGTTTTTTTTAAAAAAAAAAAAAACTTTTTTGTATGATTTTTTTCATCTAATTGATATAAAAAGCTACGATTTTTAGGTTTGTAATGTCAAAAAAAAAGATTAGATATCTCAATGTTTGTTTTCTATGTATTTCTATTGATTTTCTAGGTTTTTAGGTTTCTAAAGTGTATGTATTTTTTATTGATCATTATATATATATATATATATATATATATATATATATATATAGAGAGAGAGAGAGAGAGAGAGAGAGAGTGAGAGAGAGTGTGTGAGTGACTGAGACTGATAATGATGCCTACTAAGGGTAAGACTGAATTGATCTGATACATATACATATATATATATATATATATATACATATATATAAATATATATATATATAATAATAATAATAATAATAATAATAATAATACTATAATAGTATAAGGGTTGAATTTTAAACTTTTAAAATTCTAGGGCTTGGAATTAAAGTTTTCTAAAGTGACTTTACAAATTCCAAAACTTGAAGACAAGTTTCGAAACTATTCAAAACCTTTCATTTCTATAACTTATCAGTTTTAATGATTTTAATGGAAAAACTTTTGGAATTCCATAACTTGAGGACAAGCTATGGAGTCCATCAAAAGTCATTTAGATCAATAATTACACTAACAAGCATGTCAAATAATTTCTATGATCTAACAAACTCATAAGCATGCATAATTCAAATCAACAATTTTCAAGTATCATATGAACTTAATATAAAACTTGAAACTTTGACAATTGTCATTGAAATTGGATAAGTACAATCATTACCATATCAAAAACAGGTTTAACAATCTAAAACAGTTTATGGTAATGATTTTCGTCCAATTCCAACAATAAAACTCGAATTCTGCACTCACGGCCTCCGACTCGTCGAGTGCATGAACCAACTCGACAAGTTGGATGAGATTTCTCATGGACTCAGCGAGTTCACTGAACAGTGAGCAGAAATATCTATTTTTTAAGCAGTTTACATCAAGTATAATTGAAAAGAAGCCTAGGCTCTGATACCATTGATAGGTTTTGAGCATTCTAACACTCATATGGTGTACATGCAACCTTAGAAGCCTTGGATCTATGTTTTTCTCTATTATAAATGCAAACTTTCATTTTTCAAGGCTTTCATCCTGACTAGTATATAATGGGGTATATGTATTACAAGAAAACTAGTAGCATGACATACCTTTCTTGTAGATTGGATTCCTTAAGACCTTGTGAGCCTAGCACCCTAAATGTGATGCCTCAAATGCTTCACAGAACACCACAACTCTTGGAATAACTTGAGAGAAGAACACTTGTGCATAAAAATTTGGCTAGCCCTCAACCTTATGTCTTAGTGCCGATTTTGCTTGTCATGGGGCTCTTTTATAGTGTGCCACATGTAGGGTTATACCATGTAAACCCTAATGTGCATGACTTTTCATTTCCTCCATGATCTACGGGTTTTAACCTCCATGGAGCACCCTATGGGTTCTATCCCAATCTAATGAATCATGGATCATAAGCCCACTATATATGAATGAATGATTTACCAAATCAATCCCCATATATTTATTTAGTCTCTTTTGATCACAAAATTAATTCCAAATTAATTCTTGATCAATACTGATTAAATAATATGGTTCCATATTAATATATTAGAGCATATAATATATTAACAAATCATAAGTGTCCCTTTTCTCATTTTGTCTATCCAATTGTTACGATGCCATGCAACCCAAATGTACTATGCTAAATCGGGTCAAGTACACACCAAACATAGTTATGGACTTACACACCTTATCCAAAACATACTACCTTTCACATTTATCCGTACTTTCCTTAAGAACTGCCTTGACTCCACCAAGTCCCTTTCTCTACTACTGCTCTTTGCGCTAATCTCATCCTAGGCTTGCCCTAGGATAATCACCAACCCACTCTCCGCCATCAGCTGCATAAGAAGTCCCTGCTATCCTTCCCTAACTATTTCATGAGTACCATTACATACTACTAAGACCAGATAATTCTTCGAATGAGAGGTCTCTCCCTACAATGGTTGGACTCATACAAGAGCTGCGAAATAAGGCTAAACCTAACCTTCTAAAATTATTTAGTCCTCGCAATATGTAACTTAGTGCATTTGTTCACTAGTTAGTTAAGGATAGATAGAACTCCTAAAAGAACAAAGCAAGCAACATTCAAGCATTGAGTAACCATAATCAAGCATATTCTAATTAGGCCATCATATTACTAACTAATTAGTACTAGCATGTAGTTCAAATAAGCTCATACTATAGGCATACTAGGCATCCTTCCTAGATCCTTAGCCCTAATCTAGCATGCAGTTCACATTTTCATCTTTCATAACATAACTTAAACGTGTATGGGTAATTTGGGAGAACTTACTTGAGCTCGACTGATTACATGCACCACACCCTTTTCACTTTTAAAAAATATTTTTTATAAATATGATTTTCTTTTTGAAAACTTCCATACAAAGTCCTCAGTTTGAGTTCAGACACACCTGAAAGCGTGCCCAAATCCCTAAATCAAAGGCTCTAATACCGAATTGAAACATCCCAAAAATACGGTCCAAAAATTTCATTTTAAATCATTAATAAAACCATAGTTAACAATTCATCACATAAAAATCATAAGTCATTGTATCTAAAAACAACATAAACATTTGTCAAATATATCAGAGTAAAAACATCCCAGGATAAAATCATGGTTTGTGCACTGCAGTCATCCCGAGCTCTTCCTTTTGCTACCGGAAGTACGTGAAACCAAAAATGGAAATTGTAAGCACGAAACTTAGTGAGTCTCCCCAAGCTACCACATACCATACATATAATCACATAATAAAGCTCAGTATGCATATAAACATATCAAAAAATACACATAAATAGTCACATAACAAAAACATATAAACATTCCTCGGTCCCCACCCGACATCGGACCGAAATCTGGAAGCATACAAACATTCATCGGGCATTGCCCAACATCGGACTGAAATCCGTAAACATACAAAACAAACACGTGCAAGAATAAAAAAGACATCAAGCATACAAATCGGATCGGAGATCCGGAAACATATAAACCTACATCGGGCACTGCCCGATGTCGGACCTTGGTCTAGAACTAGCATACATATACGGGCCGGTATTGGTGCCTTCGCCCCGTTCATACAAGAGGAAAAATCACCTTGTAATGTTGAATGTAGAATCTCATGCTGCGGAATCCATATTTGCTGCTCCGACGACTCTCCGAACCATCAGTGTAAAGATAACACTTAATCAAACTCAATAATCCGTCTTAGGGTAAAATGACCATTTTACCCCTGATCTAATTAGGGCCATAGACAGCGCCCAAATCCATAACAGCAATGGTTCAATTTCATAAAACCTTTCCAAGCCCACAAATGGCCCACTTATGGCCTAATTTTCTAAATTGGGCCCAACTCCCTAAATAGGCCTTCCCTTAAGCCCAAACATGTCCTTAGCCCAATAACTGACTTTTGATGTCCTACTAAGGCCCAATAGCTAAGAAATCCAAATATACCCCACACCGAGGCCCAAAAGATGTGAGCCGAAAAACAGGAAGTACGCAGGGCGTACTCCTCTGTACGCTAAGCGTACAGGCTGCATGGCTTGTACGCCCAACGTACTACCTTGTTAAGCCATATTCTTCAAAAATGCTTAATCCCTTAAGACCTTAAGCTTAAAACACAAATTTGAGTCCATTAACATGTCTTAACTCATAAAGTCGATTACTTGGTGGCTTGCAACCCACCAGATGGACCCAAACTTGAAATATGAAAGTTATTTTCCATGGAAATGACTATAACTCATGCATGGTCACAAAAGGACCTTCAAGATTGAAACATTTCTGCTCTTGGGACTCATATAGCACTAAGGGTGGCAACCCTAAGCCTAGAAACAGATTGGAACCGCAAAAATCCATTAATGGGAGCTAAAAAGGTCCAAAACACCATTAACATAGATCTAAGCATTCATGAGGCAAGTTGAGAGCTTTTTACCTCAAATGAATGCCAAATGGTAATGTTATTTCAGATCCTTGAGCTCAAGCTACTCAAGTTCTCCTTTTTCAACTTCTTCCTTCTCCTTCCAAGCTTCAAATAACCAATATAAGCTTCACAAGGCCAAAAACACACAAAGATGAAGAATAAAAGGTTTCTAGGTTTTTAAGTTGAGGTGGCTGGTAAGGAGGCTAGGGTTTGGGACATAATATTGTATTTATCTGGCTTAAACCCTAAAAATCAGGGTTTTGAGTCGGCTCGCGTACGTTGCGCGTAATCATTGGTATGTTGCGCGTAAACACATGAACTGCCCCGCATCTAATGTTGCACTACGCCCCGTGTACGTTAAGCTTATACCCAGTGTACGTCTTCGGACAGCCCAATCATGACGGCCCACTCACTAAGGCCCAACTCAATAATCCACTATTTATCTCATAGTCCAACAATTAATTACAAAGATATTAAATAATTATTATTACCTCAAGTCACGAATGTTACAAACGGCTCAAGCAATTAGCGGTGGTGCCCTCGATCACTCAAATCCCAATTTAATCACATGATAACTATTGTTGATCTAAAAAGTAAAAATAATGAAGGAATTTAAATCCCCAAAACTAAAGCAAGTCCAGGACTCGTGAATACCAATTCGTAAAGCCACATATGCTTAAATTTAGACAAGTTTACATAAACAATCCCTATCTTTTAAACAAAAGTACATATCGCTTATTAAAAAAATACTTAACATTTATAGACAAGTTTAGTCCCTGTGTTTTAAAAAAAATGAAATATCTGCCACTACAGACAAGATTCCTAGCTATTCCCCCCCCCCCTACAGACAAGATTCATAGATCTGCCACTGCGTCTACAGTAGAAAACGAAGCTCTACGGTTGATTAAGTATGGATGGACAATTTCCATGCAACAACGTCGGCTAGATATTAGGTTAATCCCGTGAAATCCCAGTAAGATATTGTAGGCATTATCCTAAAGTGCGTTACTAGTAGGATTTCGGGGAAGAAATATTTATAAATAGGGGAAAATTGTAACACCCATTTTCAATTTATAGTATAAGTGACCAGTCACGTAAATAGACGTCTTTGATAGAATATTATTTAGGTAGATAGTCTTGATGAAAGTCATAGAAATCGCAAAGCTAAGAGCATGCGTAGAGAGAATGTCTAAATCTGACTTCATAAGAGGAAGTTATGATTTGTAGAAGTTCCAGCGCAGCAGTGCTTGACACAGAAACTGAAATAGAAATTGGTCTATTGTTAGGAAAAAAAAGCTAAATAAGAGTTGAAGATCTCATCCACATGATTTATTCGATAAAAAGGCAGTCGAGAACGGATATAGTATGAGAGAGTTGTGGATTTTAGACGGCCTTTAACAGTCTAATCCTATTAAAAATATAACTTTAAAAATAAAATCAAAATTAGCCAAGGAAGTCTAAATGAAAGTTCATCGATCTCGTTGATAGCTACGTGTGGATATAAAGAACCTAAAAAACAGACCTCGTATGAAGAAGATACGATTTTTTTAAGAAACAAAAAATCTGCATGCACAAGCGCTTACTGATAAGGTGCACCGCGCGCACTGACACTTCAATGCAGAACACCGGATTTTCGCCATGTGTCAACCATCAAATAAATCCACATCACCCTTTTCTAACCAGATGTGCGGCGTGCAGGTAAGATGTACGGTGCACAGATCGATTTTCAGCTTATAAAAGGCAGCAACCCCTCATTCGACATTCACACCATTATCTGGAGTTGCTCTAAACTTTGAGCCATTTTCCCCTTAATTTTAAGTATCTGGCGAAGCCTTGAGTCCCTTAGAATCTGACATCTAATAGCTAGCAGGTTGGAGTTCTGCCAGTGCTATTTTCAAACTTTTTTCAGGAAAATCTCTTTAAGTTAAGGTACACCCATATTGTTTTTAGTGTAACGTATATCTATAGTTATAATATTGATTGATCTACTTACGAGAGAGGTTTCTAAAATGGTCATGTTGGCTTGGTTGTTTGATTTCAAAAAGGCTATACACCGAAATGATCTTGCATCCCAGTTGTCCAACCTGGATGATCCTTATTTGATAGAACTCTCGGTATTCATTGGGATTAGTGATCTTTATCTAGCTTCCATCATCATATTATCATAGGAACTGATAAGATATAATATTCTATGTTAATATCTTTTAAACGTGTTACCCGTTACATCGACCGGTGGAGGGGGGGGGGTGGGGGAGGGTATCATGTTGGATTAGGTGTCTAAGCCCATAACTATAATTGGTATGTACTTGATTTGATAGTAGCATTTGTTGGATTAGTGTCTAAGTCCATAACTATTTTGGTATGTACTTGACCCGATGGTGCATGGTCCTTTTGGGTTGCCTTCACCAAAGCAACTTGATAGGATGATTTATGGAGAGTAAGGATTAAATATGATTTATTAATGTATTATGAGAATAATATATTAAAGGAGAAATCATATTGTTTAATTAATATTAGTCAATAATTAATTGGTAATTAGTTTTGTGACTAAAAGAGATTAATTAAACTTAAGGGACTGGAATTGTAATTATAGGATAATTGCAATTTGGGCCATGGATTGCCTTGTATCAAGGGTTGGACGAATTCTATGGGCAACCCATAAGGAAATCGTCCAAGGGCTTGATTAAAAGGAGTCTATGGGTTGCTTAGGGCTTAAGCATCCAAATTAGGGTTTCCTTGTTAGATAACCCTAATAGCCCAACTATATAAAGACCCCTTAAGGCTCAAAAACGTGGCTAAGCTTCTTGTAAGGGTTTACACACGTTTTTGGCAGCCTCCAAGCTCTCTCCTCTTCATCCTCTTGCTTATGGTGTTTGTGAACCATTAGAGGAGTGACACTTGTGACTCTAAGCCTTCCAAAGTCAATTCAAGGAGGAATTGGGATTGTTATTGCTACATAACAATCAAGGTATGATCTTAAACCTAATTACATATTAATATGATTACTTGCATGCTAGAATTAGGGTTTATAGTCTTGGATTCAAAGCATGTACAATAGAGAAACCTAGATCCAAGCATTAGGGTTTGTATGAGCACATAGGATGTCTTATGACCAAAACCCATCAGTGGTATCAGAGCCAGGTTTGGTTTCAATTGTATTGATGCATTGTATAACTGGAAAATTTGATTTTTTGGATTCTGGAGGCTGGACTCGTCGAGTCCATGGCTGAACTCGCCGAGTCCATGTAGACTCGACGAGTCCATGCAGACTCGACGAGTCCATGCCTGACTCGACGAGTTAACTCGTCAGATAATGCTTATCTCGGGATTTCTTGCTATTTTTGCATATGGATAGTTACCTTATCATGTTAGATCAATATAAATCTGATTTTATGATATATATGACTATATTCTTGATCTAATTAAAGATAATTATCAATTAATAAGATAATTGTTTCCTTATAAGATAATTGATTAATTATTTTGAGTAAATTGATAAATTGTTTTGCAAGAAATCATTAAACAAATCAAATATGGATAATTATGTAATTAAATGTTAGTTTAGATTATTTGTTATTTGATCCTTGTTGTTATGAAAAGTTTCATATTTTCCCCTTTAGGTTTTATAGTTTAAATTTGAAGCCAAAAGTTTTGAAGTTTTGAAATTTAAATAGTTAAAACCCTAATGTTTTGAAATGTTTCAAAACTTGCCATCAAGTTTTGGAATTTAAATTTTGATTAAAAAGTTTAATTTTGATGTATATTTAAATTCTAACCCTAATGTTTTGAAATGTTTCAAAATTTGCCCTCAAGTTTTGGAATTTAAAAGATGATTAAAAGTTTAATTAGGAGTGTTAAATTCTAAAACCCTAGTAATGTTTTGAAAAGTTCAAATCACATCCTTATGGTTTTATTAATTAATTAAGGAGTATAATTAAAAGAGGTTTAATAAATCCATAAAAGTTTAGGTTAACCATTTAATTGAATTAAAAGTGTAATTGTTAAAGTTAACCATATAGTATTTTAAAAGTATAAAATACACCCTATACTATATATAACATTAAAAGTATAACATTATATATATGTATGAGTAAAAGTCAGTCTTACCGTTAGTAGGCCTCATTCACGAAGCTGGTCTATAAGGGGTGTTAAAGGAAATTGCCTATAAAATGGCGATTGAATGGGTATCCACTCTTACCCAGCGCACTCTTGACTAGTGGAGGGTCGTTAGCCGAACGGGTAGGATAGGATGAAACCTTCCATTATAAGTATAATGAAATACAAAGTAACTAAATGTTTTTCAAATTCCCAATCTTAGTTACTTAGGCAAAAGTGAATTGATGCAATTCCATGAAATTACACTTTGTGCCTTTGCGAAGACGTTAGTGGAGCGTGTGTGGTTTACCGGCACACTAAATGGTTCTAAGCAAAGGTAGCAAAGGGTGACTCAATGTTTGTCATAGTTCGGTGGAGCGTGTGTGGTTTACCGGCACATCGAATAGGTGATTGTAACATGTGAGGGCACCATGTAGTTTGCATGGTTATTCACACCCGCTTTGTGATCCTCGGCATCCCAGTCCCAAACAAGAGGGGCATATCGAGATTTAAACATGCCATTGAAATATTCAATGAATCTCAAAGGATCTAGGAGTTTTCATAGATTTAAAACTTAAAATTATTTTTTCGTTTTTCATGGTGGAAATTAGTGAATCGTCATTCACTTACCTTCAAATGTTCTTCAATTTGGGTTACATCATCCCTCTCCCAAGTTGTAGAATATTGTGTTGGGTCCTAGCCTTAGTATTTCATTTGGGTGATTTACTAAGGACTCAATCAATCAACTAACTTGAATTCATTTTTCTCCCGATGTCAAAGTTCGACAACTATGGTCTTCTCAAATCCCGTGGAACAAGCATTCCACATGAAGATGATATTCCACGATTCGATCGAGGAACAAGAAATCATGCTTCACTTCCTCCTCCTCCTCCAATTATCCTCCCAAACCCACAAGTTCAAAGGCTTGAAAAGTTCAAGATCACTCAAGCCCTTTTGGCAAGTGAACATAAAGAAGGAAAGTCGGTGTGTGCACACGTCCTAGGGATGAAGTCACACTGTTGGGATCCGTTGTCTGTGAGGAAATGGTTGTTGATTGGGTTCTTCAGTCACTTCCTAACTCATATAGTGAGTTCGTAAGAGAGTACTATATGATGAACCGCTACGTGACCCTTAAAGATCTCACCTATATGCTTATTGCTGCTGAATCTGCAATGATTTGGCTCAATAGAAAAGCAAAGTTGATTGGTGAATATGCCTTCAAGACCTCTATGGATATAGACAATGGCAATGAAAGACATGCAATGATCAAAAAGTTTGATCATAAGAGAAAGGCGATGTCTGAAGTAGTTCCATGTGTTGTTCCAAAAGAGTCAATTTGCTTTTATTGCCAAGAGAAGGGGCATTGGAGACGAAGTTGCCCTATTTACCTAAGAGATCTAAGAGATGGGAGAGTCAAAAGTATGACTACACTTCAGGTAAAATCCACTATCTAACTTCATTAAGTTCCTATTCATTGATTCTTAATACATGATGTGATAAGATTGCATTTGAATCGGTGAAAAGAAAGGAAGCTTGATAAGAGAGCAAGATGAATCTAATCACAAGAGATGGATCTCGATCGCATGGACTTGAAGATTGGATTTTGAGCTTAGATAGTTATGATAGAGTTGTTGGAAATTTTCCTTTTACATAGTTTTCAATAGATTTTGCATTGTAAGGACAAATGTTTTTCCACTGCTTTTATAAATATAATTAAATTTTGTTTGACTTATTTATTTATTTACTTCCTTGCAATGAAATCGTTATGAAAATTGATGTTTGCATATTTTTACAACAAATGGATATGATTCTTAATTATGTTATTTATGGAATTGTCGAGAATTTACCAAATAGGGAGAGTTTCTCGTCGACCCAAGTTTCAATTGGACAGAAACTTGGAATCATACAACCTGGTTGCACGATGAATGAGAAATTTCATATTTGGAAATTAAACTAATTCATTGACAAAGTGTCAAGTGAAGGACTAGAAGATCGAGTACACAAAGTTGTGTGTTGATCAAGTTCACCATAAGAGTAACAAAGATATTCTTCATGATTTACTAAAGGCTTAGTAAATATGATTACACTTACAAGATTAAGTGTAATTTTGAATTGATTAAAGGGTTTAGATCAATAGCAAAACGAATAAGAAGAATCAAGAAGGCAGAAAGATAAGAGTTTCTCCATTCTAAGAAGAAGGGAGAGTAGCTTTTATGTTTTATGATAGGTATTAATGATTAAGAACCATATCTCAATTGATCCTGTAAGTGAGTCTTGGTACAATTGTATGTCCAAGAAAAGGAATCAAAGATTGAAGAAATGGTCAAATCAAGAAGTCAATCATACTTCGTTCCAAAACAAGTCTTAAAGTCAAGATTGTGACATTGAGTGAATAGTATTAAGAAGGTTTATAACATTCATCAATTGTGGAAAGTTGTGATGTCTTGGGTAAGACAAAGACCAACTAAGACCAAAATTATGAAGTGTTTTGTTTTGATAAAAACTACACTAACTCTTGAATATTTGTTTGTCAAGAAATGTTTTGATAAGAGAATCGTATATGTCAAGGAGTCAGTGAGAGTCTTAATAGTCTTGAAAAGTTTCAAGAACAAATCAAATAAACCTTATCGATTATCACTAGCACACGAGTTGAGGTTTACAACTTATCGTGAAGACATTATTTTGTTTCTGTGCCAATCCAATCGAGTTAATTATGCATGTGAGTCCTATGAGTTCTCATTTGAATGCATAAAAGGCAAGGACCTTGATCAATGGAAAGTACATTGATAGGAAAAGGTGAGCTGCTTAACTACTTGGAAGACATGGTGGGCAGCTGTGCTACCATAAGGCAAGAAATCAAGATTAAGGAAGTTCGATCCATATGAGTTTGAATTTGTCGTAAACTTTGGGTTTTAACAAATTCACATGGATAGGAACACATACACCGTTTAAATCTAAGTGTCATAAGATTTCCTACTTCATGAAAATGATTGTGAGAAAATGCTTTCACTAAGAAAGATTTTAAAAGATAGTGATTGTAAAATTGCATTCTCGAATTCGATCATGGTTATGGCATCCCTTTCCATAATTTGAATTGTGAGGTTTGGCAATTAGTCTTAATAGTTTAGACACACATATGAACTATCTAAGGCAAAGGTGTATAAGTTCAAGAAGCCTTGATAAAGATTATCAAAGCATTGAGTATTAGAAACATGGACTTAAGAAATTCAATAAGTATTGTCTTTCTGAAAGTTAAGATGTTTATGAATACATGTCGAAGCTAGTGGGAGCATAAGTGTTATGTTTTATAGTAATCATCATGATAGTGGGAGCATAAAAGTTATGATTGTATGATTATTATGGAAAGTTTTGCAAGTTGGCAATATTAATTATAGAAAAACAAGAGTTATACCTTGCAAAGTCGTAAGGGTTGTATAGTTGTTTTGCTATAATTAAGTGAGAGAATATTATGCTTCATTTCAAATCTAAAGGACTAGGTTGTGGAATGTTAATAAATTTAGTCAAAGGTACATAGTGTGTTCTTAAAATTTCGATTATGATTACGGCATTCCTCTTCACAATTCGAATTTTGAGAACATAGAAAATAAAACATTGTGTGTCGTGTCCCATACGCTTCGGGTATAGGATCGATTGCAAATGCTTTAATGTTTGACCATTCTAAAATTTTCCAAATGTCCAGCGCATTTAGAGGGAAAAGGCTAGAATTGGTTCTGACTAAAATAATTAAACCACTATCAAAGGACGATTCGAAGTTCGACGAGAATTGGTCACTTGTGAGTAGTTGGAAGTATAGTATTGGAAATTATGGAAATGTTTCCATATTGGATGGACAATATCGACATCATTACGAATAGATAAGATTCTATTAAGAAATTAGTTGTCATATGGAAAATATGGAAGCATGTCCATATTGGAAAGTAAATATTGAAAATCTATGACTAGATTAGAAACCTTTATGAAAAAGGATGTTCAAAGGAATGTACTTTGAGTGAGAGACATCATATCTAAGGAATTGTCTTGTAACAATCTACGTTAGAGGACTTTGTAATATCATTGGCAATAGTCTTTGAGACTTTGGTGCAGTGACATTACAAAAGGATCGTTGCATAAAGTGTTAGAATCTAGTATATTCTATAAGTAACGAGAATTTGATATTCTTACACTTAAGAAAATGGATTTGGAGTTGTAAAATGAGAATGATTGGAAATGTGTTCAATTTGTCTATTTCACAAAGTAAGAACCATAGGTAAACATTGTGTGCATGCAAGGAGCATGGGACAAGTGTAATAATTCAAGTAAGAAGTTGATTACCCGAAATGACAAATAATGAGTAATCGATATAGTGATAAATAAAACGTGTTTTGTTTATACTCAAAGGTTTGAGGCCATATGGGATTAGTATTATTCTTGTGTTTCACTTTGCATGTTTTGACTTCCAGAATAATTGAGTTTATTAAGAATAATCGAATTATTCGAACGGGCCACAATCATTCATATGTTGGAAGTAGATATGAATGAAGACTGTCGTGAATTGGTGTGTGGATTGTCTAGAAAAGTATTAGACATAAGCAAATGTTTGCTGCAATGTTCATGAGTGCTTATGAATATGATTTTAGCATTGGATTAAACCCATGCTCACTTGGATCACTCCATGGATTATATCACGAGTGATTAGTGAGACGATAACATCTTATATTCTTGAAACCGAGATGTGTGAGTTGTATCTTGCTAATCGGTTGCACATTGATAATATGTAAACGCACTAGTAACTTGGTGTTATAAAACATATTGTTGTGTGTGATTTGGTTAGTGAGTGCAAGCAAGCATTGTATCAAAGTTTATCCGTTCCTTTTATCTAAGGTAGGATAAAAGCGATATCTTTGGGCCCCTCGATGGTTTAGTGATGACATATGTAAATGCTCGGCCAGGCTAGGGCTAATTTGATTTGTTCAGTTATTCTGTCGTCATAAATCAGAAATCGAGAAGTGGTACAAAGAGAATGATTAAAAATCATATCTCATATGATATCTAGAATAGAGGAATATATGATCCCTTATCTAAGGACACGCGTATCTGATATGATCAGAGTTGATAGCGGCTTTGGAAAGCTACAATTGCAGATCAGGATCTGAAGTCATACGCAGAATAGTTGTTAGACTTATCCAAGTGGGAGAATGTTGGATTAGTGTCTAAGTCCATAACTATTTTGGTGTGTACTTGACCCGATGGTGCATGGTCCTTTTGGGTTGCCTTCACCAAAGCAACTTGATAGGATGATTTATGGAGAGTAAGGATTAAATATGATTTATTAATGTATTATGAGAATAATATATTAAAGGAGAAATCATATTGTTTAATTAATATTAGTCAATAATTAATTGGTAATTAGTTTTGTGACTAAAAGAGATTAATTAAACTTAAGGGACTGGAATTGTAATTATAGGATAATTGCAATTTGGGCCATGGATTGCCTTGTATCAAGGGTTGGACGAATTCTATGGGCAACCCATAAGGAAATCGTCCAAGGGCTTGATTAAAAGGAGTCTATGGGTTGCTTAGGGCTTAAGCATCCAAATTAGGGTTTCCTTGTTAGATAACCCTAATAGCCCAACTATATAAAGACCCCTTAAGGCTCAAAAACGTGGCTAAGCTTCTTGTAAGGGTTTACACACGTTTTTGGCAGCCTCCAAGCTCTCTCCTCTTCATCCTCTTGCTTATGGTGTTTGTGAACCATTAGAGGAGTGACACTTGTGACTCTAAGCCTTCCAAAGTCAATTCAAGGAGGAATTGGGATTGTTATTGCTACATAACAATCAAGGTATGATCTTAAACCTAATTACATATTAATATGATTACTTGCATGCTAGAATTAGGATTTATAGTCTTGGATTCAAAGCATGTACAATAGAGAAACCTAGATCCAAGCATTAGGGTTTGTATGAGCACATAGGATGTCTTATGACTAAAACCCATCAGCATGGTCCTATTGGGTTGCCTTCACACTGGCAACTAGACAGGATGATTATTGGAGAGGGAGGTTGAGTTTATTATTTAGATTAATAAATTGGTGCATAAAAATGATTTATTAATATATTATAATAATAATATATTAATTAGAAATCATATTATTAATTGGTATTTAATCAGAAATTAATTTGGAATTAATTTTGGGATTAAAGGGACTGATAAAAAGTGCAAGGGCTGTTTTGTAATTATTTGATAGTTGTGGTTTTGGACCATTAGATCACCCTTATTAGGGAGGTCCAAAAATCCCTAGAAGGTTATAGAGATTTTCGTCCAAGCCCTAAGGAAGGGGTTCATGTACTTGCTTAGACCCTAAGCTAAGGAATTAGGGTTTCCATCTTAAAACCTAGCTAGCCTCAACTATAAATAGAGCCCTTTGCCTCTTGAATTCAGGAACCTCATTGAAACCTTAGAAGATCCGAATTTATGAGCAAGTGACTCCTCTCTCCTCTCTCTCATATTCATTGTCTTGCCCTAGTGTGTTTGTAAGCCATTAGATGGACTACGCTTGTGGTACTTGCTCTCAAAAGCAAGGATCTTCAATAATTGGTTGTTATTCCTATATAGCAACAAAGGTATGTGTTCTAATATTTGTTATGCTGATTTCAAAAATATTAGATGCATATTAAGGTTTTCTATTTTGTGTTCAATGCTTGTATGTCTAATAAAGAAAACATAGATCCAATCTAGGGTTGCATGCACACATAGGATTGTTTGTATAAAACTCGTCAATGGTATTAGAGCTTTTCATTTTTTTGTTTTCAATTAGATTTGATACAATACATTAAACTTGAAAAAATTAGGTTTTATGGCATTTAAACCCTAGGGCTTGGATTTTTCAAAATTAGGGTTTCAAAACCCTAGTCTCGAAACTTGATTAGGGTTTTTTGAACCCTTCCCTTTGATGCTCATGATTTCGATTTTTAGGGTTTACTAACCCTAGAATTTTCAAAAATGCCTTCCCCAATATTAGATTTCAAAAATCTAGGGTTTTTGGTTAAGTATTATCTTTTAATTGTTTAAAGAATAATTAAAGTTTTTGAAATATCCCTTCCCAAATTTTCGAAATCTAGGGATAAAGGGATTAGGTTAAATTATTTATTTAATTTAATGGATAATCCTTGTGAAAATTTTTTAATTTAAATTAATTGTTTAAGTTTGGATAAGAAAAGTCAATCTATAAGGAATGTTTAAGCAAGCGGCCTATAAAATAACCGTCATTGGATATCCATTCTTACCCACCGCACTCTTGACTAATGGATGGTCGTTAGCCGAACGGGTAGGATAGGACATTATATCCTCATTTATAAG
Source organism: Lactuca saligna (assembly GCF_052625555.1). Lineage (NCBI taxonomy): Eukaryota > Viridiplantae > Streptophyta > Magnoliopsida > Asterales > Asteraceae > Lactuca > Lactuca saligna. Next base: position 257,170,111 of record NC_136421.1, read on the forward strand.
TATAATGAAAAATATAAAGTAACTAAATGTTTTTTTATATATTTTAATCTTAGTTACTTTAAGAAAATGTGAATTTGATGTTAATCGATGAAATTGCACATTGCACTTTGTCAAGTCGTTAGTGGCGTGTGTGTGGTTAACCGACACACTAACTTGGACTAACAAAGAGTGGCAATAGCATAACAAAATAGATTAATATGATTAATACAACACTAATCATGCCTCAAATAGTTTCCATTGAGATGAAAATTCTTCAACATGTTAAAATTTCATTATTTTATATTGTCTTACTCATTATGTATGTAGGGATTAATCGTTAGGTGTCCTCTAATCGGTCGTGTAGCACCTACGGATTAACCGAAGATTAATCGGGACATAGTCGGGATTTTTACAACAGTGCTTATAATATTATAATAATATAGGGTGAAATTTAAACTTGTAAAATTCTAGGGTTTGGAATTTAATAATTTCAAAAGTAAACTTTTAATCCAAAAATTAAATTCCAAAACTTGAGGGAAAGTTTTGAAACATTTCAAAACTATCTAGATCAAAATTCAAATAAATAATTAAACAATTAATTATGGTGATTATCTAATCTTGACCTAATTCAATTTCATGCAAGATAATGATCAAATAATCCAAATAATTAATATTTATCATATAAGGAAGTAATTATTCAATTAATTTGAAATTATCTTTTATTTTGGCAAGGATAATCATACAATATCAATAAAATACGTATTTTATTAATCAAAAACGATTTGGTAATTACCCCACAGCAAAATAGGCATGAAATCTTGAAATACCCTCTGTCTGACAGCCCGACTCACTGAGTCCCCATATGGACTCGTCGAGTTCATCCTACTCATCGAGCCCACTATGGGACTCGACGACTCTGTCAAGCAGATGACCAAAAAAATGATTTTTCAAGAAAGAATGAAACACAAAGCATCAAATACAATAGAAATCAATCATGGCTCTAATACCACTGATGGGTTTTTATACAAAAGAACAATCCTATGTACTCATGCAAAACCCTAAATGCTTGGATCTAGGTTTCTCTATTGTACACGTAATACATCCAAGACTTGAAACCCTACTCTAGCATACTATTAAAAACGAGATCTACAATATAACAAGTTTAGATGATGCCTATCAATAGTTCCAAGAATCCTTTGATCTTCAAGAAGCTTAGTGTCACAAGTGTAACACCTCTAATGGCTTACAAGCACCACAAGCAAGAGGATGATGTTTAGGAGAGAGGATGAGAGGCAAAAGTCAGCTCCAAGCTTCCAAGGGATCAAATGGCCGATTTTGCTAGCCCTAGGGGTACTTATATACTTGTGCTGCTAGGGTTTCAGTCAAAACCCTAATTGGATGACTTAGGCCCTAAGCAACTTGAGAACCTTCTGGAATAAGGCCTCCTTGGACAAATTTAAGATGGACTCCACCTTAATTGCATCCATGCCCTAATCCATAAGGATCCTCAACCCAAAATCAATTATCACACAATTGACAGTTCTAATTCCCTTTAATTAATTAATCTTTTTTAGTCACAAAATTAATTCTTAATTAATTCTTGACTAATATTAATTAAACTATATGATTTCTCCTTTAATGTATTATTCATATAATATATTAATAAACCATAATAACCTCTCTCTCTTCATAAATCATCATGTCAAGTTGCTTTAGTGAAGGCAAACCAAAAGGATCATGCACAACCGGGTCATATACTTTCCAAATACAGTTACGGGCTTAGACACTAATCCAACAATATGATCCTTTATCTGAGGATACGTGACTGACTAGGTTAGAGTTCGACAGCGGCTTTTGAGAGCTACGATTGCTAGTCAGATTTTGAAGCCATACTTGCAATTATAGTTATTAAACTTATCCAAGTAGGAGACTATTGATTGGGTGTCTAAGCTTATAACTATAATTGGTATGTACTTGATTTGATAGTAGCATGGTTCTTTTAGGTTGCCTTCACACTGACAACTAGATAAGATGACTATTGGAGAGAGAGTCTGAGTTTATTATTTAGAATAATAAATTGGTTCATGAAAATGATTTATGAATATATTATAAGAATAATATATTAATTAGAAATCATATTATTAATTAGTATTTAATCAGAAATTAATTTGGAATTAGTTTTGGGATTAAAGGAACCGATTAAAAGTGCAGGGGTTGTTTTGTAATTATTTGATAGTTATGGTTTTGGGCCATTAGAATACCCATATTAGAAAGGATTGAAAATCCCTAGAAGGTTATAGAGATTTTCATCCAAGCCCTAAGGAAGGGGTCCATGGACTTGCTTAGGCCCTAAGCTAAGGAATTAGGGTTTCCACCTTAAAACCTAGCTAGCTTCAGCTATAAATAGAGCCCTTTGCCTCTTGAATTCGGGCACCTCATTGAAACCCTAAAAGAGCCGAATTTCTGAGCAAGTGACTCCTCTCTCCTCTCTCTCTCTCTCTCTCATATTCATCCTCTTTCCCTAGTGTGTTTGTGAGCCATTAGAGGTACTATGCTTGTGGTACTTGTTTTCACAAGTAAGGATCTTCAAGAATTGGTTGTTATTGCTACATAGCAACAAAGGTATGTGTTCTAATCTTTCTTATGTAGATTTCGAAATATTAGATGCATATTAGGGTTTTCTATTTTGTGTTCAATGCGTGTATGTCTAATAGAGAAAACATAGATCTAATCTAGGGTTGCATGCACACATAAGATTGTTTGTATAAAACTCATCATATCCGTCAATCATCTAAGTAACTGTACAGGTGAGTTTTCTCACTATATTATGTGCTCCAATATATATCATTTGTATGTTAGGATAGAGTTGCCTTGTAGTATGCCATTAGGCTAGTTTAGTTAGTTGCATGTATGTTGAATTATCACTATGTCATATATGTGTTGATATATTATGTGGGGAGTTAAAGGAGGATCGGTTTCATGCTGAAGACCAATAGACTCGAACGGACTAGAATTATGCTAAAGGCCAAAGTGTAGACCAGCTATATGTTGTAGGCAAATAGGACGGACCAGCTTCGTGCTGAAGGCCAAGGGTGGACCAGCTTTATGTTGAAAGCCATTATGTGTATGTATTGTATATGTAATGTGGTATATGGTATTTTGAGGAACATACTAAGCCTAGAGCTTACTCAGTTGTTATAAATGTTTTTCAGGTACTTAGCGAGAAGGGCGAGGACCGAATAATGTAATTACACTCTAATATAGTTTAATAAATAAAAATGAAAATTTTAGGTTGAAATTCGGGACATTACAGTGAAGGGGATACATGGGTTTCTTGGTCTTACGGGCTACTACTCTAAGCTTATCAAAGGATATCGGGAAATTGTTCAACCACCTATGGAGATCACCAAAAAGGATAATTTCAACCGAGGACCAGAGGCTCAAGAAGCTTTGAAGAATCTGAAACTATGTATGACTTCTTCCCCGATTCTAGCACTCCCCAAATTCAATAAACTTTTTGAACTCAAGTGTGCGGGGGGGGGGGGGGGGAGCTTTGAGTTGTCCTTATACAAGATGTTTCCCATCGCCGTTTATAGCAAGGCTCTAGCCGAAAAAACCTTGGCTAAATCTGCTTATGAAAAAGAGATTTTGGCACTTTGTCTATCCAACATAGGTGCCCATACCTTCTTGGTCAAAATTTCATTATGTTCACCGACCAAAAAACTTAAAGCATCTACTGGAGCAACGCATCATCACCCATGATCAACAAAATTGGGTTGCCAAGTTGATGGGGTATCCCTTCTCTATGCTATTTCCAAAATCCAAGAAGGGTGTGAATATGATGGTTAGATGGTGACAAATTGTTGGAAGGTTATGAATATGATTCACAAGTATAAAAACTGGCTAAAAGTCTTTGCTATAACCCTCTAACATATCCTAAGTTTTCACTTCTGAATTGGAGGTTGTACTACAATAAAAAAGAAGTTATTACACTACTTCTCCTTGGATACCACGTTTGCTAAAAGAGTTTCATTGTAGTCCTATTGTAGCACACTCTGGTTTCTTTCGCACATATAAGAAATTGTCGGCCAACATCTTGGTTTGGAATGACTAAATCAGTCAAGAAATCTGTACAACAATGTGACACATACAGTCACTTTGTTCCCCTGAAACACCCATACATCGATCGTTCGACGTTTTCCTCAAAGAAATCACTACTAGAAAAATAGCCTTTAACAACGCGCAATTAATGACACACACTGATAGAAGTCGCGCATATGTGCGTGCCCTAAAAATTAATGTTATTTTTCTAAAATGTGAAGGATAGATAACACGCATTTTCGCGTGCCCCTAAAATTAGTGTCAGAAAAAAATACGGAGGGCACCTATCAAAAAATGTGCGTCGTGTAACTATGTCGCTTTATATTTTTTTTAGGAAACACGCGTTTTTAGGGGGGGGAAATGAAATCCAAAAAATTAACCACCGCCTATTCATCCAAAAATTCCCCGCCTCTTCGAATTTGGGCCTTTGTCTTCATCCACAGCTTCCTCAATTCCTCGATCCATCACCTCCACCAAAAACCTACTTCTCGGTTCCAACAATTTCTTACACTCTTAATTCAACCCTAATGAGCTGAGGATTTAGGGTTCTTACCTCCCAGTTATCAATTTGAGCCGATGATTTAGGGTTCCTAAATCCGACCCTAATTTTTTCTATTTCACTCTCGTATTTCCATCTCATCCCTCTCGCCTGGTTCAAAACACGTAAGGGGCAACGAACACACTATTTATTTGCATATTTTGGTCTTCACCAAGATCTGGTTTCCATGTAAGCTTTTTGTTTCGAGCCCAAACCATCCTCACGCGATGTCATCAGCTTCTCTTACTTATGAATCTACACTCGGTGTTTCTTTGTCTAGAAGCACCACTCCCGAACCTCAAATCGTGGCTACGCTCCATCATCACCACACGCAGCTCGGTTCTGGATTTGTTAGGGCTTGTTTCATCCATTCATTGCCTCCCTACCACAAGCGATCTTATAACTCTGCAAAATCGACCTCCTTCAATCATCTTTTCTATATCTTCATATGGTAAGAGCTTCAAGATTTATCTCTTTCCAAATTAGTGATTTCTTTTGTTTTTACTTGATTACCGAGTTTGTTCTTGCTCGATCTTCGCATGTTTCCTGGAATTTTTCCTGTTAATCGCTTTATTTTCCACAAAGATACAAGCTCTTCAGATACTCTGGTCAAAGACATCACTGGCTCCCCTCCCGGTCGCTGCGGTCGGTCTTCCTTCTCCTCGCCGTCGTCGCCACTGCTTCCTCTACCCTCGCCGGCGTCAAACCTTTTTTTTCCTTGCCAACGTCTTTTTCTTCCTTCCCGTCGCTGACATCCTGAACTCGTTTGGTAAGAGTTTAAGGTTAGGGTTCTTAATTTTTTGAGTTACATCTTACTGGGATTTCTTCGATTTTGTGTTTTAATTTCATTCGAATCATCTTTATCTTCCATAACATTAAAGGTCTTTTTACATCCCCACCCGTTAATTTTTTTGATTTAATTATATAAATGTTTTTCATGGTGATTTTGTCATTCTTTTCAGTTTGAAGAGGTTGTTTATAAAGTCAAAATTGAAGGTTCAAGAGTCGGATCTACCACATGTTTGATAAAGTGATCTTGCTCTCTGAAGGCACATAGATTTACTATGGTTCTGCTTCCACAGCTTTGGACTATTTTTCTTCAATTGGATTTTCCATGTTTGTTTGATAAAATAGTTTCTCTGCTTCAACAGATCTGCAATTTCAAACTTCTTACGCTTAACTTGGACATTATTTGAGGTATTATATTGGTCATTGATGTTGTTTATCATGTGCTTCTTTCAAAGAGTTTTTATCTCAACTATGGAAATACACTTGTATATTTGTAAGATTAAAACAAAACAAGGCTACTTCCTTTTTCACAAAACGGTGTGTATGTGTGTGTGTGGGTATATATATATATATATATATATATATATATATATATATATATATATATATATATATATATATAAACAGTGTTTGCATTTGGTTGCTTTGTTGAAGATGAAGTAACCCACCACACCACACACATGTTGGCATGAGCTATCATGAGGGTATTTTAGGAATAAATTCTTTTATGTAAATTCCTTGATTATAGGAGTAGATTAGCCTCTGTCCTTTTTTAGCTTCTTATGCTCCTGTATAAAGTATTTCCTTCCTGTTATGAATTGATGAGAAATGACATACAAAAATACACTTTTTATCATGGTATCAGAGAGGCTTTGACTTGCCCTAGAAACTTAACCAAGCACTCCATTATACAACATCTGTTAAACCTCACCAGGTACCTCCTTTTTCATAAGACATACATACTTAGTTATAACTCTAAGCTTTGGTGGTCACATAGATTTTTGGTGCATAATTGTTTTGATGTCTACATGTCTCAGATTTTGATTATGTTCTTGCGTTTGTTCATCTAAATACATAATTTACACTTAACATTCATGGGTTCAAGATTTTGATTTTTTGGTTTTACCATTTAGGTAATCCACGGATAGCAAATTAACTAATCTTTTTCTTGATTCATCTGGTGGAATGACTAAAACATGCATCATTGATACATTATCTCATGTTGTTTATTCTCTTGAAGACATGAATGCCCTCCTTATTCCCCTTTCAGGTTGCATGGTTGACGAGATCAGGGGATTCTGAATTGGAAGTTCCAATTGCAATTAGACCAACAAGTGAAACTGTGATGTATCCGTATTTCTCAAAATGATCAGGGGACACCATGACTTGCCCTAGAAACTTAACCAATGGTGTAATGTTGTTTGATGGGAGTTTAGTAATCCTACTCCATTTATCAGATAGCTTCTTTGCTTTCTTATTCATAATTCATCACATGACATGATTTTTTATCTTGATTTTCTATTTCTTGATATGATAATAAACTGTTCTTATTCTAGGATCCGTGAGTTTCTTTGGCAAGAAGGACACACTACCTTTGCATCAAAGGAGGAGGCAGACGCTAAGGTACAATTATAAATTTAAGGAATAAAAAACTATCTATGTTACACTTTATTGTATTTTTATACTGATATTGATAAAATAGTATTTCCTATTGTGATTAACCATTAATAAACTATTTTTGAATATAATCTAGTTGTCTATATCCATAAACTGGTAAAAAATTTACGTTCTACTTTAGTATATTACAGTATTGTAGTATTATTATATACTAAATTGATAAAATAGGTTAATATGTAGTCAACTATCGTATCAATATTAGTATACTTGTTGTTGCTTGTTAAAATAGGTTAGTTTTCTGGATAAATCGATAAAATATTTTAATGATGTACATTATACTTTGTTATATCATAGCATAGTTTTCTGGGATGCTTCTAGAAGCCGGTCATGGTCTTGTGAACCCCAGAGGGAGGCTCTTACCAAAATTATATGATGTAATAGGTTTTGTGCCGGTTTCATTGTCCTTTCATCTTATAAATTGTACAAGGTGCAACATCCCATTGCTTGGGACAAAATTTTGCAAAAATGTTTGAGATAAAATTTGAAGATGAAATGGGGGAAAAGGTTATGGTTTGAAAATGTGTTGGGCATACAATACTCGAACAATAATTTTCTTACTTTCAATCTTTTTTCTTGTTATACCAACAAAAATTGCTCTGTATTTATATGAAATTGCTAAAGATTTAAAAGAAAGTAGATTGCTATTTCTTTGAGTTTTGTTATCTAAGTGCATTTTTTGTTTTTTACTGATAGGAGTGATGGTGATGGTTCATGGTGATGATAGGAGAGTTTCCACGCAAGGTAAGCTTATAGTAAATGAATCCATTAATGGTTAGAGTTTTCAGTCTATTTCTTTAGTCAAATGGAGACAAAAACAAATTGGTGTTTTTGGTTTTAAATCTTATTCATCTATGTACATAATTGTAGTATGGTGGCAGGTTTTGGTTCTGGTAGCATGTACTCACTGGTTAGTCATTTTAAGGGTTCTTATCATGTTGCATTTGCAATATATTATGGTGAGCCATGACCCTTGTTCACGAATCAAAGAACATGTAAACATTGTTATGACTTTTTGTATTTTCTATTTCAAAAAAATAGTTTTTACTAGGTAAACTGAATTGATCATGTAAAATTTGTTTTGACAGAGGTGATGACAATTTGAGTAGAATAAGTACTTCCATAATTCCAGCTAATGTGTTTAAGTAGGCTAATGAAATGAAATGTCCAGAGACTTCAAATTGCTATATGAAAATGTGGTTCGTTTTTTGTCCTACTTCGAAAGTTGGGACTTGGACTCCTGTCAACCATGTCATGTGTAACAAACACAACCTTAATGTACAAGGTCTTTGTGATCCACCTATTTAATAAAAATGACAGTAATCCTTACTTACATGCTTCTTCTTTCTAACTTAATGGACATAAAGGGGACACAACTTAATCTTCTATGCTATATATACTTGAATTAGCCTTCTGAAGATTTGAGCAAAATAGATACTTGAAGTAGCCTTCTGAAGATTTATGAGATTAACTAATCTAATTTGTTACTCTAGATATGTACTTATATGTTGAGTCTTTGTTGACTCTTTGTTTCATATAGTATTTTAAAGAATGTTGAGTCTTTGTTGACTCTTTGTTTCATATAGTATTTTAAAGAATGTTGAGTCTTTGTTGACTCTTTGTTTCATATAGTATTTTAAAGAATGTTGAGTCTTTGTTGACTGATTGTTGTTTTTTGTGCAGAAAGGTGCTTTATGTTCTGATACTAGTATTGGTCAAGGGGGTACTACTACATGGAAGGTGCTTCAATACACACTTGCTTACAACAATGGATTGTATTTTTGTGCAGAAAGGTGCTTTATGCTGAGTCTTTATGTTCTGATACTAGTATTGACTGGTTGTTGTTTTTTGTCCATGGAACGATTATTTGTATGACATTAAATTTTATGCAATGGATTGTATTTTTTGTATATGATATTTTATTTTCTATTATGAGACATTAAATAAAAATTTAATTTGAAAATTAGTAAATCTATAAATATTTTTTTTTAAACATTTAAAATTATGATACGCAAAAATGTGTGTCATCTTCATTTATGATATGGCCTTTCTTGACAGGGGTTTTCTTGATACGCATTGCGTGTCATTAACTCGCGCGTCGTAAGGTTACAACAGGTGTATGCGTGTCATCTTCTTTTATGACAGGGCCTTCCTTGATACGCATTGCGTGTCATAAACGTGCGTCGTAATTGCGCGTCATCTCTCTTTATGACAGGGTCTTCCTTGACGCACATTTGCATGTCGTCTGAGCCTTTTACGACGCGCAATGAGCGTCGTAAAAGGCTGTTTTTCTAGTAGTGAATTATCCGCCTCCATGGTTATGACCTACTTAATACTTCTGTGATATAAGTTTCTGAACTGATAAAAACTTTGAAACTTTTAACTATGATGAAAAGAAACAATTTATGACAAGTACAACACATGTAGAAGATTGCTTATTGAAAAATGAAACCCCTTCACTACTACAAAAAGCCACATAGGACCCGGTTTTAAGCCTAATATAACCCGGTTTTCAACCGGGTTCCTTATAAGCGAGTCCTAAGTTGAAATCCTGATATAACCCGGTTGTAAAACCGGGTCATATTTCCATAATAAAGACCGGTTTCATCACAAAAAACCGGGGTTTTTCTTCTAACCCATCACCGATTTTTTCCACCATAAAGGCCGGTTTTCATATAAGCAACTGGGTTCTACTATGTAGTTAGATTTTTTTTGAAACGGATATTGCAAACCTTATATAACCCAGATTCATTGCAACCGGGTCATTTAACTGCCTTTTTTTTATATTTCTTTTATTTAATTTATAGACCTATTACTAAATACAATATGATATTCTTTTTTTTTTTTTTTTTTTTTTTGCATTCAACATGTTCTGTAGGTATAAATGAAAAATACTGTAAATTTGCATAGACTAAAAAACCATCTATAGTAGATTGATAGAAACAACATCAAAGAAAAAACATGTCTCAGAATAAAAATCCATCATTTTGGTAATTTTCTACTACATAAAACTTCCATAAAAACTTAAAAAAGAACATTCATGATTCAATTGTAGAGAGATTGTCCAAGACATCAAAATCAGCTCTATATTCTAAAAAACAAACACAACAATAATGAGATTTCCTATAAAAGCATTAGATCATTAAACCAAAAGTAGAATGCTATGAAAATTAATAACTAACCCTATATGCTTTTTTAAAGGACCGTGTCATTTATATAATGATTCAAAAATTCCCTAGCCCACGTAGCTACGATCGAAACCAACATCTTTTCCTCAAAAGGAGTGTCATCATTCCAAAGAATATTGGACTCTATGAGAAATAAAAGTTAAACTATTAATTAACAAAACAGAAAGTTATTGCAAATTTACAATTAAACCAATGAAAAGATATTTAAAAAGTACTTATTTTATTTGGAAATCCATATTGTTTGGTCAAGACAAAGTCAAACATCCATCTCATTAAGTAATGTCCACTCTCTAAAACACCTAGTTGTTGGTTACACTGAAAATGTAATAGAAAGAAAACATTATTCAGACAAAAAAACATCAATCTGTTTGGATGTAAGTGATATAAACTACCTCAGCGAGAATCCATCCAATTGAAGTTTATATGTCTTTTTCATATATCGTGAAAGCCCTAAAATGATAAAAATCAATAGTATGGTGTTCAAATTTATTACAAACTAATAATTTTTAGACTATACTAATAAATTTCTTACATGTCCACATGCTTTTTGAGCAAGCAGTAAGTGTCGAGCGTTTCTACAGGCTTCTTAAGAGAATCCAAAACGTACACTGTGCGATTGCGGGGACAGATCACCAAGAGAACCCAATGCTTACTAGTAATTATTAAGAATGTTAGTATAAATGAACAAATAAAACAAATAAATAATAATAAAGATATAAATTTATGGTACTTTTGCAAATATGGTGCAATGAGAAACAATTTTCCATGATGAAGACGCATCGCATCAACAAGATAACTGACAACACCATCAAGATTTTTTTAGCAAGCTTCCCCTAGTATCTTATATGTGTTTAAGAAAGCACATTTGTTTACACATGTTCGAACCATTGAATGTAGAATCCTACAAAAAAATGAGTTACAGTCAGCTAAAATCTTTGAAGCTACCTAATCATTATGGCAACACATAATAATTTTTGAGGTACTTACATCTGCCAAGTTGTTATAATGGAAATATCTGTTGTTTGTTTTCTCAACAAGCGAAAGTAATCTTCACATGTAACTGAAAAATGATATGACCCAACTTGAAAAATCCTAGAATCAACTTTGATGTTAACCATTGGGTTAGTCTTCAAATGATCACGAAGAAACTCAATCGGTCTTACTTTGTTGGTTGTTTGGCTAGGCATGTTCTTCGTACCACCCCATGCACTTGCTGGTATCAAACTTGTGGTCGCATTTTTTTGCTTTGTTCATTGTTCCTATATTAGTAAGCCATTTGATTTATCTCACACACTTATACTTGATATGTATACAATAGCTAAAAAAGTAAAGAAAAATGAAGATGTACATGGATGAGTACAATTGCAATCCGTGGCCATTGAATTACAGTACCGACCGCCTGGTGTAGCTTATTAACTTCTTGTATCTTGATAGGAACATGAACATTTTTAAAATCTTCATCAATTTTGTCTATTAAAACCTTCTTTCACGAAGAGGAAGTGAGTGGATTAAACCATTATCATACGGAAAGACCAGCCATTTGGCACATTTTTTGTTCATTTCCCCATATGGTAACACCAATTCGCATTGAGTAGGCACCTGCAAACATATAGCAGAAAATGTATTACTATTTTTTATAATTGACATATTATCATGAATTATATCAATATTGACATGTGTATCACTTTCTATGACTAACCCGATACTTTATTAAGCACAATAACAATTAGAAACTACAAGATTTAGAAACAAAAAAATATGTTTTTGTATATTTTTGAAAAATGAAAATGCAACTTTTTGATTGGATACACATAACTATAAAAAGTATAAAATTTCAAAAATGGTAACACTAATAAACTACCAAAACATAGGATTGGTGATTTTTTTTATTAAAACAACATATAATCCTAAAATATAATAGAAAGTTGTATATTACCTTTATCGTATCCAAAGCATCTAATATCGATGTTGAGCTACGACTATTTTTTTGAACTGCCTCATCCGGGACTTGGTTCCTAGGCTCTTGCACCCCAACCATTGCAAGGAAGGTTAGGAGTGGTATGCCTATGGTTGTGGTAGTAGATTTTTTGCAGGTATAATTATTTAATTTTTACTTTTATTCCCTAAATTGAGATAAATCTCAAAACTCCAACTCGTGCTAACAAGTCTTAACCAAAAGACTATTGATTGTACTGCATGTAAAAGAAACTCCCCTACATAGTCGCCTAACGCAAGTATTGTCCTTGTTAATACACATACAATTGCATATGTAAAACAGCTAATAACTCAAGTCTTCTTTCAAACATTTTTATCTCTTTTTGAAAAGCATTTTTAACCCCTGTTCTAGTTATATATGCATTGTTTCCAAGTATAAGTAGAAACATTTTATGGTGCATGTTAGATTGCTCGGTTGGACCATTTTATTCAAAGAACCAGGGATCAAGTCCGTTGATAGGTTACAATACATCATTCTACTTAAAAAAAAATGAGATTTAACACTTATTAATAAAAATAATATATTTTTAAACACAAGTTAAATTTCTTTTTTGATGAGCCACTATTTAGTTTGTGCCCCAGCCCAAAACATTCTAAAACCTGTGACTAAATATTCATCTGATGTATGGGATAAAACAGTGGTTGTTTATCTGTGTAGTGTTTCTTTCTTTAAAACAAAGTTTTTTTTTTTTTTCTGAATTTGACAATTCACTAATAACATCATGTGTTTATTATTCTAACTTAGTAATTGAGTTGAATTACATAAAAGGGTAAAGCTAACAGGAGTAGGATTAGAGATATTTACCTAGACTTAAGGAAGAAGAATATTTGTAATCCACTTCTTTAAATCTGTTTTGTTGATTTTCTGATTAATACTTTGAAACTATGAATCTTGAACCATTCTGATTCTTGAATTTCTGATGAGTACTGGTTGATTATTGATGAATACTTTGTTGAATATCATGATTTGGTATTTTGATTCTTACAAATTGTGATGATCTTGTTGAATCTACATTGTTGAATATCTTGATTCTTGGTAACTGATTGGGGAATAACTTTGATGTAGAGAAAAAGATGCACTAAAGAATGCTTTAAAAGAAACAAAAGAAGGATGCAGTAACAGAAGTAAAATAAGATTTGAAAGTAATCAAAATTTGTTGATATTTTATTGTAATCACCAAGTTACTTGGCAAGTTAACGTCAGAATTTTAGAAAGTAAAATAAGAAAAGCTAAATGTCAACTTCAAGAAACAATAAAGTAAAAGGTGTATTACTTGATTGTCTTGTTTGGAAGGAGAAGCAATAAGAAGATAAAAAAAAATGGTATATTTCAAGAACAAAGAAAGTCACACCCCTAATACACATCATCTTTTCTTTACATCAATATTGTTGAGGACATGACCAATTATAGATTTAATGAAGAGTTAAACTCTATTACAAACACTATCAATATATGTTACTCTTCCTTCCATTCCACGCCATTGTTTATAAATCTTTATTCCTATTTGCATATGTAAGAAGACATAATCCCCAACTTCCCTGTTTGAGTAACTAGCTGTCAATATGGTTTTTCTTTTCTTTTGAACCAGGTTGATGTCTTGGTGATCCTTAATTAGAGTTGATATATGACATTGACGTCATTTTCTATAACAGAAAAAAGTAACAAACAAAAGTACAACGCTAGTAACATTTATCGAAACCCAAGACAATAACTGTTGTATCTCCTCATTAACATATATAATATAATATAATATACCTCATTATTAGAAAAAAGTTTCTAAAGAATAAAACCGGCCCCACTGCTACTGGTAATGCCACGTCTGAGGCGTCCCTTCCGGAGGCGTTCTGCAATGATGAACGCAAGCTCAAGAGACTGAGACGCATTGAGGCGTGGGTCACAGTGGGTGTGGTAACGTGAGCTCAGATCATTGTAAGTGATGGTTCGTGAACCACCAACGCATTCAGTCACATTCTGCCCAGTCATTTCTAGATGCACACCACCCGGGTAGCTTCCTTCTTGCTCATGCACATCAAAGAACGCTGTCACCTCCGCCTGCAAAACACCCCACAAGGTGTAAAAAACGTTAAATCGAGAAAGTGTTATTCATGTATTTAGCACTTTTCTAAAACCCATTTGGAGAAGTAAACGGAATGAAGATTGGAAAATGGAAACATGAGAATGAAGAAACATACCCTGATTGCATCGAAAGACCGAGTCTTGAGTCCCACGGGAGCTTTAATGGTGTTACCATGCATCGGGTCACTAACCCAAGTCACGATTTGACCCGCACCACGAACTGCCCTGATTAGATGAGGAAGCTTCACTCTCGTGTTATCAGCCCCCATTCTTGAAATAATCGTAATCCTCCCAGCCTTGTTATCAGGATTCAAGATCTCAATCAACTTCACCAGTTCACTAGGATCCATCTTATCACTCACCTGCATCACAAAAACATCATCTTTTCAACAACAACAAGAAAAAGATATGAAATTTTGACCAAATATATATGTCTATATATACCTTGATCCCAAGAGGGTTGGCAACACCACGTAAAAACTCAACATGAGCACCATCAAGTTGTCGAGTGCGTTCCCCTACCCAAACCATGTGAGCCGAGCAATCATAATAAAGACCCGATGTAGAATCCTCCCTCGTGAGTGCTTGTTCATATGGCAAAAGCAAACACTCATGTGAGGTCCAAAACGGTGTCGTGGTCATGATTGGGTGATCGATGGTGAGTCCAGCAGCAGCCATGAATCCCATCGCTTCATCAACTCGGTGAGCCAATTCCCGATACCTATCTCCCTGTTCACTATGCACTGTGAAATCAAGATTCCATTGGTTAACTCTCTGCATAGCGGCATAACCTCCGGTGGCAAAAGCTCTTAAGATGTTAAGCGTCGAGACCGATTGAGTGTAAGCCTGAATCATTCTGTTGGGATCCGGGATTCTTGATTTTTCGTCAAATGAATCGCCGTTTACGTTGTCACCTCTGTAACTTGGTAACTTCACTCCATCTTTCTCCTCGAAGGAATCTGATCGGGGTTTCGCAAATTGGCCAGCCATTCTCCCGACCTGATTATGAAACCAACAATTAAGAGATTGCAACGAATTAAAGAGTAATTGAAGTTTCGATTTTGAGATTTTGTACCTTGATGACGGGCATTTGACCACCGAACATAAGGACGACACCCATCTGTAAGAGTAGTCGGAAAGTATCTCTGATGTTATCGGTTTTGAATTCTTTGAAACTCTCGGCGCAATCACCGCCTTGAAGCAAGAAAGCATCGCCACGAGCGGCTTCGCCTAACCGCTCCTCCAGTTTCCGAGCCTCGCCGGCGAACACAATTGGAGGGTAAGATTCTAGCGTTTTCAGAACGGATTCCAGTTGTTCTTTGTCGGGGTAATCTGGGATTTGGAGGGCTGGTTTTGATTTCCAGCTGTCGGGACTCCATCTCGCCGGGAGCTTTTCGGTGGCACGGACGGCAGAGATTGGTTTCTGTTTGGGAGTTTTAAAAATTGGGACTGATTTGAGAAGTCGGTCGTGGTGGTGGGGTTGTGGTTTGAGGAGGGAGATGGAGGAGAAAGAGGCCGCTCCGGCGTTACCTATGGTCGTCATGACGGCGATTGTCAACTGAAGTAACGGAATATGATAGGGTCGTTCGTTCTGGTGGCAGATGGTTACATGCTGCGGACGAATTGCAGGGCCCTATATGGCATTTGCTAATTAGACACGTATCAAAAGACTAGCCACCGATTATTTTTGTCTACGTATGGAAACTTTGTATTTTACTATTTTAATAACACGGTGATACTTATAAATTTTTATTAAATTAGGATAAAAATTTGGTTCTTGTCGTTTTCAAAAACTTTTTGATGGGGTCTAAAAAGTTTTTAATTTGCATGGAAGGTTCAAAATCAAGGTTTTTTTGGGTTTTTTATCCAAAAAAAACTTAAAAAGACGATTATGCCCTTTTATTTTCTTTTTTGTATTTTTTATAAGTATTCTAATGTTGTTTTAATTAAAAAATAAAGAAAAAAGAAAAAGAATCTCTCTCTCTCTCTCTCTCTCTCTCTCTCTCTCTCTCTCTCTCTCTCTCTCTCTCTCTCTCTCTCTCTCTCTCTCTCTCTCTCTCTCTCTCTCTCTCTCTCTCTCTCTCTCTCTCTCTCTCTCTCTCTCTCTCTCTCGTCTTTGTTTCTATGGATCACTAACTTTCTCTTTCTTCACAATTAATATGGAAATAAAGTATAATTAAGATTGTTCTGAAGTGTAATTCGTTCTTCAACTGGATCAAAATCAATTGTCGGTCCATTGAAGAAGGTTTGGGAATAAGAAAAAAATACGATACCCACTTCTTCTTCTTGATCATATCATAGATGGAAATCAAAATCAAACCTACAACAAATCAAAATCAAACCTCACCATCCCACTGGTCAATACAACCACCAAAAATTTGTTAGCTCCACCTCGAGGTTCTTACCCACCTGCTCCAAGCCTTTAAGGTGTTGATTTATAGTCCCAATCTGAACTGAAACAAAAGTTCATACGGAGGTCGTCGATCAGAGAGGAGAGATTCAGAAGGTGCTTGAAATTAAAGTGGATCGAATCTCCCTATTCTAATAAAAGAATAAGTTTAATCTCATATTGACAAGTGTCATGCAATTAGAACCCCTCATTAATGTTATATATCATTTATCATGCCACTTGTCAACCTATTAATTATTCATTTCAAATTTCAAATTTTAAGTTTCTCACTCTAATTTTATTAAATTAATAATTGATAATTGATTCTTCATTTTAAATTTCAAAATTTATAATTTCTCCCTTTAATTATATTAAATTAATAACATTAGATTAAAAATTAAAATAAAATTAATATAAATTATAAAATGATGTAACTCCACGTATTTATTTAAATCAATGATTATAATTTTATACAACTAAAAAAATATCTCTTAAGTAATAATTTATTAATGATTTTGATTTTTTAATACGAAAGTTTAATTAATTTTATAACCGTGGTTATCACGGGTTATAAACTAGTTTATAGATAAAACGAGCTCATATCTATTCTCTCTGTACCACCGGCAGCGACGCCTTGCGAGAGAAGATGAATACCACTGGTCGCCGGAGCTCTCAATACACTCAGATGCAGGTTTGAGGGCATAGATCTATGCCACACGTTGTCCCCACGACCTTCGACGAGCACCTTTGATCGCGTTTTGTAACGAACACCCATTTCAGATGGAGAACGAGATGAGAGAGGGACAGGAAGAAAGTGGAGGAGATTAGAGTTGGAGTTTTGGGTGTCGGAAATGCAAATGTACAGTGGTGGCTGAAGAGGGGTATAACGAAGATCAAATGCATCGATTAAGATGGAGTTACAGTTCCGAAAGTAGGGTTATTGACAGCTCCGGTGGTTTCGATGGCGGCGAGAATGAATCCACAAGTGGTTCAATTTTGAGATATCAATTTTCTTTTGAGAGATGGTGTTCGGGAGTGTGTGTGCGTGTGTGTGTGTGTGAGAGAGAGAGAGAGAGAGAAAAAAAAGACGAAGAGAGAGAAACAGAGAGAGAGGGTGGGGTGGGGATACTTTTTTCTTTTTTCTTTATTTTTAATTAAAACAATATTAGAATAGTTATAAAAAATATAAAAAAGAAAATAAAAGGGCATAATCATCTTTTTAAGTTTTTTGGACCAAAAACCCCGAAAAAACCTTGATTTTAGACCTTCCATGCAAGTTGGAAACTTTTTGAACCCCATCCAAAGGTTTTTGAAAACCACAAGAACTAAATTTGTAGTTTTATCTTAAATTAGTTAATATTATTAGGAAACCATTTAAGCATGTTTGTATTTGGACTGGACACTTGTTTGTATTTGGATGGGACACTGTTATTGGCGATCATATTATATCCGAAACCCATAATCAAATTCTTGGATATAATCTAACTATTTCAATTGAATCATTAGTAAAAATATGGTATGGTTTTTAATTTTTGTTAACCCAATACATATGGTTCAATTATATTTTTCATCAAAAACCAAACTATTATAAACCGAACTGAACTATGAATATTAATAATGTTTTTAATATAATCTAATACTAAATATATAGTATGTAATTATATTGGGAATTGAAATTTTAAAGGGTAACTATTTGGAATTGGATAGAATAAGTAATATTCTATCAATACAATTATATAAATACAATCGTTCACTTTTTATAACGATAAACATTGTGTTTTTTAATTTTTATAGAAAATTATTTTTATTTTTATATCATCTTGGGCCATGTTGGTTGACCGATGTTAACCATTGATCAACTAAAACCATTATCCAAAACAATATTAACCGCTACCCAATGATTATCAAAATACATTAACTGATTGTAATGGTTATGATTCGGTTTTGACCAATAACCGAACCAAACAATCTCATACATATCCCCAAACAATATAATATGAAGCTGAAAGTAAATGAAAGCAGTGATAGCAATAAAAGGTTTTTGGTCCTCTTCATTAGCTTGTATACATTTAACACTAATCAAATCAATTATGATTTTGTTAAATCAACATCTTTTAGTCTTTTATATTTAATTTTCCGGTGAGGGTTGTGACGGATTAAATGGCGGTCTCGACGAAGAAGACTTGATGGTAAAAATTGGGAAATGAAGTGGGGTGAGAGGATGTTGGACAATAAGGAATCTAAGATTCAAACTTATGGATGTCTAATTGCGAGGTATCAAATTTATGGGTTGAAAATTTTTTATTATATGGTTGGGTTGTTAATAATATAGTTTAAGGTAAATACTGTTTTAACATTAATACCAAGACCAAACGAAATTTAAAAATACTAATATATATATATATATATATATATATATATATATATATATATATATATATATATATATTATTTCTGAAAATATTCATTCCCTGGTGCAATGACAAAATCAATGTTAATTTTAATGTTACTTTAATAGAAAATATGTCCTTGGATATATTAATGTTTATTTTTACGCTAAAAAATAATTACTCTTTATATTGTGCAAATCATTCTTTAGTCTATCTTATATTTTACAAATTGAAGGGATCAAAAATCAAAACAATATTTACTTAATACTAGATTGTTATTTAGCATGTAAAATTGAGATATACTGTAGTAGTTCGACATGTTTTGTATTTATCTTATATTTTCGTATTACATTTTTATAAACTTATGGGTGAGGATCCAAATTAATATATCAAACTTTAAAAAAATAAATAAATAAAAACAAGAACCTATTATAAAGCAAAACTTCATAAATGGTCCTTGTGGTATCCCGAAATCTAAGATATAATCTCTAATTTCAAAAAATCTCATAGATGGATATTATGATTTCAAAACTTTTAACAAAGAGTCTTTTACCTATATAAATAGACTATTATTCCTTTTCTATTTCTTTTTAGAGTTAATTTTACCTAATCTTATTTAAAGAAATAGAAAAACAAAATAAATAATTCATTGGACCCATATCTCTCTCTCTCTCTCTCTCTCTCTCTCATATCGGTAAGTTCACAAAATCATTTGTGTTTCACTTGTATCCCCCTGAAAACATTAAAAACCATAAAAGCGTAAGGGTATAAACTCACTGTTGATTGCGTCAAAGTGTCGGACTGCGAAACTGGAATTGAGGACCCTCAAGTTGTACGCGAAATTAACGAAATCCTATAAATAATTAAACACATGTTTATATCTACAATTAGCGATTTTGTTAGATAAAGTGTTAGAAAAACACTTGTTTTCGGTTTAGAAATGTTATTGGGAAAAGTGGGTTTTCAGCCACGATTCACGGTTTAGGGAAGGTTTGCGGCCGTGAAGGGGATTACGGTCGTGAACTGTTCTCGGTCGTGATCTGATATCGGCCGTCAACGATTCACTGCCCTTGATGGGTTCATGGTCTTTGAAGGTTTGAAGGGTTCACGGCCCGACTTATGAAGATCTGAGGGGTTCACGGCCGTGAACTCAAGAACACGATGCTTAAATCGATGAAAAGTGGTTGTTTGATGATCCAAAAACGTGTTCTAAGGCGGTTAGAGTGATAAATGAAGAGAAAACTTGTGAAATCTTGAGTTTTCGTGTAACTATGTCGCTTTATATTTTTTTTAGGAAACACGCGTTTTTAGGGGGGGGAAATGAAATCCAAAAAATTAACCACCGCCTATTCATCCAAAAATTCCCCGCCTCTTCGAATTTGGGCCTTTGTCTTCATCCACAGCTTCCTCAATTCCTCGATCCATCACCTCCACCAAAAACCTACTTCTCGGTTCCAACAATTTCTTACACTCTTAATTCAACCCTAATGAGCTGAGGATTTAGGGTTCTTACCTCCCAGTTATCAATTTGAGCCGATGATTTAGGGTTCCTAAATCCGACCCTAATTTTTTCTATTTCACTCTCGTATTTCCATCTCATCCCTCTCGCCTGGTTCAAAACACGTAAGGGGCAACGAACACACTATTTATTTGCATATTTTGGTCTTCACCAAGATCTGGTTTCCATGTAAGCTTTTTGTTTCGAGCCCAAACCATCCTCACGCGATGTCATCAGCTTCTCTTACTTATGAATCTACACTCGGTGTTTCTTTGTCTAGAAGCACCACTCCCGAACCTCAAATCGTGGCTACGCTCCATCATCACCACACGCAGCTCGGTTCTGGATTTGTTAGGGCTTGTTTCATCCATTCATTGCCTCCCTACCACAAGCGATCTTATAACTCTGCAAAATCGACCTCCTTCAATCATCTTTTCTATATCTTCATATGGTAAGAGCTTCAAGATTTATCTCTTTCCAAATTAGTGATTTCTTTTGTTTTTACTTGATTACCGAGTTTGTTCTTGCTCGATCTTCGCATGTTTCCTGGAATTTTTCCTGTTAATCGCTTTATTTTCCACAAAGATACAAGCTCTTCAGATACTCTGGTCAAAGACATCACTGGCTCCCCTCCCGGTCGCTGCGGTCGGTCTTCCTTCTCCTCGCCGTCGTCGCCACTGCTTCCTCTACCCTCGCCGGCGTCAAACCTTTTTTTTCCTTGCCAACGTCTTTTTCTTCCTTCCCGTCGCTGACATCCTGAACTCGTTTGGTAAGAGTTTAAGGTTAGGGTTCTTAATTTTTTGAGTTACATCTTACTGGGATTTCTTCGATTTTGTGTTTTAATTTCATTCGAATCATCTTTATCTTCCATAACATTAAAGGTCTTTTTACATCCCCACCCGTTAATTTTTTTGATTTAATTATATAAATGTTTTTCATGGTGATTTTGTCATTCTTTTCAGTTTGAAGAGGTTGTTTATAAAGTCAAAATTGAAGGTTCAAGAGTCGGATCTACCACATGTTTGATAAAGTGATCTTGCTCTCTGAAGGCACATAGATTTACTATGGTTCTGCTTCCACAGCTTTGGACTATTTTTCTTCAATTGGATTTTCCATGTTTGTTTGATAAAATAGTTTCTCTGCTTCAACAGATCTGCAATTTCAAACTTCTTACGCTTAACTTGGACATTATTTGAGGTATTATATTGGTCATTGATGTTGTTTATCATGTGCTTCTTTCAAAGAGTTTTTATCTCAACTATGGAAATACACTTGTATATTTGTAAGATTAAAACAAAACAAGGCTACTTCCTTTTTCACAAAACGGTGTGTATGTGTGTGTGTGGGTATATATATATATATATATATATATATATATATATATATATATATATATATATATATATATATAACAGTGTTTGCATTTGGTTGCTTTGTTGAAGATGAAGTAACCCACCACACCACACACATGTTGGCATGAGCTATCATGAGGGTATTTTAGGAATAAATTCTTTTATGTAAATTCCTTGATTATAGGAGTAGATTAGCCTCTGTCCTTTTTTAGCTTCTTATGCTCCTGTATAAAGTATTTCCTTCCTGTTATGAATTGATGAGAAATGACATACAAAAATACACTTTTTATCATGGTATCAGAGAGGCTTTGACTTGCCCTAGAAACTTAACCAAGCACTCCATTATACAACATCTGTTAAACCTCACCAGGTACCTCCTTTTTCATAAGACATACATACTTAGTTATAACTCTAAGCTTTGGTGGTCACATAGATTTTTGGTGCATAATTGTTTTGATGTCTACATGTCTCAGATTTTGATTATGTTCTTGCGTTTGTTCATCTAAATACATAATTTACACTTAACATTCATGGGTTCAAGATTTTGATTTTTTGGTTTTACCATTTAGGTAATCCACGGATAGCAAATTAACTAATCTTTTTCTTGATTCATCTGGTGGAATGACTAAAACATGCATCATTGATACATTATCTCATGTTGTTTATTCTCTTGAAGACATGAATGCCCTCCTTATTCCCCTTTCAGGTTGCATGGTTGACGAGATCAGGGGATTCTGAATTGGAAGTTCCAATTGCAATTAGACCAACAAGTGAAACTGTGATGTATCCGTATTTCTCAAAATGATCAGGGGACACCATGACTTGCCCTAGAAACTTAACCAATGGTGTAATGTTGTTTGATGGGAGTTTAGTAATCCTACTCCATTTATCAGATAGCTTCTTTGCTTTCTTATTCATAATTCATCACATGACATGATTTTTTATCTTGATTTTCTATTTCTTGATATGATAATAAACTGTTCTTATTCTAGGATCCGTGAGTTTCTTTGGCAAGAAGGACACACTACCTTTGCATCAAAGGAGGAGGCAGACGCTAAGGTACAATTATAAATTTAAGGAATAAAAAACTATCTATGTTACACTTTATTGTATTTTTATACTGATATTGATAAAATAGTATTTCCTATTGTGATTAACCATTAATAAACTATTTTTGAATATAATCTAGTTGTCTATATCCATAAACTGGTAAAAAATTTACGTTCTACTTTAGTATATTACAGTATTGTAGTATTATTATATACTAAATTGATAAAATAGGTTAATATGTAGTCAACTATCGTATCAATATTAGTATACTTGTTGTTGCTTGTTAAAATAGGTTAGTTTTCTGGATAAATCGATAAAATATTTTAATGATGTACATTATACTTTGTTATATCATAGCATAGTTTTCTGGGATGCTTCTAGAAGCCGGTCATGGTCTTGTGAACCCCAGAGGGAGGCTCTTACCAAAATTATATGATGTAATAGGTTTTGTGCCGGTTTCATTGTCCTTTCATCTTATAAATTGTACAAGGTGCAACATCCCATTGCTTGGGACAAAATTTTGCAAAAATGTTTGAGATAAAATTTGAAGATGAAATGGGGGAAAAGGTTATGGTTTGAAAATGTGTTGGGCATACAATACTCGAACAATAATTTTCTTACTTTCAATCTTTTTTCTTGTTATACCAACAAAAATTGCTCTGTATTTATATGAAATTGCTAAAGATTTAAAAGAAAGTAGATTGCTATTTCTTTGAGTTTTGTTATCTAAGTGCATTTTTTGTTTTTTACTGATAGGAGTGATGGTGATGGTTCATGGTGATGATAGGAGAGTTTCCACGCAAGGTAAGCTTATAGTAAATGAATCCATTAATGGTTAGAGTTTTCAGTCTATTTCTTTAGTCAAATGGAGACAAAAACAAATTGGTGTTTTTGGTTTTAAATCTTATTCATCTATGTACATAATTGTAGTATGGTGGCAGGTTTTGGTTCTGGTAGCATGTACTCACTGGTTAGTCATTTTAAGGGTTCTTATCATGTTGCATTTGCAATATATTATGGTGAGCCATGACCCTTGTTCACGAATCAAAGAACATGTAAACATTGTTATGACTTTTTGTATTTTCTATTTCAAAAAAATAGTTTTTACTAGGTAAACTGAATTGATCATGTAAAATTTGTTTTGACAGAGGTGATGACAATTTGAGTAGAATAAGTACTTCCATAATTCCAGCTAATGTGTTTAAGTAGGCTAATGAAATGAAATGTCCAGAGACTTCAAATTGCTATATGAAAATGTGGTTCGTTTTTTGTCCTACTTCGAAAGTTGGGACTTGGACTCCTGTCAACCATGTCATGTGTAACAAACACAACCTTAATGTACAAGGTCTTTGTGATCCACCTATTTAATAAAAATGACAGTAATCCTTACTTACATGCTTCTTCTTTCTAACTTAATGGACATAAAGGGGACACAACTTAATCTTCTATGCTATATATACTTGAATTAGCCTTCTGAAGATTTGAGCAAAATAGATACTTGAAGTAGCCTTCTGAAGATTTATGAGATTAACTAATCTAATTTGTTACTCTAGATATGTACTTATATGTTGAGTCTTTGTTGACTCTTTGTTTCATATAGTATTTTAAAGAATGTTGAGTCTTTGTTGACTCTTTGTTTCATATAGTATTTTAAAGAATGTTGAGTCTTTGTTGACTCTTTGTTTCATATAGTATTTTAAAGAATGTTGAGTCTTTGTTGACTGATTGTTGTTTTTTGTGCAGAAAGGTGCTTTATGTTCTGATACTAGTATTGGTCAAGGGGGTACTACTACATGGAAGGTGCTTCAATACACACTTGCTTACAACAATGGATTGTATTTTTGTGCAGAAAGGTGCTTTATGCTGAGTCTTTATGTTCTGATACTAGTATTGACTGGTTGTTGTTTTTTGTCCATGGAACGATTATTTGTATGACATTAAATTTTATGCAATGGATTGTATTTTTTGTATATGATATTTTATTTTCTATTATGAGACATTAAATAAAAATTTAATTTGAAAATTAGTAAATCTATAAATATTTTTTTTTAAACATTTAAAATTATGATACGCAAAAATGTGTGTCATCTTCATTTATGATATGGCCTTTCTTGACAGGGGTTTTCTTGATACGCATTGCGTGTCATTAACTCGCGCGTCGTAAGGTTACAACAGGTGTATGCGTGTCATCTTCTTTTATGACAGGGCCTTCCTTGATACGCATTGCGTGTCATAAACGTGCGTCGTAATTGCGCGTCATCTCTCTTTATGACAGGGTCTTCCTTGACGCACATTTGCATGTCGTCTGAGCCTTTTACGACGCGCAATGAGCGTCGTAAAAGGCTGTTTTTCTAGTAGTGAATTATCCGCCTCCATGGTTATGACCTACTTAATACTTCTGTGATATAAGTTTCTGAACTGATAAAAACTTTGAAACTTTTAACTATGATGAAAAGAAACAATTTATGACAAGTACAACACATGTAGAAGATTGCTTATTGAAAAATGAAACCCCTTCACTACTACAAAAAGCCACATAGGACCCGGTTTTAAGCCTAATATAACCCGGTTTTCAACCGGGTTCCTTATAAGCGAGTCCTAAGTTGAAATCCTGATATAACCCGGTTGTAAAACCGGGTCATATTTCCATAATAAAGACCGGTTTCATCACAAAAAACCGGGGTTTTTCTTCTAACCCATCACCGATTTTTTCCACCATAAAGGCCGGTTTTCATATAAGCAACTGGGTTCTACTATGTAGTTAGATTTTTTTTGAAACGGATATTGCAAACCTTATATAACCCAGATTCATTGCAACCGGGTCATTTAACTGCCTTTTTTTTATATTTCTTTTATTTAATTTATAGACCTATTACTAAATACAATATGATATTCTTTTTTTTTTTTTTTTTTTTTTTGCATTCAACATGTTCTGTAGGTATAAATGAAAAATACTGTAAATTTGCATAGACTAAAAAACCATCTATAGTAGATTGATAGAAACAACATCAAAGAAAAAACATGTCTCAGAATAAAAATCCATCATTTTGGTAATTTTCTACTACATAAAACTTCCATAAAAACTTAAAAAAGAACATTCATGATTCAATTGTAGAGAGATTGTCCAAGACATCAAAATCAGCTCTATATTCTAAAAAACAAACACAACAATAATGAGATTTCCTATAAAAGCATTAGATCATTAAACCAAAAGTAGAATGCTATGAAAATTAATAACTAACCCTATATGCTTTTTTAAAGGACCGTGTCATTTATATAATGATTCAAAAATTCCCTAGCCCACGTAGCTACGATCGAAACCAACATCTTTTCCTCAAAAGGAGTGTCATCATTCCAAAGAATATTGGACTCTATGAGAAATAAAAGTTAAACTATTAATTAACAAAACAGAAAGTTATTGCAAATTTACAATTAAACCAATGAAAAGATATTTAAAAAGTACTTATTTTATTTGGAAATCCATATTGTTTGGTCAAGACAAAGTCAAACATCCATCTCATTAAGTAATGTCCACTCTCTAAAACACCTAGTTGTTGGTTACACTGAAAATGTAATAGAAAGAAAACATTATTCAGACAAAAAAACATCAATCTGTTTGGATGTAAGTGATATAAACTACCTCAGCGAGAATCCATCCAATTGAAGTTTATATGTCTTTTTCATATATCGTGAAAGCCCTAAAATGATAAAAATCAATAGTATGGTGTTCAAATTTATTACAAACTAATAATTTTTAGACTATACTAATAAATTTCTTACATGTCCACATGCTTTTTGAGCAAGCAGTAAGTGTCGAGCGTTTCTACAGGCTTCTTAAGAGAATCCAAAACGTACACTGTGCGATTGCGGGGACAGATCACCAAGAGAACCCAATGCTTACTAGTAATTATTAAGAATGTTAGTATAAATGAACAAATAAAACAAATAAATAATAATAAAGATATAAATTTATGGTACTTTTGCAAATATGGTGCAATGAGAAACAATTTTCCATGATGAAGACGCATCGCATCAACAAGATAACTGACAACACCATCAAGATTTTTTTAGCAAGCTTCCCCTAGTATCTTATATGTGTTTAAGAAAGCACATTTGTTTACACATGTTCGAACCATTGAATGTAGAATCCTACAAAAAAATGAGTTACAGTCAGCTAAAATCTTTGAAGCTACCTAATCATTATGGCAACACATAATAATTTTTGAGGTACTTACATCTGCCAAGTTGTTATAATGGAAATATCTGTTGTTTGTTTTCTCAACAAGCGAAAGTAATCTTCACATGTAACTGAAAAATGATATGACCCAACTTGAAAAATCCTAGAATCAACTTTGATGTTAACCATTGGGTTAGTCTTCAAATGATCACGAAGAAACTCAATCGGTCTTACTTTGTTGGTTGTTTGGCTAGGCATGTTCTTCGTACCACCCCATGCACTTGCTGGTATCAAACTTGTGGTCGCATTTTTTTGCTTTGTTCATTGTTCCTATATTAGTAAGCCATTTGATTTATCTCACACACTTATACTTGATATGTATACAATAGCTAAAAAAGTAAAGAAAAATGAAGATGTACATGGATGAGTACAATTGCAATCTGTGGCCATTGAATTACAGTACCGACCGCCTGGTGTAGCTTATTAACTTCTTGTATCTTGATAGGAACATGAACATTTTTAAAATCTTCATCAATTTTGTCTATTAAAACCTTCTTTCACGAAGAGGAAGTGAGTGGATTAAACCATTATCATACGGAAAGACCAGCCATTTGGCACATTTTTTGTTCATTTCCCCATATGGTAACACCAATTCGCATTGAGTAGGCACCTGCAAACATATAGCAGAAAATGTATTACTATTTTTTATAATTGACATATTATCATGAATTATATCAATATTGACATGTGTATCACTTTCTATGACTAACCCGATACTTTATTAAGCACAATAACAATTAGAAACTACAAGATTTAGAAACAAAAAAATATGTTTTTGTATATTTTTGAAAAATGAAAATGCAACTTTTTGATTGGATACACATAACTATAAAAAGTATAAAATTTCAAAAATGGTAACACTAATAAACTACCAAAACATAGGATTGGTGATTTTTTTTATTAAAACAACATATAATCCTAAAATATAATAGAAAGTTGTATATTACCTTTATCGTATCCAAAGCATCTAATATCGATGTTGAGCTACGACTATTTTTTTGAACTGCCTCATCCGGGACTTGGTTCCTAGGCTCTTGCACCCCAACCATTGCAAGGAAGGTTAGGAGTGGTATGCCTATGGTTGTGGTAGTAGATTTTTTGCAGGTATACTTATTTAATTTTTACTTTTATTCCCTAAATTGAGATAAATCTCAAAACTCCAACTCGTGCTAACAAGTCTTAACCAAAAGACTATTGATTGTACTGCATGTAAAAGAAACTCCCCTACATAGTCGCCTAACGCAAGTATTGTCCTTGTTAATACACATACAATTGCATATGTAAAACAGCTAATAACTCAAGTCTTCTTTCAAACATTTTTATCTCTTTTTGAAAAGCATTTTTAACCCCTGTTCTAGTTATATATGCATTGTTTCCAAGTATAAGTAGAAACATTTTATGGTGCATGTTAGATTGCTCGGTTGGACCATTTTATTCAAAGAACCAGGGATCAAGTCCGTTGATAGGTTACAATACATCATTCTACTTAAAAAAAAATGAGATTTAACACTTATTAATAAAAATAATATATTTTTAAACACAAGTTAAATTTCTTTTTTGATGAGCCACTATTTAGTTTGTGCCCCAGCCCAAAACATTCTAAAACCTGTGACTAAATATTCATCTGATGTATGGGATAAAACAGTGGTTGTTTATCTGTGTAGTGTTTCTTTCTTTAAAACAAAGTTTTTTTTTTTTTTCTGAATTTGACAATTCACTAATAACATCATGTGTTTATTATTCTAACTTAGTAATTGAGTTGAATTACATAAAAGGGTAAAGCTAACAGGAGTAGGATTAGAGATATTTACCTAGACTTAAGGAAGAAGAATATTTGTAATCCACTTCTTTAAATCTGTTTTGTTGATTTTCTGATTAATACTTTGAAACTATGAATCTTGAACCATTCTGATTCTTGAATTTCTGATGAGTACTGGTTGATTATTGATGAATACTTTGTTGAATATCATGATTTGGTATTTTGATTCTTACAAATTGTGATGATCTTGTTGAATCTACATTGTTGAATATCTTGATTCTTGGTAACTGATTGGGGAATAACTTTGATGTAGAGAAAAAGATGCACTAAAGAATGCTTTAAAAGAAACAAAAGAAGGATGCAGTAACAGAAGTAAAATAAGATTTGAAAGTAATCAAAATTTGTTGATATTTTATTGTAATCACCAAGTTACTTGGCAAGTTAACGTCAGAATTTTAGAAAGTAAAATAAGAAAAGCTAAATGTCAACTTCAAGAAACAATAAAGTAAAAGGTGTATTACTTGATTGTCTTGTTTGGAAGGAGAAGCAATAAGAAGATAAAAAAAAATGGTATATTTCAAGAACAAAGAAAGTCACACCCCTAATACACATCATCTTTTCTTTACATCAATATTGTTGAGGACATGACCAATTATAGATTTAATGAAGAGTTAAACTCTATTACAAACACTATCAATATATGTTACTCTTCCTTCCATTCCACGCCATTGTTTATAAATCTTTATTCCTATTTGCATATGTAAGAAGACATAATCCCCAACTTCCCTGTTTGAGTAACTAGCTGTCAATATGGTTTTTCTTTTCTTTTGAACCAGGTTGATGTCTTGGTGATCCTTAATTAGAGTTGATATATGACATTGACGTCATTTTCTATAACAGAAAAAAGTAACAAACAAAAGTACAACGCTAGTAACATTTATCGAAACCCAAGACAATAACTGTTGTATCTCCTCATTAACATATATAATATAATATAATATACCTCATTATTAGAAAAAAGTTTCTAAAGAATAAAACCGGCCCCACTGCTACTGGTAATGCCACGTCTGAGGCGTCCCTTCCGGAGGCGTTCTGCAATGATGAACGCAAGCTCAAGAGACTGAGACGCATTGAGGCGTGGGTCACAGTGGGTGTGGTAACGTGAGCTCAGATCATTGTAAGTGATGGTTCGTGAACCACCAACGCATTCAGTCACATTCTGCCCAGTCATTTCTAGATGCACACCACCCGGGTAGCTTCCTTCTTGCTCATGCACATCAAAGAACGCTGTCACCTCCGCCTGCAAAACACCCCACAAGGTGTAAAAAACGTTAAATCGAGAAAGTGTTATTCATGTATTTAGCACTTTTCTAAAACCCATTTGGAGAAGTAAACGGAATGAAGATTGGAAAATGGAAACATGAGAATGAAGAAACATACCCTGATTGCATCGAAAGACCGAGTCTTGAGTCCCACGGGAGCTTTAATGGTGTTACCATGCATCGGGTCACTAACCCAAGTCACGATTTGACCCGCACCACGAACTGCCCTGATTAGATGAGGAAGCTTCACTCTCGTGTTATCAGCCCCCATTCTTGAAATAATCGTAATCCTCCCAGCCTTGTTATCAGGATTCAAGATCTCAATCAACTTCACCAGTTCACTAGGATCCATCTTATCACTCACCTGCATCACAAAAACATCATCTTTTCAACAACAACAAGAAAAAGATATGAAATTTTGACCAAATATATATGTCTATATATACCTTGATCCCAAGAGGGTTGGCAACACCACGTAAAAACTCAACATGAGCACCATCAAGTTGTCGAGTGCGTTCCCCTACCCAAACCATGTGAGCCGAGCAATCATAATAAAGACCCGATGTAGAATCCTCCCTCGTGAGTGCTTGTTCATATGGCAAAAGCAAACACTCATGTGAGGTCCAAAACGGTGTCGTGGTCATGATTGGGTGATCGATGGTGAGTCCAGCAGCAGCCATGAATCCCATCGCTTCATCAACTCGGTGAGCCAATTCCCGATACCTATCTCCCTGTTCACTATGCACTGTGAAATCAAGATTCCATTGGTTAACTCTCTGCATAGCGGCATAACCTCCGGTGGCAAAAGCTCTTAAGATGTTAAGCGTCGAGACCGATTGAGTGTAAGCCTGAATCATTCTGTTGGGATCCGGGATTCTTGATTTTTCGTCAAATGAATCGCCGTTTACGTTGTCACCTCTGTAACTTGGTAACTTCACTCCATCTTTCTCCTCGAAGGAATCTGATCGGGGTTTCGCAAATTGGCCAGCCATTCTCCCGACCTGATTATGAAACCAACAATTAAGAGATTGCAACGAATTAAAGAGTAATTGAAGTTTCGATTTTGAGATTTTGTACCTTGATGACGGGCATTTGACCACCGAACATAAGGACGACACCCATCTGTAAGAGTAGTCGGAAAGTATCTCTGATGTTATCGGTTTTGAATTCTTTGAAACTCTCGGCGCAATCACCGCCTTGAAGCAAGAAAGCATCGCCACGAGCGGCTTCGCCTAACCGCTCCTCCAGTTTCCGAGCCTCGCCGGCGAACACAATTGGAGGGTAAGATTCTAGCGTTTTCAGAACGGATTCCAGTTGTTCTTTGTCGGGGTAATCTGGGATTTGGAGGGCTGGTTTTGATTTCCAGCTGTCGGGACTCCATCTCGCCGGGAGCTTTTCGGTGGCACGGACGGCAGAGATTGGTTTCTGTTTGGGAGTTTTAAAAATTGGGACTGATTTGAGAAGTCGGTCGTGGTGGTGGGGTTGTGGTTTGAGGAGGGAGATGGAGGAGAAAGAGGCCGCTCCGGCGTTACCTATGGTCGTCATGACGGCGATTGTCAACTGAAGTAACGGAATATGATAGGGTCGTTCGTTCTGGTGGCAGATGGTTACATGCTGCGGACGAATTGCAGGGCCCTATATGGCATTTGCTAATTAGACACGTATCAAAAGACTAGCCACCGATTATTTTTGTCTACGTATGGAAACTTTGTATTTTACTATTTTAATAACACGGTGATACTTATAAATTTTTATTAAATTAGGATAAAAATTTGGTTCTTGTCGTTTTCAAAAACTTTTTGATGGGGTCTAAAAAGTTTTTAATTTGCATGGAAGGTTCAAAATCAAGGTTTTTTTGGGTTTTTTATCCAAAAAAAACTTAAAAAGACGATTATGCCCTTTTATTTTCTTTTTTGTATTTTTTATAAGTATTCTAATGTTGTTTTAATTAAAAAATAAAGAAAAAAGAAAAAGAATCTCTCTCTCTCTCTCTCTCTCTCTCTCTCTCTCTCTCTCTCTCTCTCTCTCTCTCTCTCTCTCTCTCTCTCTCTCTCTCTCTCTCTCTCTCTCTCTCTCTCTCTCTCTCTCTCTCTCTCTCTCTCTCTCTCTCTCGTCTTTGTTTCTATGGATCACTAACTTTCTCTTTCTTCACAATTAATATGGAAATAAAGTATAATTAAGATTGTTCTGAAGTGTAATTCGTTCTTCAACTGGATCAAAATCAATTGTCGGTCCATTGAAGAAGGTTTGGGAATAAGAAAAAAATACGATACCCACTTCTTCTTCTTGATCATATCATAGATGGAAATCAAAATCAAACCTACAACAAATCAAAATCAAACCTCACCATCCCACTGGTCAATACAACCACCAAAAATTTGTTAGCTCCACCTCGAGGTTCTTACCCACCTGCTCCAAGCCTTTAAGGTGTTGATTTATAGTCCCAATCTGAACTGAAACAAAAGTTCATACGGAGGTCGTCGATCAGAGAGGAGAGATTCAGAAGGTGCTTGAAATTAAAGTGGATCGAATCTCCCTATTCTAATAAAAGAATAAGTTTAATCTCATATTGACAAGTGTCATGCAATTAGAACCCCTCATTAATGTTATATATCATTTATCATGCCACTTGTCAACCTATTAATTATTCATTTCAAATTTCAAATTTTAAGTTTCTCACTCTAATTTTATTAAATTAATAATTGATAATTGATTCTTCATTTTAAATTTCAAAATTTATAATTTCTCCCTTTAATTATATTAAATTAATAACATTAGATTAAAAATTAAAATAAAATTAATATAAATTATAAAATGATGTAACTCCACGTATTTATTTAAATCAATGATTATAATTTTATACAACTAAAAAAATATCTCTTAAGTAATAATTTATTAATGATTTTGATTTTTTAATACGAAAGTTTAATTAATTTTATAACCGTGGTTATCACGGGTTATAAACTAGTTTATAGATAAAACGAGCTCATATCTATTCTCTCTGTACCACCGGCAGCGACGCCTTGCGAGAGAAGATGAATACCACTGGTCGCCGGAGCTCTCAATACACTCAGATGCAGGTTTGAGGGCATAGATCTATGCCACACGTTGTCCCCACGACCTTCGACGAGCACCTTTGATCGCGTTTTGTAACGAACACCCATTTCAGATGGAGAACGAGATGAGAGAGGGACAGGAAGAAAGTGGAGGAGATTAGAGTTGGAGTTTTGGGTGTCGGAAATGCAAATGTACAGTGGTGGCTGAAGAGGGGTATAACGAAGATCAAATGCATCGATTAAGATGGAGTTACAGTTCCGAAAGTAGGGTTATTGACAGCTCCGGTGGTTTCGATGGCGGCGAGAATGAATCCACAAGTGGTTCAATTTTGAGATATCAATTTTCTTTTGAGAGATGGTGTTCGGGAGTGTGTGTGCGTGTGTGTGTGTGTGAGAGAGAGAGAGAGAGAGAAAAAAAAGACGAAGAGAGAGAAACAGAGAGAGAGGGTGGGGTGGGGATACTTTTTTCTTTTTTCTTTATTTTTAATTAAAACAATATTAGAATAGTTATAAAAAATATAAAAAAGAAAATAAAAGGGCATAATCATCTTTTTAAGTTTTTTGGACCAAAAACCCCGAAAAAACCTTGATTTTAGACCTTCCATGCAAGTTGGAAACTTTTTGAACCCCATCCAAAGGTTTTTGAAAACCACAAGAACTAAATTTGTAGTTTTATCTTAAATTAGTTAATATTATTAGGAAACCATTTAAGCATGTTTGTATTTGGACTGGACACTTGTTTGTATTTGGATGGGACACTGTTATTGGCGATCATATTATATCCGAAACCCATAATCAAATTCTTGGATATAATCTAACTATTTCAATTGAATCATTAGTAAAAATATGGTATGGTTTTTAATTTTTGTTAACCCAATACATATGGTTCAATTATATTTTTCATCAAAAACCAAACTATTATAAACCGAACTGAACTATGAATATTAATAATGTTTTTAATATAATCTAATACTAAATATATAGTATGTAATTATATTGGGAATTGAAATTTTAAAGGGTAACTATTTGGAATTGGATAGAATAAGTAATATTCTATCAATACAATTATATAAATACAATCGTTCACTTTTTATAACGATAAACATTGTGTTTTTTAATTTTTATAGAAAATTATTTTTATTTTTATATCATCTTGGGCCATGTTGGTTGACCGATGTTAACCATTGATCAACTAAAACCATTATCCAAAACAATATTAACCGCTACCCAATGATTATCAAAATACATTAACTGATTGTAATGGTTATGATTCGGTTTTGACCAATAACCGAACCAAACAATCTCATACATATCCCCAAACAATATAATATGAAGCTGAAAGTAAATGAAAGCAGTGATAGCAATAAAAGGTTTTTGGTCCTCTTCATTAGCTTGTATACATTTAACACTAATCAAATCAATTATGATTTTGTTAAATCAACATCTTTTAGTCTTTTATATTTAATTTTCCGGTGAGGGTTGTGACGGATTAAATGGCGGTCTCGACGAAGAAGACTTGATGGTAAAAATTGGGAAATGAAGTGGGGTGAGAGGATGTTGGACAATAAGGAATCTAAGATTCAAACTTATGGATGTCTAATTGCGAGGTATCAAATTTATGGGTTGAAAATTTTTTATTATATGGTTGGGTTGTTAATAATATAGTTTAAGGTAAATACTGTTTTAACATTAATACCAAGACCAAACGAAATTTAAAAATACTAATATATATATATATATATATATATATATATATATATATATATATATATATATATATATTATTTCTGAAAATATTCATTCCCTGGTGCAATGACAAAATCAATGTTAATTTTAATGTTACTTTAATAGAAAATATGTCCTTGGATATATTAATGTTTATTTTTACGCTAAAAAATAATTACTCTTTATATTGTGCAAATCATTCTTTAGTCTATCTTATATTTTACAAATTGAAGGGATCAAAAATCAAAACAATATTTACTTAATACTAGATTGTTATTTAGCATGTAAAATTGAGATATACTGTAGTAGTTCGACATGTTTTGTATTTATCTTATATTTTCGTATTACATTTTTATAAACTTATGGGTGAGGATCCAAATTAATATATCAAACTTTAAAAAAATAAATAAATAAAAACAAGAACCTATTATAAAGCAAAACTTCATAAATGGTCCTTGTGGTATCCCGAAATCTAAGATATAATCTCTAATTTCAAAAAATCTCATAGATGGATATTATGATTTCAAAACTTTTAACAAAGAGTCTTTTACCTATATAAATAGACTATTATTCCTTTTCTATTTCTTTTTAGAGTTAATTTTACCTAATCTTATTTAAAGAAATAGAAAAACAAAATAAATAATTCATTGGACCCATATCTCTCTCTCTCTCTCTCTCTCTCTCTCATATCGGTAAGTTCACAAAATCATTTGTGTTTCACTTGTATCCCCCTGAAAACATTAAAAACCATAAAAGCGTAAGGGTATAAACTCACTGTTGATTGCGTCAAAGTGTCGGACTGCGAAACTGGAATTGAGGACCCTCAAGTTGTACGCGAAATTAACGAAATCCTATAAATAATTAAACACATGTTTATATCTACAATTAGCGATTTTGTTAGATAAAGTGTTAGAAAAACACTTGTTTTCGGTTTAGAAATGTTATTGGGAAAAGTGGGTTTTCAGCCACGATTCACGGTTTAGGGAAGGTTTGCGGCCGTGAAGGGGATTACGGTCGTGAACTGTTCTCGGTCGTGATCTGATATCGGCCGTCAACGATTCACTGCCCTTGATGGGTTCATGGTCTTTGAAGGTTTGAAGGGTTCACGGCCCGACTTATGAAGATCTGAGGGGTTCACGGCCGTGAACTCAAGAACACGATGCTTAAATCGATGAAAAGTGGTTGTTTGATGATCCAAAAACGTGTTCTAAGGCGGTTAGAGTGATAAATGAAGAGAAAACTTGTGAAATCTTGAGTTTTCGTGTAACTATGTCGCTTTATATTTTTTTTAGGAAACACGCGTTTTTAGGGGGGGGAAATGAAATCCAAAAAATTAACCACCGCCTATTCATCCAAAAATTCCCCGCCTCTTCGAATTTGGGCCTTTGTCTTCATCCACAGCTTCCTCAATTCCTCGATCCATCACCTCCACCAAAAACCTACTTCTCGGTTCCAACAATTTCTTACACTCTTAATTCAACCCTAATGAGCTGAGGATTTAGGGTTCTTACCTCCCAGTTATCAATTTGAGCCGATGATTTAGGGTTCCTAAATCCGACCCTAATTTTTTCTATTTCACTCTCGTATTTCCATCTCATCCCTCTCGCCTGGTTCAAAACACGTAAGGGGCAACGAACACACTATTTATTTGCATATTTTGGTCTTCACCAAGATCTGGTTTCCATGTAAGCTTTTTGTTTCGAGCCCAAACCATCCTCACGCGATGTCATCAGCTTCTCTTACTTATGAATCTACACTCGGTGTTTCTTTGTCTAGAAGCACCACTCCCGAACCTCAAATCGTGGCTACGCTCCATCATCACCACACGCAGCTCGGTTCTGGATTTGTTAGGGCTTGTTTCATCCATTCATTGCCTCCCTACCACAAGCGATCTTATAACTCTGCAAAATCGACCTCCTTCAATCATCTTTTCTATATCTTCATATGGTAAGAGCTTCAAGATTTATCTCTTTCCAAATTAGTGATTTCTTTTGTTTTTACTTGATTACCGAGTTTGTTCTTGCTCGATCTTCGCATGTTTCCTGGAATTTTTCCTGTTAATCGCTTTATTTTCCACAAAGATACAAGCTCTTCAGATACTCTGGTCAAAGACATCACTGGCTCCCCTCCCGGTCGCTGCGGTCGGTCTTCCTTCTCCTCGCCGTCGTCGCCACTGCTTCCTCTACCCTCGCCGGCGTCAAACCTTTTTTTTCCTTGCCAACGTCTTTTTCTTCCTTCCCGTCGCTGACATCCTGAACTCGTTTGGTAAGAGTTTAAGGTTAGGGTTCTTAATTTTTTGAGTTACATCTTACTGGGATTTCTTCGATTTTGTGTTTTAATTTCATTCGAATCATCTTTATCTTCCATAACATTAAAGGTCTTTTTACATCCCCACCCGTTAATTTTTTTGATTTAATTATATAAATGTTTTTCATGGTGATTTTGTCATTCTTTTCAGTTTGAAGAGGTTGTTTATAAAGTCAAAATTGAAGGTTCAAGAGTCGGATCTACCACATGTTTGATAAAGTGATCTTGCTCTCTGAAGGCACATAGATTTACTATGGTTCTGCTTCCACAGCTTTGGACTATTTTTCTTCAATTGGATTTTCCATGTTTGTTTGATAAAATAGTTTCTCTGCTTCAACAGATCTGCAATTTCAAACTTCTTACGCTTAACTTGGACATTATTTGAGGTATTATATTGGTCATTGATGTTGTTTATCATGTGCTTCTTTCAAAGAGTTTTTATCTCAACTATGGAAATACACTTGTATATTTGTAAGATTAAAACAAAACAAGGCTACTTCCTTTTTCACAAAACGGTGTGTATGTGTGTGTGTGGGTATATATATATATATATATATATATATATATATATATATATATATATATATATATATATATAAACAGTGTTTGCATTTGGTTGCTTTGTTGAAGATGAAGTAACCCACCACACCACACACATGTTGGCATGAGCTATCATGAGGGTATTTTAGGAATAAATTCTTTTATGTAAATTCCTTGATTATAGGAGTAGATTAGCCTCTGTCCTTTTTTAGCTTCTTATGCTCCTGTATAAAGTATTTCCTTCCTGTTATGAATTGATGAGAAATGACATACAAAAATACACTTTTTATCATGGTATCAGAGAGGCTTTGACTTGCCCTAGAAACTTAACCAAGCACTCCATTATACAACATCTGTTAAACCTCACCAGGTACCTCCTTTTTCATAAGACATACATACTTAGTTATAACTCTAAGCTTTGGTGGTCACATAGATTTTTGGTGCATAATTGTTTTGATGTCTACATGTCTCAGATTTTGATTATGTTCTTGCGTTTGTTCATCTAAATACATAATTTACACTTAACATTCATGGGTTCAAGATTTTGATTTTTTGGTTTTACCATTTAGGTAATCCACGGATAGCAAATTAACTAATCTTTTTCTTGATTCATCTGGTGGAATGACTAAAACATGCATCATTGATACATTATCTCATGTTGTTTATTCTCTTGAAGACATGAATGCCCTCCTTATTCCCCTTTCAGGTTGCATGGTTGACGAGATCAGGGGATTCTGAATTGGAAGTTCCAATTGCAATTAGACCAACAAGTGAAACTGTGATGTATCCGTATTTCTCAAAATGATCAGGGGACACCATGACTTGCCCTAGAAACTTAACCAATGGTGTAATGTTGTTTGATGGGAGTTTAGTAATCCTACTCCATTTATCAGATAGCTTCTTTGCTTTCTTATTCATAATTCATCACATGACATGATTTTTTATCTTGATTTTCTATTTCTTGATATGATAATAAACTGTTCTTATTCTAGGATCCGTGAGTTTCTTTGGCAAGAAGGACACACTACCTTTGCATCAAAGGAGGAGGCAGACGCTAAGGTACAATTATAAATTTAAGGAATAAAAAACTATCTATGTTACACTTTATTGTATTTTTATACTGATATTGATAAAATAGTATTTCCTATTGTGATTAACCATTAATAAACTATTTTTGAATATAATCTAGTTGTCTATATCCATAAACTGGTAAAAAATTTACGTTCTACTTT
This sequence comes from Lactuca saligna, assembly GCF_052625555.1. NCBI lineage: Eukaryota > Viridiplantae > Streptophyta > Magnoliopsida > Asterales > Asteraceae > Lactuca > Lactuca saligna. The sequence goes on from NC_136421.1 coordinate 257,209,309, forward strand.
AGTATATTACAGTATTGTAGTATTATTATATACTAAATTGATAAAATAGGTTAATATGTAGTCAACTATCGTATCAATATTAGTATACTTGTTGTTGCTTGTTAAAATAGGTTAGTTTTCTGGATAAATCGATAAAATATTTTAATGATGTACATTATACTTTGTTATATCATAGCATAGTTTTCTGGGATGCTTCTAGAAGCCGGTCATGGTCTTGTGAACCCCAGAGGGAGGCTCTTACCAAAATTATATGATGTAATAGGTTTTGTGCCGGTTTCATTGTCCTTTCATCTTATAAATTGTACAAGGTGCAACATCCCATTGCTTGGGACAAAATTTTGCAAAAATGTTTGAGATAAAATTTGAAGATGAAATGGGGGAAAAGGTTATGGTTTGAAAATGTGTTGGGCATACAATACTCGAACAATAATTTTCTTACTTTCAATCTTTTTTCTTGTTATACCAACAAAAATTGCTCTGTATTTATATGAAATTGCTAAAGATTTAAAAGAAAGTAGATTGCTATTTCTTTGAGTTTTGTTATCTAAGTGCATTTTTTGTTTTTTACTGATAGGAGTGATGGTGATGGTTCATGGTGATGATAGGAGAGTTTCCACGCAAGGTAAGCTTATAGTAAATGAATCCATTAATGGTTAGAGTTTTCAGTCTATTTCTTTAGTCAAATGGAGACAAAAACAAATTGGTGTTTTTGGTTTTAAATCTTATTCATCTATGTACATAATTGTAGTATGGTGGCAGGTTTTGGTTCTGGTAGCATGTACTCACTGGTTAGTCATTTTAAGGGTTCTTATCATGTTGCATTTGCAATATATTATGGTGAGCCATGACCCTTGTTCACGAATCAAAGAACATGTAAACATTGTTATGACTTTTTGTATTTTCTATTTCAAAAAAATAGTTTTTACTAGGTAAACTGAATTGATCATGTAAAATTTGTTTTGACAGAGGTGATGACAATTTGAGTAGAATAAGTACTTCCATAATTCCAGCTAATGTGTTTAAGTAGGCTAATGAAATGAAATGTCCAGAGACTTCAAATTGCTATATGAAAATGTGGTTCGTTTTTTGTCCTACTTCGAAAGTTGGGACTTGGACTCCTGTCAACCATGTCATGTGTAACAAACACAACCTTAATGTACAAGGTCTTTGTGATCCACCTATTTAATAAAAATGACAGTAATCCTTACTTACATGCTTCTTCTTTCTAACTTAATGGACATAAAGGGGACACAACTTAATCTTCTATGCTATATATACTTGAATTAGCCTTCTGAAGATTTGAGCAAAATAGATACTTGAAGTAGCCTTCTGAAGATTTATGAGATTAACTAATCTAATTTGTTACTCTAGATATGTACTTATATGTTGAGTCTTTGTTGACTCTTTGTTTCATATAGTATTTTAAAGAATGTTGAGTCTTTGTTGACTCTTTGTTTCATATAGTATTTTAAAGAATGTTGAGTCTTTGTTGACTCTTTGTTTCATATAGTATTTTAAAGAATGTTGAGTCTTTGTTGACTGATTGTTGTTTTTTGTGCAGAAAGGTGCTTTATGTTCTGATACTAGTATTGGTCAAGGGGGTACTACTACATGGAAGGTGCTTCAATACACACTTGCTTACAACAATGGATTGTATTTTTGTGCAGAAAGGTGCTTTATGCTGAGTCTTTATGTTCTGATACTAGTATTGACTGGTTGTTGTTTTTTGTCCATGGAACGATTATTTGTATGACATTAAATTTTATGCAATGGATTGTATTTTTTGTATATGATATTTTATTTTCTATTATGAGACATTAAATAAAAATTTAATTTGAAAATTAGTAAATCTATAAATATTTTTTTTTAAACATTTAAAATTATGATACGCAAAAATGTGTGTCATCTTCATTTATGATATGGCCTTTCTTGACAGGGGTTTTCTTGATACGCATTGCGTGTCATTAACTCGCGCGTCGTAAGGTTACAACAGGTGTATGCGTGTCATCTTCTTTTATGACAGGGCCTTCCTTGATACGCATTGCGTGTCATAAACGTGCGTCGTAATTGCGCGTCATCTCTCTTTATGACAGGGTCTTCCTTGACGCACATTTGCATGTCGTCTGAGCCTTTTACGACGCGCAATGAGCGTCGTAAAAGGCTGTTTTTCTAGTAGTGAATTATCCGCCTCCATGGTTATGACCTACTTAATACTTCTGTGATATAAGTTTCTGAACTGATAAAAACTTTGAAACTTTTAACTATGATGAAAAGAAACAATTTATGACAAGTACAACACATGTAGAAGATTGCTTATTGAAAAATGAAACCCCTTCACTACTACAAAAAGCCACATAGGACCCGGTTTTAAGCCTAATATAACCCGGTTTTCAACCGGGTTCCTTATAAGCGAGTCCTAAGTTGAAATCCTGATATAACCCGGTTGTAAAACCGGGTCATATTTCCATAATAAAGACCGGTTTCATCACAAAAAACCGGGGTTTTTCTTCTAACCCATCACCGATTTTTTCCACCATAAAGGCCGGTTTTCATATAAGCAACTGGGTTCTACTATGTAGTTAGATTTTTTTTGAAACGGATATTGCAAACCTTATATAACCCAGATTCATTGCAACCGGGTCATTTAACTGCCTTTTTTTTATATTTCTTTTATTTAATTTATAGACCTATTACTAAATACAATATGATATTCTTTTTTTTTTTTTTTTTTTTTTTGCATTCAACATGTTCTGTAGGTATAAATGAAAAATACTGTAAATTTGCATAGACTAAAAAACCATCTATAGTAGATTGATAGAAACAACATCAAAGAAAAAACATGTCTCAGAATAAAAATCCATCATTTTGGTAATTTTCTACTACATAAAACTTCCATAAAAACTTAAAAAAGAACATTCATGATTCAATTGTAGAGAGATTGTCCAAGACATCAAAATCAGCTCTATATTCTAAAAAACAAACACAACAATAATGAGATTTCCTATAAAAGCATTAGATCATTAAACCAAAAGTAGAATGCTATGAAAATTAATAACTAACCCTATATGCTTTTTTAAAGGACCGTGTCATTTATATAATGATTCAAAAATTCCCTAGCCCACGTAGCTACGATCGAAACCAACATCTTTTCCTCAAAAGGAGTGTCATCATTCCAAAGAATATTGGACTCTATGAGAAATAAAAGTTAAACTATTAATTAACAAAACAGAAAGTTATTGCAAATTTACAATTAAACCAATGAAAAGATATTTAAAAAGTACTTATTTTATTTGGAAATCCATATTGTTTGGTCAAGACAAAGTCAAACATCCATCTCATTAAGTAATGTCCACTCTCTAAAACACCTAGTTGTTGGTTACACTGAAAATGTAATAGAAAGAAAACATTATTCAGACAAAAAAACATCAATCTGTTTGGATGTAAGTGATATAAACTACCTCAGCGAGAATCCATCCAATTGAAGTTTATATGTCTTTTTCATATATCGTGAAAGCCCTAAAATGATAAAAATCAATAGTATGGTGTTCAAATTTATTACAAACTAATAATTTTTAGACTATACTAATAAATTTCTTACATGTCCACATGCTTTTTGAGCAAGCAGTAAGTGTCGAGCGTTTCTACAGGCTTCTTAAGAGAATCCAAAACGTACACTGTGCGATTGCGGGGACAGATCACCAAGAGAACCCAATGCTTACTAGTAATTATTAAGAATGTTAGTATAAATGAACAAATAAAACAAATAAATAATAATAAAGATATAAATTTATGGTACTTTTGCAAATATGGTGCAATGAGAAACAATTTTCCATGATGAAGACGCATCGCATCAACAAGATAACTGACAACACCATCAAGATTTTTTTAGCAAGCTTCCCCTAGTATCTTATATGTGTTTAAGAAAGCACATTTGTTTACACATGTTCGAACCATTGAATGTAGAATCCTACAAAAAAATGAGTTACAGTCAGCTAAAATCTTTGAAGCTACCTAATCATTATGGCAACACATAATAATTTTTGAGGTACTTACATCTGCCAAGTTGTTATAATGGAAATATCTGTTGTTTGTTTTCTCAACAAGCGAAAGTAATCTTCACATGTAACTGAAAAATGATATGACCCAACTTGAAAAATCCTAGAATCAACTTTGATGTTAACCATTGGGTTAGTCTTCAAATGATCACGAAGAAACTCAATCGGTCTTACTTTGTTGGTTGTTTGGCTAGGCATGTTCTTCGTACCACCCCATGCACTTGCTGGTATCAAACTTGTGGTCGCATTTTTTTGCTTTGTTCATTGTTCCTATATTAGTAAGCCATTTGATTTATCTCACACACTTATACTTGATATGTATACAATAGCTAAAAAAGTAAAGAAAAATGAAGATGTACATGGATGAGTACAATTGCAATCTGTGGCCATTGAATTACAGTACCGACCGCCTGGTGTAGCTTATTAACTTCTTGTATCTTGATAGGAACATGAACATTTTTAAAATCTTCATCAATTTTGTCTATTAAAACCTTCTTTCACGAAGAGGAAGTGAGTGGATTAAACCATTATCATACGGAAAGACCAGCCATTTGGCACATTTTTTGTTCATTTCCCCATATGGTAACACCAATTCGCATTGAGTAGGCACCTGCAAACATATAGCAGAAAATGTATTACTATTTTTTATAATTGACATATTATCATGAATTATATCAATATTGACATGTGTATCACTTTCTATGACTAACCCGATACTTTATTAAGCACAATAACAATTAGAAACTACAAGATTTAGAAACAAAAAAATATGTTTTTGTATATTTTTGAAAAATGAAAATGCAACTTTTTGATTGGATACACATAACTATAAAAAGTATAAAATTTCAAAAATGGTAACACTAATAAACTACCAAAACATAGGATTGGTGATTTTTTTTATTAAAACAACATATAATCCTAAAATATAATAGAAAGTTGTATATTACCTTTATCGTATCCAAAGCATCTAATATCGATGTTGAGCTACGACTATTTTTTTGAACTGCCTCATCCGGGACTTGGTTCCTAGGCTCTTGCACCCCAACCATTGCAAGGAAGGTTAGGAGTGGTATGCCTATGGTTGTGGTAGTAGATTTTTTGCAGGTATACTTATTTAATTTTTACTTTTATTCCCTAAATTGAGATAAATCTCAAAACTCCAACTCGTGCTAACAAGTCTTAACCAAAAGACTATTGATTGTACTGCATGTAAAAGAAACTCCCCTACATAGTCGCCTAACGCAAGTATTGTCCTTGTTAATACACATACAATTGCATATGTAAAACAGCTAATAACTCAAGTCTTCTTTCAAACATTTTTATCTCTTTTTGAAAAGCATTTTTAACCCCTGTTCTAGTTATATATGCATTGTTTCCAAGTATAAGTAGAAACATTTTATGGTGCATGTTAGATTGCTCGGTTGGACCATTTTATTCAAAGAACCAGGGATCAAGTCCGTTGATAGGTTACAATACATCATTCTACTTAAAAAAAAATGAGATTTAACACTTATTAATAAAAATAATATATTTTTAAACACAAGTTAAATTTCTTTTTTGATGAGCCACTATTTAGTTTGTGCCCCAGCCCAAAACATTCTAAAACCTGTGACTAAATATTCATCTGATGTATGGGATAAAACAGTGGTTGTTTATCTGTGTAGTGTTTCTTTCTTTAAAACAAAGTTTTTTTTTTTTTTCTGAATTTGACAATTCACTAATAACATCATGTGTTTATTATTCTAACTTAGTAATTGAGTTGAATTACATAAAAGGGTAAAGCTAACAGGAGTAGGATTAGAGATATTTACCTAGACTTAAGGAAGAAGAATATTTGTAATCCACTTCTTTAAATCTGTTTTGTTGATTTTCTGATTAATACTTTGAAACTATGAATCTTGAACCATTCTGATTCTTGAATTTCTGATGAGTACTGGTTGATTATTGATGAATACTTTGTTGAATATCATGATTTGGTATTTTGATTCTTACAAATTGTGATGATCTTGTTGAATCTACATTGTTGAATATCTTGATTCTTGGTAACTGATTGGGGAATAACTTTGATGTAGAGAAAAAGATGCACTAAAGAATGCTTTAAAAGAAACAAAAGAAGGATGCAGTAACAGAAGTAAAATAAGATTTGAAAGTAATCAAAATTTGTTGATATTTTATTGTAATCACCAAGTTACTTGGCAAGTTAACGTCAGAATTTTAGAAAGTAAAATAAGAAAAGCTAAATGTCAACTTCAAGAAACAATAAAGTAAAAGGTGTATTACTTGATTGTCTTGTTTGGAAGGAGAAGCAATAAGAAGATAAAAAAAAATGGTATATTTCAAGAACAAAGAAAGTCACACCCCTAATACACATCATCTTTTCTTTACATCAATATTGTTGAGGACATGACCAATTATAGATTTAATGAAGAGTTAAACTCTATTACAAACACTATCAATATATGTTACTCTTCCTTCCATTCCACGCCATTGTTTATAAATCTTTATTCCTATTTGCATATGTAAGAAGACATAATCCCCAACTTCCCTGTTTGAGTAACTAGCTGTCAATATGGTTTTTCTTTTCTTTTGAACCAGGTTGATGTCTTGGTGATCCTTAATTAGAGTTGATATATGACATTGACGTCATTTTCTATAACAGAAAAAAGTAACAAACAAAAGTACAACGCTAGTAACATTTATCGAAACCCAAGACAATAACTGTTGTATCTCCTCATTAACATATATAATATAATATAATATACCTCATTATTAGAAAAAAGTTTCTAAAGAATAAAACCGGCCCCACTGCTACTGGTAATGCCACGTCTGAGGCGTCCCTTCCGGAGGCGTTCTGCAATGATGAACGCAAGCTCAAGAGACTGAGACGCATTGAGGCGTGGGTCACAGTGGGTGTGGTAACGTGAGCTCAGATCATTGTAAGTGATGGTTCGTGAACCACCAACGCATTCAGTCACATTCTGCCCAGTCATTTCTAGATGCACACCACCCGGGTAGCTTCCTTCTTGCTCATGCACATCAAAGAACGCTGTCACCTCCGCCTGCAAAACACCCCACAAGGTGTAAAAAACGTTAAATCGAGAAAGTGTTATTCATGTATTTAGCACTTTTCTAAAACCCATTTGGAGAAGTAAACGGAATGAAGATTGGAAAATGGAAACATGAGAATGAAGAAACATACCCTGATTGCATCGAAAGACCGAGTCTTGAGTCCCACGGGAGCTTTAATGGTGTTACCATGCATCGGGTCACTAACCCAAGTCACGATTTGACCCGCACCACGAACTGCCCTGATTAGATGAGGAAGCTTCACTCTCGTGTTATCAGCCCCCATTCTTGAAATAATCGTAATCCTCCCAGCCTTGTTATCAGGATTCAAGATCTCAATCAACTTCACCAGTTCACTAGGATCCATCTTATCACTCACCTGCATCACAAAAACATCATCTTTTCAACAACAACAAGAAAAAGATATGAAATTTTGACCAAATATATATGTCTATATATACCTTGATCCCAAGAGGGTTGGCAACACCACGTAAAAACTCAACATGAGCACCATCAAGTTGTCGAGTGCGTTCCCCTACCCAAACCATGTGAGCCGAGCAATCATAATAAAGACCCGATGTAGAATCCTCCCTCGTGAGTGCTTGTTCATATGGCAAAAGCAAACACTCATGTGAGGTCCAAAACGGTGTCGTGGTCATGATTGGGTGATCGATGGTGAGTCCAGCAGCAGCCATGAATCCCATCGCTTCATCAACTCGGTGAGCCAATTCCCGATACCTATCTCCCTGTTCACTATGCACTGTGAAATCAAGATTCCATTGGTTAACTCTCTGCATAGCGGCATAACCTCCGGTGGCAAAAGCTCTTAAGATGTTAAGCGTCGAGACCGATTGAGTGTAAGCCTGAATCATTCTGTTGGGATCCGGGATTCTTGATTTTTCGTCAAATGAATCGCCGTTTACGTTGTCACCTCTGTAACTTGGTAACTTCACTCCATCTTTCTCCTCGAAGGAATCTGATCGGGGTTTCGCAAATTGGCCAGCCATTCTCCCGACCTGATTATGAAACCAACAATTAAGAGATTGCAACGAATTAAAGAGTAATTGAAGTTTCGATTTTGAGATTTTGTACCTTGATGACGGGCATTTGACCACCGAACATAAGGACGACACCCATCTGTAAGAGTAGTCGGAAAGTATCTCTGATGTTATCGGTTTTGAATTCTTTGAAACTCTCGGCGCAATCACCGCCTTGAAGCAAGAAAGCATCGCCACGAGCGGCTTCGCCTAACCGCTCCTCCAGTTTCCGAGCCTCGCCGGCGAACACAATTGGAGGGTAAGATTCTAGCGTTTTCAGAACGGATTCCAGTTGTTCTTTGTCGGGGTAATCTGGGATTTGGAGGGCTGGTTTTGATTTCCAGCTGTCGGGACTCCATCTCGCCGGGAGCTTTTCGGTGGCACGGACGGCAGAGATTGGTTTCTGTTTGGGAGTTTTAAAAATTGGGACTGATTTGAGAAGTCGGTCGTGGTGGTGGGGTTGTGGTTTGAGGAGGGAGATGGAGGAGAAAGAGGCCGCTCCGGCGTTACCTATGGTCGTCATGACGGCGATTGTCAACTGAAGTAACGGAATATGATAGGGTCGTTCGTTCTGGTGGCAGATGGTTACATGCTGCGGACGAATTGCAGGGCCCTATATGGCATTTGCTAATTAGACACGTATCAAAAGACTAGCCACCGATTATTTTTGTCTACGTATGGAAACTTTGTATTTTACTATTTTAATAACACGGTGATACTTATAAATTTTTATTAAATTAGGATAAAAATTTGGTTCTTGTCGTTTTCAAAAACTTTTTGATGGGGTCTAAAAAGTTTTTAATTTGCATGGAAGGTTCAAAATCAAGGTTTTTTTGGGTTTTTTATCCAAAAAAAACTTAAAAAGACGATTATGCCCTTTTATTTTCTTTTTTGTATTTTTTATAAGTATTCTAATGTTGTTTTAATTAAAAAATAAAGAAAAAAGAAAAAGAATCTCTCTCTCTCTCTCTCTCTCTCTCTCTCTCTCTCTCTCTCTCTCTCTCTCTCTCTCTCTCTCTCTCTCTCTCTCTCTCTCTCTCTCTCGTCTTTGTTTCTATGGATCACTAACTTTCTCTTTCTTCACAATTAATATGGAAATAAAGTATAATTAAGATTGTTCTGAAGTGTAATTCGTTCTTCAACTGGATCAAAATCAATTGTCGGTCCATTGAAGAAGGTTTGGGAATAAGAAAAAAATACGATACCCACTTCTTCTTCTTGATCATATCATAGATGGAAATCAAAATCAAACCTACAACAAATCAAAATCAAACCTCACCATCCCACTGGTCAATACAACCACCAAAAATTTGTTAGCTCCACCTCGAGGTTCTTACCCACCTGCTCCAAGCCTTTAAGGTGTTGATTTATAGTCCCAATCTGAACTGAAACAAAAGTTCATACGGAGGTCGTCGATCAGAGAGGAGAGATTCAGAAGGTGCTTGAAATTAAAGTGGATCGAATCTCCCTATTCTAATAAAAGAATAAGTTTAATCTCATATTGACAAGTGTCATGCAATTAGAACCCCTCATTAATGTTATATATCATTTATCATGCCACTTGTCAACCTATTAATTATTCATTTCAAATTTCAAATTTTAAGTTTCTCACTCTAATTTTATTAAATTAATAATTGATAATTGATTCTTCATTTTAAATTTCAAAATTTATAATTTCTCCCTTTAATTATATTAAATTAATAACATTAGATTAAAAATTAAAATAAAATTAATATAAATTATAAAATGATGTAACTCCACGTATTTATTTAAATCAATGATTATAATTTTATACAACTAAAAAAATATCTCTTAAGTAATAATTTATTAATGATTTTGATTTTTTAATACGAAAGTTTAATTAATTTTATAACCGTGGTTATCACGGGTTATAAACTAGTTTATAGATAAAACGAGCTCATATCTATTCTCTCTGTACCACCGGCAGCGACGCCTTGCGAGAGAAGATGAATACCACTGGTCGCCGGAGCTCTCAATACACTCAGATGCAGGTTTGAGGGCATAGATCTATGCCACACGTTGTCCCCACGACCTTCGACGAGCACCTTTGATCGCGTTTTGTAACGAACACCCATTTCAGATGGAGAACGAGATGAGAGAGGGACAGGAAGAAAGTGGAGGAGATTAGAGTTGGAGTTTTGGGTGTCGGAAATGCAAATGTACAGTGGTGGCTGAAGAGGGGTATAACGAAGATCAAATGCATCGATTAAGATGGAGTTACAGTTCCGAAAGTAGGGTTATTGACAGCTCCGGTGGTTTCGATGGCGGCGAGAATGAATCCACAAGTGGTTCAATTTTGAGATATCAATTTTCTTTTGAGAGATGGTGTTCGGGAGTGTGTGTGCGTGTGTGTGTGTGTGAGAGAGAGAGAGAGAGAGAAAAAAAGACGAAGAGAGAGAAACAGAGAGAGAGGGTGGGGTGGGGATACTTTTTTCTTTTTTCTTTATTTTTAATTAAAACAATATTAGAATAGTTATAAAAAATATAAAAAAGAAAATAAAAGGGCATAATCATCTTTTTAAGTTTTTTGGACCAAAAACCCCGAAAAAACCTTGATTTTAGACCTTCCATGCAAGTTGGAAACTTTTTGAACCCCATCCAAAGGTTTTTGAAAACCACAAGAACTAAATTTGTAGTTTTATCTTAAATTAGTTAATATTATTAGGAAACCATTTAAGCATGTTTGTATTTGGACTGGACACTTGTTTGTATTTGGATGGGACACTGTTATTGGCGATCATATTATATCCGAAACCCATAATCAAATTCTTGGATATAATCTAACTATTTCAATTGAATCATTAGTAAAAATATGGTATGGTTTTTAATTTTTGTTAACCCAATACATATGGTTCAATTATATTTTTCATCAAAAACCAAACTATTATAAACCGAACTGAACTATGAATATTAATAATGTTTTTAATATAATCTAATACTAAATATATAGTATGTAATTATATTGGGAATTGAAATTTTAAAGGGTAACTATTTGGAATTGGATAGAATAAGTAATATTCTATCAATACAATTATATAAATACAATCGTTCACTTTTTATAACGATAAACATTGTGTTTTTTAATTTTTATAGAAAATTATTTTTATTTTTATATCATCTTGGGCCATGTTGGTTGACCGATGTTAACCATTGATCAACTAAAACCATTATCCAAAACAATATTAACCGCTACCCAATGATTATCAAAATACATTAACTGATTGTAATGGTTATGGTTCGGTTTTGACCAATAACCGAACCAAACAATCTCATACATATCCCCAAACAATATAATATGAAGCTGAAAGTAAATGAAAGCAGTGATAGCAATAAAAGGTTTTTGGTCCTCTTCATTAGCTTGTATACATTTAACACTAATCAAATCAATTATGATTTTGTTAAATCAACATCTTTTAGTCTTTTATATTTAATTTTCCGGTGAGGGTTGTGACGGATTAAATGGCGGTCTCGACGAAGAAGACTTGATGGTAAAAATTGGGAAATGAAGTGGGGTGAGAGGATGTTGGACAATAAGGAATCTAAGATTCAAACTTATGGATGTCTAATTGCGAGGTATCAAATTTATGGGTTGAAAATTTTTTATTATATGGTTGGGTTGTTAATAATATAGTTTAAGGTAAATACTGTTTTAACATTAATACCAAGACCAAACGAAATTTAAAAATACTAATATATATATATATATATATATATATATATATATATATATATTATTTCTGAAAATATTCATTCCCTGGTGCAATGACAAAATCAATGTTAATTTTAATGTTACTTTAATAGAAAATATGTCCTTGGATATATTAATGTTTATTTTTACGCTAAAAAATAATTACTCTTTATATTGTGCAAATCATTCTTTAGTCTATCTTATATTTTACAAATTGAAGGGATCAAAAATCAAAACAATATTTACTTAATACTAGATTGTTATTTAGCATGTAAAATTGAGATATACTGTAGTAGTTCGACATGTTTTGTATTTATCTTATATTTTCGTATTACATTTTTATAAACTTATGGGTGAGGATCCAAATTAATATATCAAACTTTAAAAAAATAAATAAATAAAAACAAGAACCTATTATAAAGCAAAACTTCATAAATGGTCCTTGTGGTATCCCGAAATCTAAGATATAATCTCTAATTTCAAAAAATCTCATAGATGGATATTATGATTTCAAAACTTTTAACAAAGAGTCTTTTACCTATATAAATAGACTATTATTCCTTTTCTATTTCTTTTTAGAGTTAATTTTACCTAATCTTATTTAAAGAAATAGAAAAACAAAATAAATAATTCATTGGACCCATATCTCTCTCTCTCTCTCTCTCTCTCTCTCATATCGGTAAGTTCACAAAATCATTTGTGTTTCACTTGTATCCCCCTGAAAACATTAAAAACCATAAAAGCGTAAGGGTATAAACTCACTGTTGATTGCGTCAAAGTGTCGGACTGCGAAACTGGAATTGAGGACCCTCAAGTTGTACGCGAAATTAACGAAATCCTATAAATAATTAAACACATGTTTATATCTACAATTAGCGATTTTGTTAGATAAAGTGTTAGAAAAACACTTGTTTTCGGTTTAGAAATGTTATTGGGAAAAGTGGGTTTTCAGCCACGATTCACGGTTTAGGGAAGGTTTGCGGCCGTGAAGGGGATTACGGTCGTGAACTGTTCTCGGTCGTGATCTGATATCGGCCGTCAACGATTCACTGCCCTTGATGGGTTCATGGTCTTTGAAGGTTTGAAGGGTTCACGGCCCGACTTATGAAGATCTGAGGGGTTCACGGCCGTGAACTCAAGAACACGATGCTTAAATCGATGAAAAGTGGTTGTTTGATGATCCAAAAACGTGTTCTAAGGCGGTTAGAGTGATAAATGAAGAGAAAACTTGTGAAATCTTGAGTTTTCGGGTAAGAGCTTTTAGAGAGAGAAAGTGTATTTGCTGCCAGAAAAGTATAAATGATGGTAGAGGTCATGTATATATAGGTTGGAGGTATGGTCGGTGGTGGGATCCAACCGTGATTGGGTTCACAGTCGTGATCGGGTTTACGGTTGTGATCGGGTTCACGTCCGTGGACACCGGTTAGGCCAGAACTACTGATTTTCTCGGAGAAATCTCGGGTCTTACGTGCGATTATGGGTCCGACTCATATATAAAATTTTACCATAAAACTAAATGGTTTTCCAAATCATTGGAATTCAGACGAAACTTAAATAAAATACAATATTTATTTAACGGAAATCGTCTAACGGTGATAGAAAAAGATTTGGGTTGTCACACTTTTAAATGAGTGACAATAGAAGAATTGTTACAAGATGTGGTAAAAGACATGAAGATAATAAATGCCCTTTTAGACTTTATGTAGCTTGGATGTAAAGTGAGAGAACCTTCCAGATTAAGGCAATGAATTTCAAGCATCTTTGCTCTGGTGTGTTTAAATTTGGGTCTATTGTTACCCCGGAATGGATTGGAATACAATATGTTACTGAGATAGCAAATTAACCTAAAGTTAAACTTAGGGAGATGATCAGCGACATCAAACAAAGGTATAGATGTGTGGTATCTATAGGAAAGGTTAGAAGGGCAAAACAGTGGGCAAAAGAACTGACTGAGAGTAAATTAAATAAACATTATGCATGAATTTGGGATTATGCCCAAGAGTTGTTGAGATCAAACCCTAGGTCTACATGCAAAGTTGGTGTTACTAACAATCCAGATGATAAGAATTATTTTAAAAGGTTTTACATCTGTTTCAAATCTTTAAGTGTTTGTTGGAAAATAGGGTGTAGGGAGGTAATAAGGTTGGATGGGTGTTTCCTAAAGGGTCAGGTAAAAAGTGAATTAATCATAGCCATAGGTAGAGATGCTAATAACCAGGTGTTCCCAATAGCTTTGGTTGTTGTTGATGTGGAAAACAATGATAATTGGACCTGGTTTCTGGAGCTTCTGAAGGATGATATTGACCTTGGTACTGGTGTAGATTTGGTTGTTATTTATGATCAACATAAAGTAAGTTCTCTTATAATCATAGTGTATTTCATTTTGGTTATTTCAATATGGTTATAAATGCTAAGATAATATGTTTGTTCATAGGGTTTGCTTGAATATGTTAAGGTTATTTTGCCACATGTGGAGCATAGGCAATGTGCTAGACACATTTATGCAAATTTTGATAAAGCTTTCTCTGGATTGGAGTTTAAGAAGTTGTTTTGGGCTTGTGCAATGAGTTATGTTAAAGGTGACTTCTTGAGAAACATGGAAAAAATAAAGACTATAAGCCCTAGTGCATATGGGTATCTAATGTCAAAAGAACCCAAACCATGGTGCAGAGCTTACATGAGTGTAGGGTTTGCTTGTAAGGCAGTGGATAATGGTATTTCAGAGTGTTTCAACTCCATAATTATAGAAGGTAGGAAAAAACCTTTGATTACAATGCTTGAAGAGATGAGGATATACATCATGGATAGGTTTTCCTTTAAGAAGATGGATCTTTTGGGAAAGAACTTTAGGTAAGACACAAAATAATTTTTTCTTTTTCTAACTATCATTACAATTGATATATAATAACTAATACATACTCTTTTGTCTTCATGTGGGCTTTGGTTATTAGTGCATAGCCTAGGAAATTTATTTTAAGTGAGAAGAGCATGTGCTAGTTACAAGGTAGATTTGGATGGTAGGGTTTGTTCTTGCAGATTATGGGATTTTTCTGGAATCCCTTGTGTCCATGCCATAGCAGCCATTAAGTATATCCATCAAACTCCATATGGATATATTAGTGACTATTTTTCAGTGAATAAGTTCAAGGATTGCTACTCTATAAACATCAGTCTTGTGAATGGGAGTAATATGTGGCCTCTAACTGGATACAACAAGCCTTTTCCACCTGTTGGTAGGAAAATTCCTGGTAGGCCCAAAACCAAGAGAAGGAGGAATGCAAGTGATAAAGATAGTAAGTTTAGTTCCACTTCAAGGGTGAAACCCCTAAGGACAGTAAGATGTGCTAATTGTCTTAAGTATGGGCATAATAAAAAAGGTTGCAAGAATGAAAAAGTGATACCAATTCCTATGCCACCAAAGAAGATTAGGAGGCCTAAGAAAGGTGATGTAGTTGGATCCAATCCACATGTTTCTATATCTAATCAACATGCCACTCAACCATCTGTGACATCAACTATACCCACTCAACCTAGTCAACAAGCAAGTCAACAAGACGATTTACGTGCTTCAAGTTCTAACACTGGCAAGAAAATGAGGAAATTAGGTTTAATAGGCCTAAGTTTCAGAGTTGGTGGCATTGCATATGTGGGTAGTCATTCAAGTGAAGTAACTGTTCCAGGTGTTAGAAGGAAGAAATTGGGTGTAAGAAGGCCAAATCATAGGAAGTCAACAACCAAATTTCAGGATGGTGTCAACAACCAAGAGCCAGTTGTTAATGATATTCCAAATGATGTTGCTCAAGCTCATGCTGTTAATGATATTCCTTTGGTGAATGAGGTGATAGAAGAGGAAAACATTGAGGTGCTAGTGAAGGTGCCAGAGCCAATTGTTAATGAAGCTAATTTGGTATATAACCAAGTTCCAATTTTTAATGATATTCCAAACAATGTTGCTCAAGCTCATGTTGTTAATGATGTTCCTTTGGTGAATGAGGTGATATAAGAGGAAGATGACATTATGGTGCTAGAAGAAGAAGAAATTAATGTTCCAGTAAAGGTTGCCGAAGATCTAAAACATAGTCTTGATGAAGTTGGAGATGCAATTGATCAAATTCTTGGTTCTGGAAATGCATCAAATGCATCTAATGTTCCATTGGCCAATGAAGGTGGTGCAGAACCTGAATTCATTAAAGGACATACATCAGATGTTCTTCCAGACAAAATCAAGATAAGTGTTGAAGGAATAGCAGGTTTACTTGAAGCAAGATATTCCATGGCTGAAACTGAAAGCATGGGGAGTGTGGAAATTGAACTTGATGACACTTCACTAGTTGAGGTGGTAATTTGTTAACCTTGTAATTTTATATATATGTTTTTCCCATTTATATAGGTTTGTTATTTCTTGCATCGGGACTTAAATGAGGATGAGTCTGATGTTGATGAAGGTGAAACTGACTTTATAAATGATGTTCTAATAGATGAAGGTAAAGGTGTTAACAATCAAGATGATGGTGATGTGATTGAATGTGAAGGTGTTGAAAATCAAGATAATGGTGATGTGATTGAAGGTGAAGGTGAAGTTGTTAATGATGGAAATGAGGTTGCTAATGATGGGAATGAGGCTGATGATAAAGGCTATCTGATATTGACTAAGACAAGGAAAAGAAAGCCATCAAAGAGGATCACTAAACTAAAGCTTAAAAAGGTAGTTTTTTTATAAAGATGGGGGTGGTTCCACATGTACAAATCCAATAAATCTGGAGTAGTTAGTTATGTATATGGGGGATTTCGGTGGGGATGGTATACATGGTCATTTGCATAGGAATCCCTTTTTGGTACATTTTGTACATCTTAGTTTATACACACACTAAGTGTAACACCCCGACTCCAAGGTATAAGTTTAAAGCATTGTGTACATGTTTATGGAACTACTTGATGAGTTGGTTTCCCCCAACTCGTCGTGTAGAGGCGGGTTAGACCGCATAGATTATTGGATCTACTCGACGAGTCGGAGGACCTGGACTCGACGAGTAGGAGCTGGAAGATGAAACCCTAATTTTTAGGGTTTGCACCCTATTTAAAGGACCTTAAGTCCTTACCTCCAATCCCTTACAACCTCTTGACGGCCAGAAGAAACCCTAATCAGTCTAGATCTTGTTCTTGAGTGTTTGTGAGATTTAAAGAGTGATTTGGTGCATTTTGTGAAGAAGGTTTGGAGCT
This sequence comes from Lactuca saligna, assembly GCF_052625555.1. Lineage (NCBI taxonomy): Eukaryota > Viridiplantae > Streptophyta > Magnoliopsida > Asterales > Asteraceae > Lactuca > Lactuca saligna. The sequence continues at coordinate 257,226,396 of NC_136421.1, forward strand.
TAAGGAGCTTGGAGAAAAGAAGAGTTTGTGAATCTGACTCTATCTCATTTTAGCATCATTTGGAAGGTAACAATTCATTACCTTGACTTCTCCCTAGCTAGATCTCTCCATGCTTAATTTTAGGGCCATTTTTAGCATATATGTGAGCCATTTCGGGTATTAGCCATGATTTGAAGTTCCAACTTCAAATCTGGACTCCTCCAGGTCTCAAACTCATAAAGTTATCAACTTAATCTCGTACGAACCTCTCACTATGCCCTAAACCTCATTCTAGACTTGGTTTTTAGTGTTCTAAGCCTTTAAGACATTGCATGCACGTAAAGTTTGCAACTTTACGTGGAATATGTGCCTTAGGAAGTTGGATCTACGATTTGGAGCTCTAGGGTAGCTTCAAAATGTCTGAATGAGAAATAGACTGATGGGACTCAACGAGTTGCATGGTCAACTCGGCGAGTTCGATGAAGATTAGCCGTTGTGGGTATCTGCATGAACTCGACGATTCAGCAAGACGACTCGACGAGTCAGTTAGGGCTTTCCCGACTTTTGGAAACACATAGACTCAACGAGTTATATGGGAACTCGGTGAGTCAACTAGGATATTCACGATTTCTCGAGTTCTGGAAGGACTTGACGAGTTAGCGAGCTGCACTCGACGAGTTGGGTCAACATGGACTGTTGACCTTGATCGTTGACTTTGACTTTGACCAAGGGTTGACCAGTTTGACTTCTGGTGGTATTTTGGTAGTTTATGAACTTATGGAATTTGCTCATTTGTGGATGTAGGTATTGGTGTTGGATCTGTATTTGGAGGAGATTGATACTATCATTCTGAGCTACTTGAGAGGTGAGTTGTCCTCACTATGCTAACAGGGTCGAAGGGATTATGGTATGATATGATTATTGATTTACATCTTGGTAGTTAAGATGGTGATATGCTTAGTGACCTGGTTAGGTCAGTATCCTGGTATATAGGATGATGCTATGTTAGTGACCGGTTAGGTCTGTATCCTGGTTATAGGATGTTGATTAGTGATCTGTTAGATCGGTTTGACTGTTATATATGCTAGCATATGATATTTATATGCACATGATTGTTTGATTGGGGTTGGGTTGAAGCGGTCCTGCTTTGTGCTGGAGGCCAACATGCCCAGGGCGGTCTGGATAGATTGAAGGCCCTATGAGGCGGTCCAGTCAAGCCAAAGGCCCGGCGAGTGGTCCGGATAGGTTGTAGGCCCTGAAAGGTGGTCCAAACGTGCCGAAGGCTCAGAGAACGGTCCAGATAGACTGAAGGCCTGCGAGGCGGTCCAGTCAGGCTGAAGGCTCATTATGCATGCTATTTGTTTATATGATTATGATTATGATTGTATAGCATCGGTATTTTGGGGAAACTCACTAAACTTCGAGCCTATAGTTGTTGATTATGTTTCAGGTACTTTTGATGATTGCGGGAAGGCGAAGGCATGATCGTGCACCTCTTTATATTTTCATGATTTGATTCTGGGATACCCTGACACTAAACTATTTTGAAAACAATTTTTGTAATAATTATTGGTTTTGAAATGTTTTAAAAGGTTTAAATTTGGCATAGTTTTATGGAGGTTACAAGTTGGTATCAAAGCCTTGGTTTGAGTGAATTTGAGGAAACACTCGTGTGCCTCAAGTATCGAACTAAGGACAAGATTTTAAAATGATTTTTTAAAATTGGTTTTCAAAATACTAAAGGAGGATGCAAGTGTACAATCAGTTGGAGCACGCGAATAGACCCCAAAATACCTTACGGATTATCTGATTTTGTGATATGTTAGAACAGCATGCTAGTACTAGGCTAGGAATCTTCAGGAATTGCATTATAGAATTGCCTGATTATATGATGCCTGGTAGCCTAGGGTTTTTCATTATATGAAATTGACATCATTATTGTAGTTGCTTAGTGTATGCATCACGGACGTAAATAATTAAGATCTTATAGCCTGAGAATGTTTGTTTTAGCTTTATTTCCTATTCCTTGTCTGGTTGTGGGCTTACAAAAGAACCGAGTATTCGAAAGTCTATAGGATCCAGCGTTATGTATGGCTAGCATACACGAGTGTTGTAGGGTTGGTGGAAGTTTCATGGGTAGGTTGTGCGAGGTCAGTAGGCCAGTCTGAAATATTTAGCATTCATCGAGGAGTGAGGATAGAGTGCTCGCTATGTTTATATATATTGTTAGGGTGTTATGGTGATACTTGAGATAACTATGGGTTGGTGTGGAAGGTAGTATGGGTCCGTACTACTGAACGCATAGGACCCATACGCATAGCGAGGAAGCCACAACCCCTAGGGTTTAGTGTGGAGTTGGTTCCCCATTATTTATACAAATTATCTGATATTTTCCTGGTATATTTTTAGTATGGTGGTTACGAGACACTTTGTGACTGGATCTGGATCAGGATCAGGATTAGGAGATGGTGGTCAGGAGGGACCGGAAGGGTCCGAAGTTGTTGGTCAGATGAAGGCGGGTACAACTGTCGGAGATGTTTGGGTCTTTTAAGACTGTTATGGTTGACGAGCACCATGCATCCCTTGCTGAGACGGTTGTCGCAGCAGCTACATTAGCTGTAACGGCGGCATGAGGAGGAGTCGGTCGAGCATTTCAGTATAGGGACTTCGATAACACGAAGCCCCCTACTTTTGATGGGACTCAGGACCCCATCAAATCCATGAAGTGGATTTCTGACATTGAGGGGTGTTCCTTCACATGTTCATGTCCAACTGACCAGAAGTTTAGATGTGCCCTGAACCTACCGAGGTCCGAAGCAAAGGACTGGTGGAGGTTGATGACTGGGTCGTATTCAGATGACCAAAGAGTTGTGGTTACTTGGGAGCAGTTCAGGGATATGTTTCGCGCTAGATACATCCCATGGGTCGAGTGGAAACGGCTAGCTCAGGAGTTCTTGGAGTTAAGACAGGATGGTGAGACGGTGATGGAGATCACCTGTATGTTCACGGAGAGGGCGATGTTCTTCCCGGAGTTTGCTTATGAGCAGACTCAGATGATATGTTATATGAGCATGCTCAAGACTGAAATCCGTCAGTTTGTGGCGATCCAACATTGTGATACGCTTCTGGAGTTACAGGAGGCCGCTAGGCGGCATGAGTTAGAGATTGAGTTACAGTTGAGGGAGCAGCGGCAGGCCCTGACACAGTCACAGTCGGCGCCAAAGCGGTCTAAGACCGCTGATTCTAGGTCAGGGGACAGCAGGGCCGCACTTGTGGCAAGTGCGGGAAGGGTCATTTGGGGTTTGTAGATTGAGCAGTGTGTGCCATAAATGCAGCAAAGAGGGGAATTTTGCGAAGGAGTGTCTCCAGACAGCCCCGATTAAAGATATGAGGATCTGTTACCACTTTCATCAGGTTGGTCACGTGAAGACCAACTGTCCGCAGCTCGCTGCCAGGCCGGCGCAGGCTCAAGCGCCGGCTACACTGAAGATTATTGACGAGAGGTAGGGTAAAGCGGAACCCCAGAGTAGAGGTGGCAATGGGTCGACCTGGGTTGGGTTCGGATTCACCCATTTAATTACTGGGTTGAAAATGGCAACCCAACCCAACCTGTTTATTTAAATGGATTAAAATTTCCAACCTAACCCATCCTTTTAGATAAATGGGTTGTCACTGGGTTGACCTGTTTATATAGTTTCGGACCCAACATATTAAATAAATGGGTTAAACTTGAGTTCACCCATTTAAAATCAATTAAATAAATTATATAATTAAATATTATACCACTTAAATTCCAAAACGTAAATAAAACTTCATAATTATGACAAAAGCACAATCGTAATTCATAAATAGAAATAAATTGTTCAAATAACATTAAAAATGTTTAGTTTCATAGTGAATTTGGAGAGTGACTAGCATTATCGGCACTAAAAAATGGATGGAAATTAGGATTGAATTTTATTAAACATAGATAATAATAATAATGCAACATTGTAATTTACAAATTAATACTTTGATTAATACATGACAATATTCAAATAATATTAATTTATATATATATATATATATATATATATATATATATATATTAAAGTTAAGTGGCTTGACGAGTTGATAATTTATACCCAACCAAACCTATTTAATTAAGTGGGATATACGGGTTGACCCATTTAAGTTATATGGGTTGAAAATCATAACCCAACCTGCTAATTTTGTGTTGGGTTCGGGTTGGGTTGGCAGGTTGGGTTGATTTTTGCCAGCTCTACCCCCGAGGGTTCAGTGACACGCCTTCTAGCTTACAGGAGAGGAGGCCAGGGTAGCACCAGACGTGGTGGTTGGTATGTTTCTATCCCTTGTCTTATTGATTATATATGTTTTATTCTTATATGTTTGCACCTGTGGTTAGGTACCTTTTTAGTGAAGTCGTTAACCTTACCTGCCTTGGTATTATTTGACATGGGGGAGAGTCGGTCTTTTGTCTCTCAGACATTTAGTAGGGAGTTCAGTGTGCCAATAGGAGAGCTAGAGTGACCGTTACGAGTCTCTATCGCCAACAAACATGGAGTTTCCGCTTCTTCAGTCTATAGGGGATATGTGTTGGAGATCTTTTGGGTGTCTTTTTCGATAGACTTGATTCTGGTTCCCATGGGGGATGAGTGTGTGATCGTAGGTATGGACTAGCTTAGTCGCTTCGGTGCCATGATCGACTATGAGGGTCGGCAAGTGGTGGTTCGAATCCCAAGTGGAGGAGAACTGATTGTCTATGGCGAGGGCACCAGATTAGGATACGGGTTTTGCTCCGTTACAGTATATTCATCATGAGTGTGTGGTTTATCTAGTGTATAAGGTGGATACATAGGTCAAGGATCATATTTCAGTTTCAAAGGTTCTGGTAGTTAGGGAGTTTGCGGATGTTTTTTTGGATAAGGTGTCTAAGTCCATAACTTATTTGGTATATACTTGACCCGACCCAGCATGGTCCATTTGGGTTGCATTTCATCCAAACTGTTTATGGATAATTTTATGAGAGTTTACACATATTATTATTAATATATTATAAGTTATAATATATTAATATGAAGTCATGTTATTTAATTAGTCTTAGTCTTAAATTAATTATAAATTAATTTAAAGATTAAAAGGAAGACTAATTAGATTGTGGGCTATTGATTTTATATGGTGTGGGCTAACACCCATTTGTTAATGGGCTAGGCTTGTATGGAAGTCCATGGGTGATCCATGGAGCTTTTAACCCATGGATCCTTGGAAAAGGAAAGGTCATGGGTTATTAGGGTTTCACCCTAATCATGTACACTATATAAGCATGCTTATGTTGCATGAAATAGCCACTAGTGTGTGTGTTTGTGTGTGGCCGAAAATTGTAGTGTGTATACACTCTCTCAAAGTTTTCCAAGAGTTTGTGGTGATTTGTGATTCCATTTGAGGCATTCACACTGTTGGTGCTTGGCCCTCAAACTCCTTAAGAATCAAACTCATCAAAAAGGTATGTAATCTCATCTAATTACTTTATGTTTAAAAGTACCCCATGTCATGTTAGATAGGTTATGAACCTTGGAAAATTATTATTTTGCATGTATTTAGACAAACATAGATCCAATGTTTATTAGGGTTGCATGCACACTTACGAAGTGTTAGATTGCTCAAAACCCAACAGTGGTATCAGATCCTAGGCTTGCTTGTTTGATACTTGATGCAAAATAGTGAAAAAAGTCGAAATTTCTGCTGTCTGCATGATGGACTCACCAAGTCCATGGGGGGAATCCTAGATTCCAAGGCAAAGTTCAACCTACTCGGCGAGTAGGTTCGTGCACTCGGCGAGTAGAAGGTTCAAAATGCAGATTTTCGACTTTTGTTGTTGGAAATGGACTAGAAACTTTACCCCAAACTGTTTTGATGTTTTAAAACTTATTTTAGTTGGTGTAATGGTTGTTCTAATCCATTTACAATAGCATATATCAAAATTTCATGCTTTGTATGTGTTCATATAATTTTTTGAAACTTTGATAATCATGTTCATGTTCTTATGAATTTAGAAGATGATAGGAATTATTTGTTGAATTGTTTAGGATTAATTCTTTATCATTTATGTGGTTTGATGGAGTCCATAATTTGTCCTCAAGTTATGGATATCCAAAGGTCACATTTCTTTAACACACATTGAAAACCCATAAGTTACATAAAATGAAGAGTCTTCATTTTATGAACCTTTAATTTATCAGTTATGAAATGAAAATTTTGAAGAGTTACAAAACTTGTCCTCAAGTTTTGGAATTTGGAAAAGTTTCACACACTTTAATAAACTTTAATTCCAACACTTAGAATTTTAAAAGTTAAAATTCAACACTTATACTATTTATAACATTAATGGTTAATTATATATATATATATATATATATATATATATATATATATATATATATATATAAGAACAAGTCGTTTTACCGTTAGTAGGCCTCATTCACGAAGCCGGTCTATAAAGTGGGTATAAGGTTGTTGCCTATAAAATGGTGACTTAATGGGTGTATACTCTCACCCACCGCTTGCTTGACTGGTGGAGGGTCGTTAGTCGAACGGGTAAGATAAAGAATTATAAATTCTCATTAAGTATGATGAATATTATAAAGTAACTAAATCTTTTATTTAATTCCCAATCTTAGTTACTTTAGGAAAAATGTGAACATGGTGCTAATCCATGGAATTCACACTTTGTACCTTACCAAGTGTTGGTGGAGCATGTGTGGTTAAACAGCACACTAACTTGGACTAGTAAGGATCACGAAGGGTGAATTAATGTTTGTCATAGATCAATGGAGCGTGTATGGTTAACCGACACATTGATTAGGTGATACCGAGTCAAAAAACTTGAAGGGCACAATCGAGATTGAAACATGCCATTGAAAAGTTCAATGAATCTCAAAAGAATCTAGGAATTTCAAATCCAATTAAAACCTAATAAATCATTTCGTTTTCATGGTGGAAATTGGTGAATCGTCATTCATCTACCTTTCAAATATATTATTACTTAGATTACGACATCCCTCTTCTAAGTATAATATATAGTGATTGGATCCTAGCCTTAATATTACATTTGGGTGTCTTATTAAGGACTCTATATATCTAATCTAAACTTAATTTCTTCTTTCAGATGTCTTCCAACACTAATGCTTCGGGCTCTAACCCAACTGGTTCTTTCTCCCTCATGAATCTTTGTGGGAGAGTCATCTTTGATGGTTCCAACTTCATGGACTGGATAAGGAACATCAGGATGGTAACTCGTTATGAGGACAAGGAATATGTCCTCGATAAGGAGTTTAAAGAGCTTGATGAGTCTACTGCTACTCCTGAGGAGATCGCTGAATTCAGGACACATGACAGAGATGCTACTAAGGTGGCATGCATCATGATGGCCATGATGACAGCCGAGCTGCAAAAGTCCTATGAGGACTTCTACCCTTTTGAGATGCACCAAGACCTGATGGAAAGGTACCATCAGAGTGCTCGTCAAGAGCGGTATGAAATAATCTCCTCCATAATAACAACCCGCATGAAGGATGGTGAATCCGTCACGGCCCACATGCAAAAGATGCAAAGGTATGTGGACCGTTTGCTGAAGCTGAATGCAAACTTCCATGAGGAGTTGGCAATTGACATCATTTTGCACTCCTTACCTTCTTGTTATGAACATTTTTGTATGACATATCATATGAACAAGGAGGAAGTTACCCTTAGCAAGCTTCAAGGACTCTTGAAGACCGCTGAAACCGGTCTTAAGGGCAAGTCAGTTGTTACCTCTACTACTCCTACTCCAACATCTACCCCTGTTTTGGCTATCGGGCAAGGAAAAGGGAAAAAGATGAAGCATCCTTCGAAGGGTACCAAGGGAAAGTCTCTTGAAGGCTCCACATCAAGGACCAAGAGCGGTTCTGCCATTCCTTCTGCCATTCCCAAGGATGCTGATTGCTACTATTGCCAGGACAAGGGGCACTGGAAGCGAAACTGCTCTAAATACTTGTAGGATCTGAAGGATGGGAAAGTAAAACCCACCCACGCAGGTATTTACACAATATTGTCTAATAACTCACCATATTCTAACTCTTGGGGGCTTGATATAGGATGTGGTATTCACATATGTTCTGATTTGCAGGGCCTAAGAAGAAGTTAGGATGTGGAGCACGGGAAGATAAACTTGATCATGGGGAATAGGAAGGCTTCACCTATTTCCAAGATTGGAGTTTATACTTTGTTGCTGAATAATGGGTTAAAATTAGATTTGAATAAATGTGTGTACTCATCTGAAATGGCGAGGAATATTATTTCCTTTCATGCTTTGTACAAACAAGGTTTTACCTTTTCGTTTGATAATGAATGTGGTGGTATTAATGCTTTCTTTAAAATGTGTTTTATTTTAAAACATTACCTCGTGATGGTGTGTATGAAACTGTGTCGATTGTAGACAACTTAGGAAATAATGTGTTGTATATTGATTCTTCTACTAGCCTAGATAAAGCATCATTGTGGCATTGTCGTCTTGGACATGTAAACAAGAAACGCATAGGCCAATTCCAAAAGAGTGGAGTCTTGGAATCATTCGACCTTAAATCGGATGATAGTTGTGAATCTTGTCTACTTGGAAAGATGACAAAATCACCCTTCACTGGATCTTGTGAAAGGGGTGAGGGTTTGTTGGACCTAATACATACTGATGTATGTGGACCATTCAAAACCGCCACAAGGGATGCTAATCGGTATTATGTGACTTTTATTGATGATTTTAGTAGCTATAGGTATGTCTACTTAATCAAACATAAGTCAGAAACCTTTGAAAGGTTTAAGGAATTCAAACAGGAAGGAGAAAATCAATTGGGCAGGAACATTAAGATGCTTCGATCCGATCGAGGTGGTGAGTATCTTAGTACCGAGTTCCTTGACTATCTTAAGGAGTGTGGGATTGTCTCACAATTGACTCCTCCCAGGACACCACAGCTAAATGGTGTAGCTGAGAGGCGTAATCAAACCTTGTTAGACATGGTTCGCTCCCTGATGAGTCGAGTTTTGCTACCAATCTCTTTTTGGGGGTATGCCTTAGAGACTGTCGCCCATATCCTCAATCTAGTCCCTACAAAGAAGGTTACCAAAACACCTCATGAAATGTGGACTGGGAAGGTTCCCAATTTGGACCACATCAAAATTTGGGGTTGCGAAGCTTTCGTGAGGCGTGAAATTCATGATAAGCTCGAACCCCGAAGCGAACGGTGTATTTTCATCAGCTACCCACAGAAATCCTTCGGTTACCTCTTCTACAGACCCAGTGAGAATGTGGCCTTTGTAGCACGAAGAGGGGTATTTCGTGAGAGAGAATTTATAAGCCAAGGAGATAGTGGGAGGCAAATTGATCTTGAAGAAATTCAAGAATCAATTGGTGAAGGAACCTCAAACACTAGCAATCAACATGAGGAGGAAACTCCTGTTAAGCCAGCTGACGAGACTGTACCTCCGAGGCGTTCCACACGGGTTAGGAACACACCTGCGTTTTATTATGGTTTTCATATTACTACGGAAGGTGATACATTTATCAGTGATAGTACATTGGTAAATTTGGATGAACCTAGCAGTGTTAAGGAAGCCATGGCAGGCCCGGAGTCTGCTAAATGGAAGGAGGCTATGGACAGCAAGATACAGTCCATGTATGACAATCAAGTTTGGAACTTCGTTGACAATGTACCAGGCTGTAAAACAGTCGGGTGCAAATGGATCTTCAAGAAGAAGACTGACATGGAAGGAAAAGTGCATACTTATAAGGCTTGACTGGTTACGAAGGGTTTTACTCAAACTCAGGGTACTGATTATGATGAAACCTTCTCGCCAGTAGCAAAGATTAAGTCTATTAGAGCTATGCTAGTGATATGTGCATATTTAGTGTGTATTAAGTACAGTTTTTTATTCATATATTAGCTAAATTATCGCATATTATGGACAAAAGGTACTTAAAAGTGTTAAATTATGTTTTTCAGTCCAAAGATGAAGCTCGGAAGCAAAAGGAAGCAGGAGAAGCGGTTAGGAGCTTGAGAGTGGAATGAAGAAGAAAAAAACTAAAAAAAGGCTTCTACTCGTCGAGTCATATAGCCTACTCGACGAGTCCGGTCTAGGAATCAGAAGGATAATGATTCGGAATTCCAGATAGTTATCGCAATATGGGGAATGTGAGAGGGACTCGACGAGTCGGTACTTAAAAGTGTTAAATTATGTTTTTCAGTCCAAAGATGAAGCTCGGAAGCAAAAGCAAGCAGGAGATGCGGTTAGGAGCTTGAGAGTGGAATGAAGAAGAAAAACACTAAAAGAAGGCTTCTACTCATCGAGTCATATAGCCTACTCGACGAGTCCGGTCGAGGAATCAGAAGGATAATGATTCGGAATTCCAGATAGTTATCGCAATATGGGTAATGTGAGAGGGACTCGACGAGTCACCACTTGACTCGACGAGTCGGATAGCTTATTTAAAGATAACTCTACAGATCGATTGAGGGGAATTCTGGGACGATTCAGAAGTGCTTTGCTGCGATAAAGAAGCCAGAAGAACCCTAGAAGTCGACAAAGAAAGCTAGAATTCAATTCCGAAAGTAATTAAGACACAATTTCATCATTCTACTTATTCTTTTGTTTTGTCAATATGATTAAGCAACTTGAACTTGTTTGTTTGCTGTTATTTACTTTAATTATGAACTAAAATCTTTAGACTTTTGTTTGGGGATACAAAGTTGACAATATGGTTTGATTGATTGGTAGGATTAATTCCAAGTTGGTGAATTTTTGTTATTTTAGCTTGCTAAAGAACCTTGTGTATGAATAATAATTAATTTTCTGTTAATAGGAAGATAATTGATTAGCATGAACATCTATTGATTATTGACCTCATATGATATGTGACCACTATACTATATGTCTAAGATTAATGAATATGAAACTAGAATTAATAAGAAAATTGAGTAAATTCATGTGCAAGCTTGTAAGATGACCATCAAACAAGAGGTTAATTAAGAATAATAAATTAATTAGCTATTGCAAGTCTAACATAACCCGAATAATTAATCTAGTAAATATAATTAAATTAAGCAATTGGCCACTGTTTGAGTTAGTTTATTTTCTAAGGATTAGGGTAGTGGACATGAACCTAATCACTTGAAACGGTAACCAACAAAAGAATTAATCCATTGCACTATTACCTTAAAATCAACCATAGAGTTAACCGAGTTAAACTAAACAGAAGTTCCTTTCCAATTATTGAATCTAGTTAAATTGTTATTTTATAGTCTTAAATTAGTTATAGTTAGTAAGTTTCTAGTCTTGTAAAACTAGAGAAAAACCCTTATTTCTTAATCAACTTAGATAAAATTAGTTTTTAATTTAATTTGTTGTTCCCTGTGTTCGATACCCTGCTTATTTAGCTATACCACAATTGATAGGTTCACTGCCTTTTGTGTGTTATTTGATAATTAAAGTAGGATTAAAACTAAGTGAGTTTTACACACATCAAGTTTTTGGCGCCGTTGCCGGGGAACGATTCTAAAATTAGCATTAAAATCCTAATTCAATCGATCCTTTGTGTAAGATTCATCTTACACAAAGTTAATTTCTGTTTAAGTCTTTAGGTATTTAAAAAAAAAAAAAAAAAAAAAAAAAAAAAAAAAAAAAAAAAAAAACTGATTTTACCTTGGACTCGCCGAGTGCATTCGCCCAGACTCGGCGAGTACGATGCTGAATCAGGTTTAATTTCCTTTTGTTCTTTTTACGCGTTTTTGTTTTGTTTACAGTTGGTTCGTGACCCGAGGATCTGATACGCCTCTGGTTCCCCCTCTTGAAGATCCGGAAACCGCATTAAGAAGAAACAAAGGCAAAACCGTTGGAGAAACCGCTTCTTCAAAGAACTCACCACTCAAAAACCTCAAATCCGTTTTTAGTAAGAAAAGGAGCAGCAAATCAGGAGCATCCAGTGCATCGTTGACAATCGAAGACCCGATTCAAAAAGACACCGAGTACGAGACCGAGGAAGAAAACGAGCCCACATACGAGCACACATCCGAGTTTGAAGACGATTTAGCCACCGCTATGGCTAATATTGACGAGATCCCCATGGGGGAATGGAAGAAAAGGATGCGTGATGACACCGGCCCAGGACTTGTGCAACCCGCAATTCCCGCTACCGCTACTTTTGAACTAAAGGCCATATTCTCGCTCAACTCAAGGAGATCCCTTTTCACGGGAGAGATCATGAAGACGCCTATAAGCACTTGGATGAAGTAAATGATGTGGCAGATTACTTCAATGTACCCAATGTGCCCCGCGAGATCCAGCTTCTTCGCATGCTTCCTGTCACATTTAAAGGAGCTGCAAAAGATTGGTTAAAGTCACTCCCTCCCGGATCGGTCACCACATGGGCCAAGATGAAAGAAGAGTTCATAGATCATTTTTGCCTACCTTCCAAGATATCCAAGCTAAAGAAAGCCATTGCCAACTTTGAGCAACAACCCGGAGAATCTCTTTATGAAGCTTGGGAAAGATACAAGAGCCTACTTAGAAATTGCCCCCACCATGATCTTAATAGCCAACAAGAGGTCTCCATCTTTTATGATGGAGTTAATGTCACCACAAGGCAACTACTCGATTCACAAGGCCCGCTCACCCGAAAGCCACCTCCGGAAATAAAGGAATTAATTGAAGAATTCTCCAAGCACTCTAGAGAATACCACAATCCGAGGAATGAAGTGAGTCGTGGAGCAGTAAACTCGGTGAACGATGGCATGGCGGCGGTAATAGCTAAACTCGATAGCCTAGACCGAAGAATGACGAAAATGGATCAAACGATCCATGCTATTAGGGTAGGATGCGAAAATTATGGCGGCCCCCATCTTACCAAGGATTGTGATCGAGACGAAAATGGAAATAAAAAGGCTCAAGTATTCTATTCCAGTGGCGATAGATACGATGAAGACTGGAGGAAACCGAAGAAGGAATGGCTCCCATATGAAGAGTATAAAAAGGCTAAGGAGGAGAAATACAAATAGAGGGAGAGGGGATTTTATCAAAAGGAAGAGCCGGTGATAGAAAAGAAGGCAAATTTAGAAGATATGCTTACAAGGTTCATAACCGCCTCCGAGAAAACACACAATGACCACAATGTAGCAATGCAAGAAACCAGAAACATGTTGAGGAATTAGCAAGCATCCATTCTCAACATTGAGAAACAGCTGGGACAGCTTGCACATCAAGTGAATGAAAGAAGACCGGGCCAACTTCCGAGCAACACCGAACCCAATCCAAGAATGGAGAACGTGAGCGTAATAACCTCCAGCAGTGAAGAAGAATTTACAGAAGCACTAAGGATCTCCAAGAAGAAGGAAGAAAAGGTAGAAGAATCGGAGCCAGCCAAACCCGACCCGACTCGCCGAGTCACTCCAATGGACTCGACGAGTCCAGGCGAAATTGAAAAACCTGCCATTTCTTCGAAACCTTATAAGCCTCCACTGCCATACCCAACCAAAGCCATGCCTGCAGAAAAAGTAGAAGCATACAGAACCTTCATGAATCATGTTAACGCTCTACAAGTTAATGTGCCATTTGTGGAAACAATACTTCAAACGCCTAAATACTTCAACTTGCTTAAGGGCCTTTTTGCTGCTAGGAAGGATTTGGCTGAAGTCGCAGAAGTCTTGATGAATGAGCTACCTAAAAAGAAGGGTGGTCCAGGAAATATTGTGCTTTCGTGCCAATTTGGTAATAAGGTCTTCACACAAGCATTAGCTGACTCGGGGGCAAGCATCAATATGATGCCTTTGTCATTCTATAAGAAGTTGAATCTACCAGAACCAAAACCGGTGAATATGAAGATCCATTTGGTGGACAAGACAATAATCCATCCAAAAGGCGTTTGTGAAGATCTCCTTATAAAAGTTGACAAGTTTATTTTCCCAGTAGACTTCGTGGTTGTTGATATGGAAGAAGACCCCGAAATTCCAATTATTTTGGGGAGATCTTTCTTGAACACCGCATGTGCTTTAATAGATATATGTGAGTCTACATTGACATTAAGAGTGGGTGATGAGGCTATGACATTTAAAGCTATTCCAGAAATCAAGCAAGAAGAGGAAAAGATTGATGAAGTCTCAATGATCCAATTGGATGATGAGATATTAGAACAAGAGCTTGCACGTTTGCTAAAAGAAGACCCAAGCAAGTTTGTGATACACTCTGAAGAAGAAGGAGATGTTAACAAGGACTTGGATAAATTAGAAAAGCTACTGGAAGGAGCCCACTCAGAAAAAAACCAAGATTTTATGGAATTCGTACCGACTCGCCGAGTCACTTTAATGGACTCGACGAGTCCAGTCGATTTGGAGAAACACTTGGCCGACTTAGATCTGCATGTTACTAGTTCTTCACATACCTTCGATTTCGATAATATACAGGATTCTTTAGAAGAACAAACAGCAGAAGGAGGAAAGGAAAGGAAAGTTCAATACACTGATGTAGCATGTGTTGATACGGTTCATTTCGAGGAAGGGTTAAGCACTGGAACGAACGAAGAGATAAAGGAAAGGAGGAAGGAAGCTAATCGCCTATTCACTACTAAACCTAAACCACGGACCATTATGAAATGTGAAGTTATTAAATTTAAAGAGAAGGAGGTTCAAGAGACGGTGAAAAAGAAGGGGGTAAAGAAGAAAAAGAGGAAAAGGGAAGCCCAAGCAGCTGAAGATGAGGCAATGAAAAGGAAAAGAGATGCATTAAAAAGGGCTTACAAGAAAAAGATCCACGCTTACAAGACCAAGTACAAATCACAAAAAGTTAGGCGTGCGTTCCCGATGCTCAAAGATGACAAAACGTAGATGGGAAGGAGTCTAGCTAATGACTCCTCAAAAAGAAGCGCTTGGCGGGAGGCAACCCGTTTTATAGAGTTTGCTTTCTTTTACTTTTTAGTTTTCTTTTTATTTTTATTTTTATTTTCCCTTCGTTTTTTGAATCTTAATCTTCCAAATCATCGGACATGTCTGCTTGAGAGAGTGCATAGGCTAAGTGTGGGGTGAAATGATTTACAATAAATAACAAAATTTTGAAAATTATGCATTTTTTATAAGCGACTCGCCGAGTCTGAACACGACTCGACGAGTCCACATGGATTTCAGAAAAGAATTGACTTCGCGACCAGACTCGCCGAGTCTGACCACGACTCGATGAGTCGGTATTATTTACAGAAAAAAAAATAATTTCGAAATTACTTTTACATTGGGTAAGTAGGGTTTTAACCCTAAGAATCAGTTTTCACAAACCACACTCGTCGGGTGCCGCCATTCTCATTCTCTCTCAAGCATTCATCATTCTTCTTCAAGTTTCTTTCAAATTTCTCAAGCCCAATCCAAAAAGGTAACAAATTTCTTCCTATTTTCTGTTAAGAGCATGATTATAAGACTATCTATGGTAGCAATTGTATGAAAAACCCGTTTTTGAGAAGTACTAAATTTCTAGGGTTTTGATTTCTCATGAATTATGTTGTTTGAATGCTTATTTTGGCCTGAATACATCAATACTAAGTGTTTAGACAAAACCCTTGAAAGAATTTATAGGTTTTATGGTCCAATTTGTAGTGACCCGTCGACTGACTCGTGCAGGTTGCGCGACTCGACGAGTTGGGCCTGGACTCGACGATTCCAGTCGAGTTACAGATAGAAGACAATTTTTAATTATATTCTGTGTTTTCTGGGTTTTGTGTATTTGTTTTGCAGAAATCATGTTCAGAAGGGGACAAACTTCAAGTGGCAACCAAGGGGAGTTTCCATGGCTAAACTTCCCGCAAATTGAGTCCGCTTCAACAATGCGGAAATGGAAGAAGAAGTTATCTGATATCAAGAAGAAGGAGGTTTATGTGCCAAACAGGATTGATTGGGAGTGGCTGCAAAGTGTTCGATATGAGGAGGAATTAGCTCTTTACCTTTTGAAGGAGTTCCAACATGAAGGCGAGACAATGGTCTGTGACGGGTGGAGCCGGGTCTTCCGTATACAAGAGCCGGTTTATTTGGAGCTTTGTTTGGAGTTTTTCTCCACGGTATCTTTTACCGGGGGAGTGGATGTGTATCACCCGGCAAGCTTTAGTTTTTGCCTTGGGGGCGAGTATTGTCAATGCTCGGCGGTGGATCTTGCCTGTCGACTAGGGATCTACGATCAGCCCTTGGTTTCAACAAACATCTTTCGGGCCTTTTTGGCGCAAGCTCATATGGTGTTCCCCGATGGAGTTACAAGCACGGGCTGGTGGAATACCATTGGAAATAAAGTTTACATCCCAAAGTCTGCACAGGAAGGGAGCATCCGATCCCCAACACACCGCCTCATACACCGCCTTATTTCATCCACCATCAATCAAAGAAAAGATGATCACAAGGTTTCCAACCTTGAAGTCTTCTATTTATGGAGCATAATTACACCCGGCGTCTTTTGCAACATTCCTTGGTGTATAGCTTCATATCTTTCGGAGGGTGCGGTCAAAGATCGCAAAACATCTCGTATTAATGGTGGGATGTTTGTCACCCGATTGGCTAACTCATTCGGGTTGATGAACTGCGGTGCATGGAACTTCATGACATTGATCCCTACACCTCCGTTCAATCCCATTCTTTTCTGAAGAGCACGGATAATTGAAGACTATGGTGGTGGCCATTATGCCATCCCGAATGATGACCCCGTTGTTGGTCCCGAAGCACCGGGAAGGAGGGTAAGATCATGAAGAGAGCGGGATGTGGAGGACGAGCCGCCAGTGATTCCGGTTGAGAATGAAGACGTACCAATGGATTGGTACAATGTGGAGATGAGGTGGATGCGGATCAAATGGCGAGGGGGTTGAACTTTAGCAACCAATCTCACATTCGACTTTTTGACCACTTCAATATTCCACATATTGATGGTGGAAATTACCCATTTATTCCATCTTGGGATGAGGTGATTGGTGCGCGACGGAGTGGAGCCGGAGGAAGTGGAGCCGCCAATGATGATGAGGAGGACAAAGATTGATTTTTGTGTTTTAATCGAACAATTTTTTTCTATTTTGTTTTTATTCTTATTTGGTGTGTATGACTTGTTTATGATTTTATTGTGTTTAATGATTGTATGCTTTAGTTATTTTTCAGGATTGGATTAGGATTGCTTGCTTAGGATGCTTTAGAGTTATAGCGAATGGATGTTATCACGAGTGAAAGCGAGTCAAGGAAGCGGAACTTTAACGTCAAAGTGTCGAGTCCGGTCTTAGGGGTATGAGCAATTGAGTCTAATCATGGGGAAGAGTTACAGAAGTTTTTAGAGGCTAAAACAATTGCAAAATGCCAAGTTTTTTTCGTTCAGTGGCCTACTCGTCGAGTGCACTTAGCTGACTCGACGAGTCGCCTTGTATTTCCACATATTCTGAGAAGGCGCGTTGGTACTCAACGAGTCCACCATAAGACTCGACGAGTCGTTCAATTTTTATGCCGACGGACTGCGGATTTGATGCTGATACTTGTACCATTTGCTCACTTATTCTTACATATCTATTCTTGAAGATCTTACACCGATTTCCGCATATTTGGAGCGACCCACACGACACGAGACACCCAAGGCATGGATGAGATGTTCCCATGTCTAAAGTTGATTGAAGTTGGAGCTTAAATGAGAGTGATCAACCTATCCACTGCTATCCCAGGGAAGTTTGTTCTAATTCCCTCTTTAGTTTCTTTTTATGTTTTTATGCATAATATGCAATGAGGGCATTGCATCACATAAGTGTGGGGTAGGGGGTTGGTTACATAATAGTCAATTTTGATGTCAATTTTAAAAAAATTTGCATACCAAAAGTATTATTTAGGACTTAATTAGAAAATTTTGGTAAAAAATTAGGATTCCATGTTAGAATTGTGTTGATAATTGCATGAAGACCCAAATGTTTAGTTGAGCTTATATATGTTCTAGTGCATTTGTGGCTTCCTTATTCCAGTGAAATCATGAGACAAAAACACGACCTTGCTCAGCCTAAGGGGTGCAATATGTTTAGCAGCCTAAACCTGAAAAGTATCCAGGAAATTTTTTATCGTTAGCCAATAAAGGTTGAGATTGAGCGCCCCTGCTTAAGCATGTAGGGATTTGAGTGAAAAAAATTGAGGTACATGTAAAAGAGAGAGAGAGAGAGAGAGAGAGAGAGAGAGAGAATTACAAGAAAAATTGTAAGAATTTTGGAGCAAATGAAGTGAAGATCTAAAGATCAAAATTCCAAGAAAAAAAAAGTTGAAGATACCAAAAGTCAATACAAGTTGGTGAATTCAAAGATATCAAAGATCAAATTATCAAGGAAGTGAAGAATTCAAAAAGCTCCGTAGTGGTATCGAAAAGTTGTAATTCTAGAATATGTATGCTTGGGTTGCTCAATTAAAAATACCTTGAGGGTAAAGAGGTTTTCTGAGGATGGATTCGGAGGGTTGCATAAAATGAGCATAGTTCGGGGTGAGTGGGCGAATGTTTATGAGGATTGTGAGTATTTGGAGTATGGGGGGTTCTTTAGGAAAAATTTTAGACACAAATGCATGCGTTGCGGTCTTGGCATAATGGATGGGTTAGATTGGAGTTGTCATACATAATTCTAATGTGCTAAAATTCAGTTTTACTTGGGGGCAAGCAAAAGTCAAGTGTGGGGTATTTTGATATGTGCATATTTAGTGTGTATTAAGTATAGTTTTTTATTCATATATTAGCTAAATTATCGCATATTACGGACAAAAGGTACTTAAAAGTGTTAAATTATGTTTTTCAGTCCAAAGATGAAGCTCGGAAGCAAAAGGAAGCAGGAGAAGCGGTTAGGAGCTTGAGAGTGGAATGAAGAAGAAAAACACTAAAAAAAGGCTTCTACTCATCGAGTCATATAGCCTACTCGACGAGTCCGGTCGAGGAATCAGAAGGATAATGATTCGGAATTCCAGATAGTTATCGCAATATGGGGAATGTGAGAGGGACTCGACGAGTCACCACTTGACTCGACGAGTCGGATCGCTTATTTAAAGATAACTCTACAGATCGATTAAGGGGAATTCTGGGACGATTCAGAAGTGCTTTGTTGCGATAAAGAAGCCAGAAGAACCCTAGAAGTCGACAAAGAAAGCTAGAATTCAATTCCGGAAGTAATTAAGGCACAATTTCATCATTCTACTTATTCTTTTGTTTTTTCAATATGATTAAGCAACTTGAACTTGTTTGTTTGCTGTTATTTACTTTAATTATGAACTAAAATCTTTAGACTTCTGTTTAGGGATACAAAGTTGACAATATGGTTTGATTGATTGGTAGGATTAATTCCAAGTTGGTGAATTTTTGTTATTTTAGCTTGCTAAAGAACCTTGTGTATGAATAATAATTAATTTTCTGTTAATAGGAAGATAATTGATTAGCATGAACATCTATTGATTATTGACCTCATATGATATGTGCCCACTATACTATATGTCTCGGATTAATGAATATGAAACTAGAATTAATAAGAAAATTGAGTAAATTCATGTGCAAGCTTGTAAGATGACCATCAAACAAGAGGTTAATTAAGAATAATAAATTAATTAGCTATTGCAAGTCTAACATAACCCGAATAATTAATCTAGTAAATATAATTAAATTAAGCAATTGGCCACTGTTTGAGTTAGTTTATTTTCTAAGGATTAGGGTAGTGGACATGAACCTAATCACTTGTAACGGTAACCAACAAAAGAATTAATCCATTGCACTATTACCTTAAAATCAACCATAGAGTTAACCGAGTTAAACTAAACAGAAGTTCCTTTCCAATTATTGAATCTAGTTAAATTGTTATTTTATAGTCTTAAATTAGTTATAGTTAGTAAGTTTCTAGTCTTATAAAACTAGAGAAAAACCCTTATTTCTTAATCAACTTAGATAAAATTAGTTTTTAATTTAATTTGTTGTTCCCTGTGTTCGATACCCTGCTTATTTAGCTATACCACAATTGATAGGTTCACTGCCTTTTGTGTGTTATTTGATAATTAAAGTAGGATTAAAACTAAGTGAGTTTTACACACATCAGCTAACCATTGCTGCATTTCATGATTATGAAATATGGCAAATGGATGTCAAAACCGCTTTTCTTAACGGAAATTTGGCTGAGGATGTGTACATGAATCAGCCAGAGGGTTTTGTCAGTGCAGAGTGCCCTAATAGAGTATGCAAGATTGAGAAATCCATTTATGGATTAAAACAAGCATCTTGTAGCTGGAATCTTTGTTTCGATGAGAAGGTCAAAGAGTTTGGCTTCTCGAGAAGTGAAGATGAGTCTTGCGTGTATGTCAGAGCTAGTGGGAGTATAGTTAGCTTCTTGGTACTGTATGTGGATGACATACTACTTATAGGAAATGACATCCCAACCTTGCAGGAGGTTAAGTCCTAGCTTGGGAAGTGCTTTGCTATGAAGGACCTAGGGGAAGCTGCCTATATCCTAGGGATAAGGATATTAAGAGAAAGGAGTAAAAGACTAATTGGACTTAGTCAGAGTACCTACTTGGATAAGGCGTTGAAAAGGTTCAACATGCAGAATTCCAAGAAAGGAGATTTACCGATCCAAAGCAATACCAAGCTGAGTAAGACTCAGAGTCCGAGTACAGAGGCAGAGATAGCTGAAATGAGCCAATTACCGTATGCTTCCATTGTTGGCTCGATCATGTATGCTATGACTTGTACCCACCCTGATGTGGCCTTTGCTTTGAGCATGGTCAGCAGGTATCAGGGGAACCCTGGTAAAGCTCATTGGACTGCGGTAAAGAACATTCTCAAGTACCTGCGGAGGACTAAGGATTGAATCCTTACCCTTGGTGGAAGTGATGACTTGAGAGTATTAGGGTATAGTGATGCTAGTTTTCAGACTGATAGGGATAACTATCGCTCTCAGTCGGGCTGGGTCTTTACCTTAAATGGAGGGGCAATCTCTTGGAAGAGTTCCAAGCAGGAGACAGTGGCTAATTCGACTTGTGAATCAGAGTATACAGCAGCGAGTGAAGCAGCGAAGGAGGCGATATGGCTGAAGAACTTCATCGGAGACCTTGGAGTTGTGCCAGCTATTAAGGAGCCTATGGAAATTTTCTGTGACAACAATAGTGCGGTTGCTTTAGCTAAAGAACCGAGAGATCATGGGAGATCCCAACACATTGACAGAAAACATCACTTCATAAGACACAAGATAGAAGAAGGACTCCTCGTGGCAAAGAGGATATCGTCAGATGAGAACCCTGCGGATCCCCTTACAAAGGGACCGACGAGGGCTAAGAATTTTCAGCATGCGAGGCGCATCGGGCTAAGGGACGATATTAGTTTTACAGATTATATAGATTCTCTGAAATTTGTAAAATGTAATCGACATTTGATGATGAATAAAATTGTGATTTATTTATGAGTAAGGAGTTGCTATCATTGTCAATTATTTACAATTGTTTCAGCTTTGCATGTTTTGACTTCCAGAATAATTAATTTATTCAAACCTCCACAATCGGTCATACGTCGAAAGTAGGTATGAATCAAGATTGTCATGAATTGGGTTTGTAGATGGCTAAAGGAGTTTAGACATGGCAATGGTTGCTACAACGTTCATGAGTACTCATAAGTTATGAGTATTGGAATAAACCCACGCTCACTTGTATCACTTCATGGAATTTATCTCGAGTGATCGTGAGACGGTAATATCATATAAGTCTTCAAATCTAGAGATATGAGTTGTTACCTATGAGTTGGTTGTGCATTGATTGCACGTAAACGCATCAGTAACTTGATGTTATAAAACGTGCCTTTGTGTACAATTCAACAAGTAGTAAAACAAGTATATGAGTCGAAGTATATCTGTTCCTTCTAGAAATAGAAGCGATATCTGGGCCCCTCGATGATTTTGTGTTGACCCATGTACCGGGCCCGGTCAGAACTAAATTGATGTGTTCAGTTGAGTTCTTTGTCAAACAAATTGGAAATCGAGAAACAACTGCCAGACAATAAGCAAGACATAGTTCCATGTGTTTGTCCGGCTGATATCATGAGAACAGAGGATTGTATGATCACTTATCTTAAAATGGCGCTTCATAGTTCAACAGAGTTTTCGAGAGCTACGATTGCTGGTTGGTTCCTGAAGTAATAGGCAAATACAATTATTAGACTTATCCAAGTGGGAGTCTGTTGGATAAGGTGTCTAAGTCCATAACTTATTTGGTATATACTTGACCCGACCCGGCATGGTCCATTTGGGTTGCATTTCATCCAAACTGTTTATGGATAATTTTATGAGACTTTAGGCATATTATTATTAATATATTATAAGTTATAATATATTAATATGAAGTCATGTTATTTAATTAGTCTTAGTCTTAAATTAATTATGAATTAATTTAGAGATTAAAAGGAAGACTAATTAGATTGTGGGCTATTTATTTTATATGGTGTGGGCTAACACCCATTTGTTAATGGGCTAGGCTTGTATGGAAGTCCATGGATGATCCATGGAGCTTTTAACCCATGGATCCTTGGAAAAGGAAAGGTCATGGGTTATTAGGGTTTCACCCTAATCATGTACACTATATAAACATGCTTATGTTGCATGAAATAGCCACTAGTGTGTATGTTTGTGTGTGGCCAAAAATTGTAGTGTGTATACACTCTCTCAAAGTTTTCCAAGAGTTTGTGGTGATTTGTGATTCCATTTGAGGCATTCACACTATTGGTGCTTGGCCCTCAAACTCCTTAAGAATCAAACTCATCAAAAAGGTATGTAATCTCATCTAATTACTTTATGTTTAAAAGTACCCTATGTCATGTTAGATAGGTTATGAACCTTGGAAAATTATTATTTTGCATGTATTTAGACAAACATAGATCCAAGGTTTATTAGGGTTGCATGCACACTTAGGAAGTGTTAGATTGCTCAAAACCCAACAGTTTTTCCGGAGGAGTTACCAGAAGTGCCTCCGAAAAGGCAGGTTGAGTTTAGGATCGACCTAGTTCCAGGTGTGGCTCTTATCGCCAAGGCGTCATACCGTTGGCACCACCAAAGATGTAGGAAATGTCATCACGGCTGCAGAAACTGATGGGCAAGCAGTTCATTTGTCCGAGCAATTCTCCGTGGAGAGTGTCAATCCTCGTCATCAGTAAGAAGGATGGTTCACACCGAATGCGCATTGACTAACGGGAGTTGAAAAAGTTAACGGTGAAGAGCCATTATCCACTCTCGAGGATAGATAATCTTTTCGATCAGTTGTAGGGGAATCTTGGTTCTCCAAGATAGATCTAAGGTTCGGGTACCATCAGGTCAGGTTTAAGAGGATGACATGGAGAAGACCACGTTTCGGACTCGTTATGGGCATTATGAGTTTGTGGTGATAGAGTTGGGCTCACCAACGTGTCAGCAGTATTTATGGACCTTATGAATTAAGTCTGCAGACTGATGCTTGATCGCTCGATCATCATGTTCCTAAACGATATCTTGGCATACTCCAAGACCCGATACCTAGTGTCAGGTGCGGCTATTGGGAGTGTTGAGACGAGAACGACTTTATGCTAATTTCTCGAAGTGCAAGTTTTGCTTACGAGAGGTTCAATTCCTTGGACACCTCGTTAACAAGGAGGTGATTTTGGTCGATCCGGCCAAAATCGAGGCAGTTATGCAGTGGGAGGTTCCGAAATGTAACACCCCAAAATTAGTTAGGCCAAGAAGGAAAGAAAACCCTAAGTCAAAGGGTCAACTCGCCGAGTCCAGTGCGAAACTCGGCGAGTCCGAGCGGGATCCAGGTTCAGGAGTTAGTGACAGACTCGGCGAGTCGGCTAAGGGAACTCGGCGAGTCTGGTCTGAACGAGGAAAACCCTAATCCCGGGAGTTGTATCCTATATAATGGGTGTTATGTCCCTCCCTCAGCCTCCTTATCATTCTAGAGAACCTATAAACCCTAGATTTCATGTGAGCTTCCATCATTTGAGAGAAATAGATTTGGAGGAAGGAAACTTTGGAAAGGAACTTGAAGATCAAGAGGGTTGCTTCAAAGAGGAGGTAAAGATCCGGGATCTACTTCAGTTTGTGTTCATCTTGGAGGTAATAAGCTGCTATCTTCCCTCCTTTGCATATAGATCTACTTTTGTTATGAGATTTGGGGGTTTTATGGTTGTTTGAGACCCAATTCGAGTTTGGGGCCTAGATATGTCGTTGCCACTTCAGATCTAGTGTTGGGATGGTCCAATATGTCATAAAGCATCAAAAGATGAGTAATTGGTGAAGCCCTTTTGTCCCTAAACCTAGCCCTAGAGTGTTTTGAGCCTTGATCTCTTTAGTTATACATAAAGTTTGCAACTTTACGTGAGGATTGAGCTTTGGGAGTATGGATCTATGAGTTGGAGCCCCTGCATGGCTCAAAAAGCCACTGTATGGATTAAGAACTGGTGCAACTAGGCGAGTCACATGGGTGGACTCGGCGAGTTGGATGAAGTTGGGCAGGAACTCGGCGAGTTGGAAGAACAACTCGGCAAGTTGGTTGAAGATAGCCTTTGACTCGGCGAGTCTGTTCTTGGACTTGGCGAGTCTGGTCTTGAGGACCTAGCCTTTTCTGGTTAAGCTGAGAATCGGTGAGTCAAGGGACGACTCAGTGAGTTGAGATTGGATTTTTCAGAGTTGAGGGACTCAGCGAGTCAGCGGGATGACTCGGCGAGTAGGGTCAGTCAGGAAGTTTCACTTTGGCTGAGGACTTTGACTTTGACCAAGAGTTGACCAATTGACTTCCAAGGGTATTTTGGTAATTATCGGTATTTATTGGGTTCAGTCTTCTGGTATTATCAGGGGTGGAGTTCGTGTCAGAGGTTGGAGCACCATGATCTTATCTTTTCAGTCAGCAGATTGCAAGGTGAGTTTCCCTTTGTGTGAATGGGTCTAAGGCCACAATGTCGGCCCATGTAGATACAAGTAGGAAAACCCGGGGGTTAGCCCTAGGCACGATATGCTAGTATGATATTCAGGACGAGGTCCAATGATAGCGACAGGGTGCCCAAGGAATGGTTTATATGTTAGTTTATACTTGTTGTCTGTGTGATACATGTATGTGCCTGGTAGGGAGGTGAGTGTGGGCGAGGTCCAGTATCTCATCAATAGCAGAGTGTGGATGGTGTTCCACATCTCATTAGCAGCAGAATAGGGGCGAGGCCCAAGTTAGGGAAAGAGTGAGTGTGGGTTGGGCCCGTATCTCACTATCAGTAAGGGCGTGGACGGGGTTCCTTGACTCATTAGTAGCAGGACAAGGGCGAGGCCCAAGATACGCGAGGCCTCAGGACAGGATTTGTGAATATATGTTAGCTTATGTGTTGTTATATGCTTATGTGCTATTATATGTTAGCGGGCGGGGCCCAGTGACAGGCGAGGCCTAAGTAAGACAGATATGTATCCGAGCGGGGCTCGAAGCCAGGCGGGGCCTGGAGCGGCGGGGCCGTTGTATCGAGCGAGGCCCAGAATGTGCAGTATGTGGTTATGCATAGTAAGTGGTAGGTTGGGGAACTCACTAAGCTTCGTGCTTACGGTTTTCAGTTTTGGTTTCAGGTGCTTCCGGTAGCGGAGGGAAGAGCTCGGGGTGATCGCATGTCACACATTATAAATTAGAGAGCCTGGGAATGTTTTACTCTGGTAATGAACATGTGTTTTGGAAATTAATACTCCGGTTATGATATGGATTGATAATTATGTTTAAGTAATGTTTTATAAAAGAAATTTTTAGTCTTAAATTTTGGGTCGTTACAAGTTGGTATCAGAGCCTTGGTTTGAGGGATTCGGACATGCTCTCGGGTGTGTCTGAACTCAAATTGAGGAATTGGTATAAAGTTTTTCAAAATGAAAAGACAGATCATAAATAGAAAGTTTTGAGAAAGAAAAACAGTTTTAGAAAAGCAAAAAGAATTCAGAAAGAAAAGAATTTTGACAAGAGAAAAGGGTGCGGTGCATGCAATCAGCCGAGCTCAAGTAAGTACCCCAAAATACTCATACAAGTTTATATTATGATTATCAGTTAATAGAACAGCATGCTAGATTAGGACTAAGGATCTAGAGAGGATGCCTTATGTGCATGTATATGTGCTTTGAGCTGCATGTTAGTGCTGATTAGATAGTAGTAGGATAGCATGTTTAGGTTATGCCTGAGATTATGGGTTTGCGTTGCATGCTAGTACAGATTCTTGGTATGATATTATGATTGCTTGAGTATGTTATGTTTAGATTTTTCCCCTTGTCTGAATGTTGCTTGCTTTGTGCATTGTGGGATTCCGAGTGATGGGAGTTAGTCATTAGGTGGATACTGTTGGGTTTTGAGCAATCTAACACTTCCTAAGTGTGCATGCAACCCTAATAAACCTTGGATCTATGTTTGTCTAAATACATGCAAAATAATAATTTTCCAAGGTTTATAACCTATCTAACATGGCATGGGGAACATTTCAACATAAAAGAGTTAGAAGAGATTACATACCTTTTGGTGAGTTTGGTTCTAAGGAGTTTGAGGGCCAAGCACCAATAGTGTGAATGCCTCAAATGGAATCACAAACACCACAAACTCTTGGAAAACTTTGAGAGAGTATACACCTTGTATAAAATCGGCCACACACATGCACACACACACTAGTTCACTAGTTTTCTCTTAGGCTCCATTTCATGCTCCATAAGCATGCTTATATAGTGTGCATGGTTAGGGTGAAACCCTAATAACCCATGTCTTTTCCTTTTCCAAGGATCCATGGGTTAAAAGCTCCATGGATCATCCATGGACTTCCACATAAGCCTAGCCCATTAACAAATGAGTATTAGCCCACACTATATAAAACAAATAGCCCATAATTTAATTAGTATTCCTTTTAATCTCTAAATTAATTCATAATTAATTTAAGACTAAAACTAATTAAATAACGTAACTTCATATTAATATATTATAACTCATAATATATTAATAAACATATGTGTATAACTCTCATAAAATTATCCATAATAGTTTGGATGAGATGCAACCCAAATGTAGCATGCCGGTCGGGTCAAGTATATACCAAATAAGTTATGGACTTAGACACCTTATCCAACAGACTCCCACTTGGATAAGTCTAATAACTATATTTGCCTATAACTTCAGGAACCAACCAACAATCGTAGCTCTCGAAAACTCCCTCGAACAATGAAGACTCTGTCGAACTATGAAGCGCCATTTTAGATAAGTGATCACATAATCCTCTGTTCTCATGATATCAGCCGGACAAACACATGGAACTATGTCTTGCTTATTGTCTAGCAGTTGTTTCTCGATTTTCCGATTTGTTTGACGAAGAACTTCACTGAACACATCGGTTTAGTTCTGACTAGGTCTGGTACATGGGTCAACACAAAATCATCGAGGGGCCTAGATATCGCTTCTATTTCTAGAAGGAACAGATAAACTTCGACTGATATGCTTGTTCTACTACTTATTGAATTGTACACAAAGGCACGTTTTATAACATCAAGTTACTGATGCGTTTACGTGCAATCAATGCACAACCAACTCATAGGTAACAACTCATATCTCTAGGTTTAAGGATTTATATGATGTTATCGTCTCACGATCACTCGAGATAAATTCCATGAAGTGATACAAGTGAGCGTGGGTTTATACCAATACTCATAACTTATGAGTACTCATGAATGTTGCAGCAACCATTGCCATGTCTAAACACCTTTAAGGAATCTACAAACCCAATTCATGACAATCTTGATTCATACCTACTTCCGACGTATGATCGATTGTGGAGGTTTGAATAAATTAATTATTCTGGAAGTCAAAACATGCAAAACTGAAACAATAGTAAATAATTGACAATGATAGTAACACTTTACTCATAAATAAATCACAAATTTTATTCATCATCAAACGTCGATTACATTTTACAAGTTTCAGGAAAACTATCTAATCTGTAAAACTAATATCGTCCCTCAGCTCGATGCGTCTCGCATGCTGAAAATGCTTAACCCTCGTCAGTCCCTTCGTAAGGGGATCTGCAGGATTCTCATCCGATGATATCCTCCTTGTCACAAGGAGTCCTTCTTCAATCTTGTGTCTTATGAAGTGATATTTTCTATCAATGTGTCGGGATCTGCCATGATCTCTTGGTTCCTTGGCTAAGGTAACCGCACTATTGTTGTCACAGAAAATCTCTATAGGTTCCTTAATAGCTGGTACAACTCCAAGGTCTCCGATGAAGTTCTTTAGCCATATCGCCTCCTTCGCTGCTTCACTCGCTGCTATTACTCTGATTCACAAGTCGAATCAGCCACCGTCTCCTGCTTGGAACTCTTCCAAGAAATTGCCCCCCCATTTAAGGTAAAGATCCAGCCCGACTGAGAGCGGAAATTATCCCTATCAGTCTGAAAACCAGCGTCACTATACCCTAATATTCTCAAGTCATCACTGCCACCAAGGGTAAGGATCCAATCCTTAGTCCTCCGCAGGTACTTGAGAATGTTCTTTACCGCGGTCCAATGAGCCTTGCCAGGGTTCCCCTGATACCTGTTGACCATGCTCAAAGCAAATGCCACATCAGGACGGGTACAAGTCATAGCATACATGATCGAGCCAACTGCGGAAGCATATGGTAATTGGCTCATCTCAGCTATCTTTGCCTCTGTACTCGGACTCTGAGTCTTACTCAGTTTGGTATTGCTTTGGATCGGTAAATCTCCTTTCTTGGAATTCTCCATGTTGAACCTTTTCAACACCTTATCCAAGTAGATACTCTGACTAAGTCCAATTAGTCTTCTACTCCTTTCTCTTAATATCCTTATCCCTAGGATATAGGTAGCCTCCCCTAGGTCCTTCATAGCAAAGCATTTCCCAAGCCAAGACTTAACCTCCTGCAAGGTTGGGATGTCATTTCCTATGAGTAGTATGTCATCCACATACAGTACCAAGAAGCTAACTATACTCCCACTAGCTCTGACATACACCCAAGACTCATCTTCGCTTCTCAAGAAGCCAAACTCTTTTACCTTCTCATCAAAACAAAGATTCCAGCTTCGAGATGCTTGTTTTAATCCATAAATGGATTTCTCAAGCTTGCATACTCTATTAGGGTACTCTGCATTGACAAAACCCTCTGGCTGATTCATGTACACATCCTCAGCCAACTTTCCATTAAGGAAAGCGGTTTTGACATCCATTTGCCATATTTCATAATCATGAAATGTTGCAATGGCAAACATAACCCTAATAGACTTAATCTTTGCTACCGGCGAAAAGGTTTCATCATAATCAACACCTTGAGTTTGAGTAAAACCCTTCGCAACCAGTCGAGCCTTATAAGTATGCACTTTTCCTCCCATTTCTGTCTTCTTCTTGAAGATCCATTTGCACCCGACTGTTTTACGGCCTGGTACATTGTCAACCAAGTTCCAAACTTGATTGTCATATATGGACTGTATCTCGCTGTCCATAGCCTCCTTCCATTTAGCAGACTTCGGGCCTGCCATGGCTTCCTTAACACTGCTAGGTTCATCCAAATTTACTAGTGTACTATCACTAATAAACGTATCACCTTCCGTAGTAATATGAAAACCATAATAAAACGAAGGTGTGTTCCTAACCCGTGTGGAACGCCTCGGAGGTACAGACTCGTCAGCTGGATCAACAGGAGTTTCCTCCTCAGGCTGATTGCTAGTGTCTGAGGTTCCTTCACCAATTGATTCTTGAATTTCTTCAAGATCAATATGCCTCCCACTGTCTCCTTGGCTTATAAATTCTTTCTCGCGAAAGATCCCTCTTCATGCTACAAAGACCACATTCTCACTGGGTCTGTAGAAGAGGTAACCGAAGGATTTCTGTGGGTAGCCGATGAAAATACACCTTTCACTTCGGGGTTCAAGCTTATCATGAGTTTCGCGCCTCACGAAGACTTCGCAACCCCAAATTTTGATGTGGTCCAAATTGGGAACCTTCCCAGTCCACATCTCATGAGGTGTTTTGGTAACCTTCTTTGTAGGGACTAGATTAAGGATATGGGCGGCAGTCTCTAAGGCATACCCCCAAAAAGAGATTGGTAACGAAACTCGACTCATCATAGAGCGAACCATGTCCAACAAGGTTCGATTACGCCTCTCAGCTACACCATTCAGCTGTGGTGTCCTGGGAGGAGTCAATTGTGAGACAATCCCACACTCCTTAAGGTAGTCAGGGAACTCGGTACTAAGATACTCACCACCTCGATCGGATCGAAGCATCTTAACGTTCCTGCCCAATTGATTTTCTACTTCCTGCTTGAATTCCTTAAACCTTTCAAAGGTTTCGGACTTATTTTTGATTAAGTAGACATACCCATATCTACTAAAATCATCAATAAAAGTCACATAATACCGATTAGCATCCCTTGTGGCGGTTTTGAATGGCCCACATACATCAGTATGTATTAGGTCCAACAAACCTTCACCCCTCTCACAAGTTCCAGTGAAGGGTGATTTTATCATTTTTCCAAGTAGACAAGATTCACAACTATCATCTGATTTGAGGTCAAATGATTCCAAGACTCCACTCTTTTGGAGTTGGCCTATGCGTTTCTTGTTTACATGTCCAAGACGACAATGCCACAATGATGCTTTATCTAGGCTAGTAGAAGAATCAATATACAACACATTATTTCCTAAGTTGTCCACAATCGACACAGTTTCATACACACCATCACAAGGTAATGCTTTAAAATAAAACACATTATTAAAGAAAGCATTAATACCACCACATTCATTATCAAACGAAAAGGTAAAACCTTGTTTGTACAAAGCATGAAAAGAAATAATATTCCTCGCCATTTCAGACGAGTACACACATTTATTCAAATCTAATTTTAACCCATTATTAAGCAACAAAGTATAAACTCCAATCTTGGAAACAGGTGAAGCCTTCCTATTCCCCATGATTAAGTTTATCTTCCCGTGCTCCACATCCTCACTTCTTCTTAGGCCCTGCAAATCAGAACATATGTGAATACCACATCCTGTATCAAGCACCCAAGAGTTAGAATATGTTGAGTAATTAGACAATATAGTGTAAATACCTGCATAGGTGGGTTTCACTTTCCCATCCTTTAGATCCTGCAAGTACTTAGGGCAGTTTCGCTTCCAGTGTGCCTTTTCATGGCAATAAAAGCATTCAGCATCCTTGGGAATGGCAGAAGGAGTGACAGAACCGTTCTTAGTCTTTGATGAGGAGCCTTCAAGAGACTTTCCCTTGGTACCCTTCGAAGGGTGCTTCCTCTTTTTCCCTTTGCCTTGCCCAATAGCTAAAACAGGGGTAGAAGTTGGAGTAGGAGTAGTAGAGGTAACAACCGCTTTACCCTTAAGACCGGTTTCAGCGGTCTTCAAGAGTCCTTGAAGCTTGCTGAGGGTAACTTCCTCCTTGTTCATATGATATGTCATTCGAAAATGATCATAACAAGAAGGCAAGGTGTGCAAAATGATGTCAATTGCCAACTCCTCGGGGATGTTAACATTCAGCTTCAGCAAACGGTCCACATACCTTTGCATCTTTTGCATGTGGCCCGTGACGGATTCACCATCCTTCATGCGGGTAGTTATTATGGAGTAGATTATTTCATACCGCTCCTGAAGAGCACTCTGATGGTACCTTTCCATCAGGTCTTGGTGCATCTCAAAAGGGTAGAAATCTTCATACGACTTTTGGAGCTCGGCTGTCATCGTGGCCATTATGATACATGCCACCTTAGTAGCATCTCTCTCATGAGTCCTGAATTCAGCGATCTCCTCAGGAGTAGCAGTAGACTCATCAAGTTCTTTTAACTCCTTATCGAGGACATATTCCTTGTCCTCGTAACGAGTAACCATCCTAATGTTCCTAATCCAATCCATGAAGTTGGAACCATCAAAGATGACCCTCCCACAAAGATTCATGAGAGAGAAAGAACCAGTTGGGTTAGAGCCTGAAGCATTAGTGTTGGAAGACATCTGAAAGAAGAAAGTAAGTTTAGATTAGATATTTAGGATCCTTAATAAGACACCCAAATGTAATATTAAGGCTAGGATCCAATCACAATATATTACACTTAGAAGAGGGATTCCGTAATCTAAGTAATAATATATTTGAAAGGTAGGTGAATGACGATTCACCAATTTCCACCATGAAAACGAGATGATTTATTAGGTTTAATTGGATTTGAAATTCCTAGATTCTTTTGAGATTCATTGAACTTTTCAATGGCATGTTTCAATCTCGATTGTGCCCTTCAAGTTTTGTGACTGGGATGCCGAGGATCACAAAACAAGGTGTGAATAACCATGCTAATTCACTTGGTACTCTTAATATTATCACCTAATCAATGTGCCGGTTAACCACACACGCTCCATTGATCTATGACAAACATTAAGTCACCCTTCGTGATCCTTACTAGTCCTAGTTAGTGTGCCGGTTAACCACACACGCTCCACCAACGACTTGGTAAGGTACAAAGTGTGAATTCCATGGACTAGCACCATGTTCACATTTTTCCTAAAATAACTAAGATTAGGAATTAAAAGAGTTTAGTTATTTTATAATATTCATTATACTTTTAATGAGGATTTAAAGTCATTGTTCTACCCGTTCGGCTAACGACCCTCCACCGATCAAGCAAGCGGTGGGTGAGAGTATACACCCATTAAGTCGCCATTTTATAGGCAACAACCTTATACCCACCTTATAGACCGGCTTCGTGAATGAGGCCTACTAACGGTAAAACGACTTATTCTTATACATATATATATAATAATTAACCATTAATGTTATAAATAGTATAAGGGTTGAATTTTAACTATTAAAACTCTAAGGTTTGGAATTAAAGTTTATTAAAGTGTGTGAAACTTTACAAATTCCAAAACTTGAGGGCAAGTTTTGTAACTTTGCAAAACTCTTCATTTCATAACTTATGAATTAAAGGTTCATAAAAATGAAGACTCTTCATTTTCATGTAACTTATGTGTTTTAAGTGTGTGTTAAATGAAAGTGACCTTTGGGAATCCATAACTTGAGGACAAATTATGGACTCCATTAAAACACATAAATGATAAAGAATTAATCCTAAACAATTCAGCAAATAATTCCTATCATTTTCTAAATTCATAAGAACATGAACATGATCATCAAAAATTCAAGAATTATATGAACACATAAAATCATGGAATTTTGATATATGCTATTGCAAATGGATTAGAACAACCATTACACCAACTAAAATAAGTTTTATAACACCAAAACAGTTTAGGGTAATGTTTCTAGTCCATTTCCAGCAGCAAAAGTCGAGAATCTGCACTCTTTCGATCCTACTCGCCGAGTGCATGAACTTACTCGCCGAGTAGGTTGAAGTTTGCCTTGGACTCATCGAGTCCCCCCAATGGACTCGGCGAGTCCACCATGCTGACAGCAACGATTTCGACTTTTTTTCACTATTTTGCATCAAGTATCAAACAAGCAAGCCTAGGCTCTGATACCACTGTTGGGTTTTGAGCAATCTAACACTTCCTAAGTGTGCATGCAACCCTAATAAACCTTGGATCTATGTTTGTCTAAATACATGCAAAATAATAATTTTCCAAGGTTTATAACCTATCTAACATGGCATGGGGAACATTTCAACATAAAAGAGTTAGAAGAGATTACATACCTTTTGGTGAGTTTGGTTCTAACGAGTTTGAGGCCCAAGCACCAATAGTGTGAATGCCTCAAATGGAATCACAAACACCACAAACTCTTGGAAAACTTTGAGAGAGTATACACCTTGTATAAAATCGGCCACACACATGCACACACACACACACTAGTTCACTAGTTTTCTCTTAGGCTCCATTTCATGCTCCATAAGCATGCTTATATAGTGTGCATGGTTAGGGTGAAACCCTAATAACCCATGTCTTTTCCTTTTCCAAGGATCCATGGGTTAAAAGCTCCATGGATCATCCATGGACTTCCACATAAGCCTAGCCCATTAACAAATGAGTATTAGCCCACACTATATAAAACAAATAGCCCATAATTTAATTAGTATTCCTTTTAATCTCTAAATTAATTCATAATTAATTTAAGACTAAAACTAATTAAATAACGTAAATTCATATTAATATATTATAACTCATAATATATTAATAAACATATGTGTATAACTCTCATAAAATTATCCATAATAGTTTGGATGAGATGCAACCCAAATGGACCATGCCAGTCGGGTCAAGTATATACCAAATAAGTTATGGACTTAGACACCTTATCCAACAGATACGTCACATCACATGTGATCAGGGTTGAATAATCTCAGAGTGTTGGATTGGGCCCTATTGAGCAACTCTTGTTTGAGTCCAACCGTTGTAGGGACGAGTCTTTTACTCGAAGGATTATCTGAGCCTCGTCACATGTGATGGTATCCAGGTAATGGCTAATTGGCATCACAAGGAGTCCTTCAGCAGCTGAGGACTGGTTTGGTTGAGTCAGAGGTTTCCCTAGGGCAAGCCTAGGATGAGGTAGTGCTGGGAGAAGTAGTAGTAGAAAAGGGACCCGGTGGAGTCGAAGCAGTTCTTGAGGAAACTACAGATAGATGTGGAAGGTAGTATGGGCCCGTACTACTGAAAGCAAAGGATCCGTACTCGATTCGGGAAAGGCCGAGACAAGACCGGGAACCTGGTAGTGCGTGTGTTTGGTCTCGCAGCGGTGATAAGTATTCTGATAGTGGTTGTGTTATATTTCCAGCATGGCGACGTTGCGAGAGAGACCAGTGGGCGGATCAGGCACCGGAGAGGGATCAGGCTCGGGTTCAGGAGTCGAGCAGTTTGAGGAGCGAATGAGGGAGTTGATATCAGTTGAGGTTACGCGCAGCATACTAGAACAGACTCCTGTGATCTTTGGCACGGTCAAGGAGGGTATATTGGAGATTTTGGATGAGAGGTTGGGAGCCTTCCGTACCGAGATGATGGCTTTGATGGGAGCGCGTACTTTGACATTTCGAGAGTTCATGGCTTGCGGGGCACTAGATTATCATGGGGCTAGGGACCCCATCGCTAGCAGCAGATGGTTGGCTGATGTTGCCAACGCATTCCGTACGAGCCGGTGTCCCGAGGGGGACAAGATCAGGCTCGCTTCCTGACTTCTGAAGGACAGAGCGAGGGATTGGTGGGAAGAGATTGGTCATGCTTTGGGTGATGATGCCGCGTTGGATGCGATGACATGGGGTGATTTTTCAGCCAGGTTTAGGGCGGAGTTTTCGCCAATTATTAAGGTGCAGCAGTTGGCACGGGAGTTTTAGGATTTGACGCAGACCACTGAGACTGTGGCAGAGATCACTGCCAAGTTCAGGGAGAGGGCCCTTCTTGCTCCGCAGTATGTCGCAGATGAGGAGATGAAGAAGGCCTGATTGTTGGATTGGTGTCTAAGTCCATAACTATTTTGGTATGTACTTGACCCGATGGTGCATGGTCCTTTTGGGTTGCCTTCACCAAAGCAACTTGATTGGACAAAAAAATAAAGAGAGAGAGGTTATTATGATTTATTAATATGTTATAAGAATAATATATTAAAGGAGAAATCATATTTGCTTAATTAATATTGGTCAATAATTAATTAGGAATTAATTTTGTAATTAATTAAACTAGAGGGGCTGAATTGTAATTATGTGATAGTTACAAAATATGGTAATGGTTATCCTAAATATGGGTTAAACAAATTCAAGGAGATAAGGATCCTTGAAATCGTCCAAAGGATAAAGGATAAGGGTTTTCAAGGCTTATCTTATGGTTGCTTTGTGGATAAGCAACTAGATAAGGATAATGACTGAAACCCTATCTCTACACCTATATAAAGACCCTAAGGCCTTAGAATTCGTGTACTTGTTCCCAAGAAGTCCTAAGGACGAATTCTAACCTCTCTCCTCTCTCTTTATACCTTCTCCATTTGCTCTTGGTGTTTGTAAGCCATTAGAGGAGTGACACTTGTGACTCTAAGCATTCCAAAGTCAATTCAAGGTGGAATTAGGATTGCTATTGCTATATAACAATCAAGGTATGTTCTTAAACCCATTCATATGTTAATATCGATTTCATATACTAGAATTAGGGTTTATAGTCTTGGATTCAAAGCATGTACAATATAGAAACCTAGATCCATACATTAGGGTTTGTATGAGCACATAGGATGTCTTATGACCAAAACCCATCAGTGGTATCAGAGCCATTGGTTTGGTTTCAATTGTATGAACTTGATATATTAGGGTTTATTGCCAATAAACCCTAGGAGGTTAGGGTTTTTTGAGATTAGGGTTTGCAAACCCTAATTTGCAAGAGTTTGAATAAGATCTTCAAATCCTTTCCTTAAACCCTTAAATTTCGAAATCTAGGGTTTGTTATAATCCCTTGATTTTCGAAATTTGCCTCCTCCCCAAGATAAGGTCCTAATTTTTAGGGATTTGTATTATCCCATATCTTGTAATTATCCTCTAATTGTTATATATGGTAATTCAAGATCTTGCATTATCCATCCATATTTTCGAAATATATATAGATATTTAAGGGATTAGGATAACTAAAATGTCTAAATGGTAATTATCCTCATTATTTAGATAATCCCTTATGTTTTAATAATTAAATTAATAGTCTAATTCAAGATAATTATTAAAACAAGAGTTTTAATATTTAAAATTTTAATTTAAATGTCATAAATTCGAAATTTTAAGATAGATTAAAACTAAATTGTTTTGAAATGTTTCAAAACTTGCCCTCAAGTTTTGGAATTTAAAAGTTGATTAAAAAGGTTTAATTAGGAGTGTTAAATTCTAAAACCCTAGTATTGTTTTGAAAAGTTCAAATCACACCCTTATGGTTTTATTAATTAATTAAGGTGTATAATTGAAAGAGATTTAATAAATCCATAAAAGTTTTGGTTTGCAATTTAATTGAATTATAGGTATAATTATTAAATTTGACCACATAGTATTTTAAAAGTATGAAATGCACCCTATATTATATATATATAACATTAAAAGTCTAACATTATATATATATATGTATGAGTAAAAGTCAGTCTTACCGTTAGTAGGCCTCATTCACGAAGCTGGTCTATAAGGGGTGTTTAAGGAAATTACCTATAAAATGGCGATTGAATGGGTATCCACTCTTACCCACCGCACTCTTGACTAGTGGAGGGTCGTTAGCCGAATGGGTAGGATAGGACCAAACCTTCCATTATAAGTATAATGAAATACAAAGTAACTAAATGTTTTTCTAATTCCCAATCTTAGTTACTTAGGCAAAAGTGAATTGATGCAATTCCATGAAATTACACTTTGTGCCATTGCGAAGACGTTAGTGGAGCGTGTGTGGTTTACCGGCACACTAAATGGTTCTAAGCAAAGGTACCAAAGGGTGACTCAATGTTTGTCATAGTTCGGTGGAGCGTGTGTGGTTTACCGGCACATCGAATAGGTGATTGTAACATGTGAGGGCACCGTGTAAGTTTGCATGGTTATTCACACCCGCTTTGTGATCATCGGCATCCCAGTCACAAACAAGAGGGGCATATCAAGATTTAAACATGCCATTGAAATTTCAATGAATCTCAAAGGATCTAGGAGTTTTCATAAATTTAAAACTTAAATTTCTTTTTCGTTTTTCATGGTGGAAATTAGTGGATCGTCATTCACTTACCTTCAAATATTCTGCAACTAGATTACAGCATCCCTTTTCTAGGTTGTAGCGTATTGTGTTGGGTCCTAGCCTTAGTATCTCATTTGGGTGATTTACTAAGGACTCAATCGATCAACTAACTTGAATTTGTTTTCTCCCGTTTTGTAGATGTCAAAGTTCGATAATCATGGTCTTCCCAAATCCCGTGGGACAAGCATTCCACATGAAGATGATATTCCACGATTCGATCGAGGAACAAGAAATCATGCTTCACTTCCTCCTCCTCCTCCAATTGTTCTCCCTAACCCACAAGATCAAAGAATTGAAAGGTTCAATATCACTAAAGCCCTATTGGAAATGAAACATGAAGATGGTAAATCCGTGTGTGCCCACATTCTAGGAATCAAATCACACATCGATAGGTTGATTATGTTGGGTG
The DNA here is from genome assembly GCF_052625555.1 of Lactuca saligna. Classification (NCBI taxonomy): domain Eukaryota; kingdom Viridiplantae; phylum Streptophyta; class Magnoliopsida; order Asterales; family Asteraceae; genus Lactuca; species Lactuca saligna. Next base: position 257,264,555 of record NC_136421.1, read on the forward strand.
TGTCATTATCGAATGAGTTGGCTGTAAATTGGGTTTTGCAGTCACTTCCTGAATCATATAATGAGTTCAAAAGAAAGTATTATATGATGGATCATGATGACAACCTCATTGACCTAACCTACATGCTCATTGCTGCTGAATCAGAAATGATTTGGCGAAGCAATGGAGCGTATTTGTTGGGAGAGTCAACCGACCATGCTTCCGAGGACGTTCTAGGAGAACCGACCTGCGTTTGCTGCCAAGAGAAAGGGCGTTGGATAGAAGTCTGCCCTAAGAGCCTGAAAATTCCAAAGATGGGAGAGTCAAAGAGTATGACTGCGCTTCAGGTAAAATCCACTATCTAACTTCGTTAAGTTCCTATTCATTGATTCAAATACATGATGTAAACGCACTAGTAACTTGGTGTTATAAAACATATTGTTGTGTGTGATTTGGTTAGTGAGTGCAAGCAAGCATTGTATCAAAGTTTATCCGTTCCTTTTATCCAAAGAAGGATAAAAGCGATATCTTTGGGCCCCTCGATGGTTTAGTGATGACAAACGTAAATGCTCGGTCGGGCTAGGGCTAATTTGATTTGTTCAATTAGTTTGTCATCATAAATCGGAAATCGATAAGTAGTACAAAGAGAATGATTTGAAATCATATCTCATACGATATCTAGAATGGAGGATTATATATGATCCCTTATCTTAGGACACGCGTATCTGATAGGATCAGAGTTGACAGCGGCTTTGGAAAGCTACGATTGCAGATCAGGATCTGAAGTCATACGCAGAATAGTTATTAGACTTATCCAAGTGGGAGACTATTGGATTAGTGTCTAAGTCCATAACTATTTTGGTATGTACTTGACCCGATGGTGCATGGTCCCTTTGGGTTGCCTTCACCAAAGCAACTTGATTGGAGAAATAAATAAAGAGAGAGAGGTTATTATGATTTATTAATATGTTATAAGAATAATATATTAAAAAATAAATCATATTTTCTTAATTAATATTGGTCAATAATTAATTAGGAATTAATTTTGTGATCAAGTGTAATTAATTAAACTAGAGGGGATGAATTGTAATTATGTGATAGTTACAAAATATGGTAATGGTTATCCTAAATATGGGTTGAACGAATTCAAGGAGATAAGTATCCTTGAAATCGTCCAAAGGATAAAGGATAAGGGTTTTCAAGGCTTATCTTATGGTTGCTTTGTGGATAAGCAACTAGATAAGGATAATGACTGAAACCCTATCTTTAAACCTATATAAAGACCCTAAGGCCTTAGAATTCGTGTACTTGTTCCCAAGAAGTCCTAAGGACGAATTCTAACCTCTCTCCTCTCTCTTTATACCTTCTCCATTTGCTCTTGGTGTTTGTAAGCCATTAGAGGAGTGACATTTGTGACTCTAAGCATTCCAAAGTCAATTCAAGGTGGAATTAGGATTGTTATTGCTATATAACAATCAAGGTATGTTCTTAAACCCATTCATATGTTAATATCGATTTCATATACTAGAATTAGGGTTTATAGTCTTGGATTCAAAGCATGTACAATAGAGAAACCTAGATCCATACATTAGGGTTTGTATGAGCACATAGGATGTCTTATGACCAAAACCCATCACCGATACCATGAGATGTTGAGGGATGACATCAGGCAGTTTGTGAGCAGGTCCAGCTGCAAAACGTTGGAGGATATGATCGTGCGAGCTAGAGAAAGGGAGATTGATTTGGATCAGATCCAAAAGAGGAAGCCGGATGAGATTCAGACAGTTTCGGGTTCGGGAAAAAGGCCTAAGGGATCGTATTCGAGATCGAGGGATTATCAGGACCGTGGCCGGTGTGGGAAGTGTGGCATGGCGCACAGGGGCGCGTGCAGGAGTGGTAGCGGTGGTGAGTTTGGTTGTTTCAAGTGTGGTCGGACTGATCATTTTAGCAGGGATTGTACTGCTACCACCACACAAGGATCCGATTTGATATGTTTTCACTACAACCAGCGGGGCTACAAGAAGGCCCAGTGCCCCAGTTTGTTTTCAGCAGGACGGGTGATGGTACCTGCCCCTACAACTTTGAGGATCACAGACGGCCATCAGGGCCGCGTGGAGGCACCTGCGGTAGGAGGCAGGGCTTTTCAAATGACTACCCCAGAGACGCGAGCAGCGCCGGACGTTGTAGGTATGCGATTTCCGTTTTCAGTCCTTTTAGTTGTGCATGATTATATTGTTATGGTTCTGCATCATTATCGGTATGAGTATTTTATTTTGTGTGGCTTGTTGTGATCGAGTTATATGCCATTTGCATACCTTGGATATTTGAATAGTGGTTAGGGGTTGTGCCCTATTGCAGAAGCTTACTTAGGATGCAGTAACTGTAGCATGACTGGGAGGGACTTGGTATGTCTCGCTAGTTCGGAGCTGTATAGTTTCAGGAATGGACTGGTTAGATCCCTAGCTATGGTAAGCTTGGGGTTCCTCAGCAGATTGATTATGGATTGGTAGCAGGCATTAGGTTTTCTTTTCGAGCGTTGGGCAGCGAGGTGTAAGTAGGATCGGAGTGGGGGAGAATCCTCCGAGTGTTCAAGGGTAATAGCACGCAGGTCCAGAATAAGTATGTGATCGCTGAGAAGGAAAAGAAGAAGTACAGCGTTCGATGGTTAGTACGTGGTTGGGAATCCCGGTTAAAGCATGGTAGAGCAGCGGGAGAGCCGCAGCTTCCTCCAGTAGCAGTCAGTGGTGGATGGTGATGTAAGACTACGGGGCAGCCATAGCATTCACCAACATTCAGAGATGGAAGGTGATGTAAGACTGCGGGTAAGCCGTAGCATTCCATAATAGCTTCGTTAGCGAAGTTGAGGCGAGGCCCTTATCTCCTAGTGATCAGATAGGGATCAGGAATGGGTAGTGGATGAGAATAGTAGGGAGTTGCCTGTATCGCCCAAGAAAGGTGAGACCTTGGGAGAGGCCGCTCCAGGACATAGTTGGGTGACACCCGTGGGCGAGGCCCGTATGAGAGTAGTAGTATAGGTGAGACCTAAGAGCAGGGTTGCTCAGTAGTATGGTTGGGTGAGACCCGTGGGCGAGGCCCGTTCGAGAGTGGTTAGACAAGTGAGACTAGAAGGATAGAGGCGGGTGAGACCCATGGGCGAGGCCCGTGATTTTTAGTAGCACAGGTGAGACCTGGTAGGGATCGTAGTGTTGGATAGGGGATCGAGGATCCCAGGAATGTAGTGCCTGAATAGATTGAGCAGTTATAGGTAGTCGAAGTGTCTTCGAAAGTCGCTGGGAGCGACTAGGGGATTGTGTTGGGACTAGCGACCGGTGGGAGCCGGTAATCCAGATATTGATAGATTGGTAGGGACCAGGGTGGTCTCAGTTCATCCGGAATGCAGATAAGGTGTAGCAGAAATTTTCAGTCAGTAGCAGTGTTGGTAAGCAGTCTAAGGTGGAATTCAGTTAGTGAATCGTGGGGTGATCGACACCAAAGTATAGTAGAAGGAAATGCCTAGTGGATACTAGCGATAATGACCCGTACTGGAGGTAGCGGGAGGAATGGATTTGGTGAAGGATAGGACCATCACAGTGACAAACGAAATAGTTGGTTATGGAGCATCGCCTTGGGCAGGCAAGAAAACGCATAAGGAAAGAAGGGATCAACCCCTATGGGTTCAATTGCAGTACTCGGAAAGTACCAGAAGGATTGGCGGTTGAGTAAGTTATGTTTCCAGAATGTTCAGGGTCAGGGTTGACCCGGGATTATTATTATCCGCAAGGGTTAATGGTCTTCAGGAGGATCGAGCTAAAGGCCAGCGAAGGTAGGCAGTGGGTGTTGGATTAATAGTAGGGTATTGGAAGCAGATCGCAGGCGGTTGGCCATAGGAAACTTCGAGGACGAAGTTTAGTTTAAGTGGGGGAGAGTTGTAACACCCCAAAATCAGTTAGGCCAAGAAGGAAAGAAAACCCTAAGTCAAAGGGTCAACTCGCCGAGTCCAGTGCGAAACTCAGCGAGTCCGAGCGGGTTCCAGGTTCAGGAGTTAGTGACCGACTCGGTGAGTTGGCTAAGGGGACTCGGCGAGTCTGGTTCTGAACGAGGAAAATCTTAATCCCGGGAGTTGTATCCTATATAATGGGTGTTATGTCCCTCCCTCAGCCTCCTTATCATCCTAGAGAACCTATAAACCCTAGATTTCGTGCGAGCTTCCATCATTTGAGAGAAATAGCTTTGGAGGAAGGAAACTTTGGAAAGGAACTTGAAGATCAAGAGGGTTGCTTCAAAGGAGAGGTAAAGATCCGGGATCTACTTCAGTTTGTGTTCATCTTGGAGGTAATAAGCTGCTATCTTCCCTCCTTTGCATCTAGATTTACTTTTGTTATGAGATTTGGGGGTTTTATGGTTGTTTGAGACCTAATTCGAGTTTGGGGCCTAGATATGTCGTTGCCACTTCAGATCTAGTGTTGGGATGGTCCAATATGTCATAAAGCATCAAAAGATGAGTAGTTGGTGAAGCCCTTTTGTCCCTAAACCTAGCCCTAGAGTGTTTTGAGCCTTGATCTCTTTAGTTATATGTAAAGTTTGCAACTTTATGTGAGGATTGAGCTTTAAGAGTATGGATCTATGAGTTGGAGCCCCTGCATGGCTTGAAAATCCACTGTATGGATTAAGAACTGGTGCAACTCGGTGAGTCACATGGGTGGACTCGGTGAGTTGGATGAAGTTGGGCAGGAACTCGGTGAGTTGGTTGAAGATAGCCTTGGACTCGGTGAGTCTGTTCTTGGACTCGGCGAGTCTGGTCTTGAGGACCTAGCCTTTTCTGGTTAAGCTGATAATCGGTGAGTCAAGGGACGACTCAGTGAGTTGAGATGGGATTTTTTCAGAGTTGAGGGACTCGGTGAGTCAACGGGATGACTCGGCGAGTAGGGTCAGTCAGGAAGTTTGACTTTGTTTGAGGACTTTGACTTTGACCAAGAGTTGACCAATTAACTTCCAAGGGCATTTTGGTAATTGTTGGTATTTATTGGGTTCAGTCTTCTGGTATTATCAGGGGTGGAGTTCATGTCAGAGGTTGGAGCACCATGATCTTATCTTTTCAGTCAGCAGATTGCAAGGTGAGTTTCCCTTTGTGTGAATAGGTCTAAGGCCACAATGTCGGCCCATGTAGATACAAGTAGGAAGACCCGGGGGTTAGCCCTAGGCACGATATGCTAGTATGATACTCAGGACGAGGTCCAATGATAGCGGGCGGGTGCCCAAGGAATGGTTTATATGTTAGTTTATACTTGTTTTCTGTGTGATACATGTATGTGCCTGGTAGGGAGGTGAGTGTGGGCGAGGTCCCGTATCTCACCAATAGCAGAGTGTGGATGGTGTTCCACATCTCATTAGCAGCAAAATATGGGCGAGGCCCAAGTTAGGGAAAGAGTGAGTGTGGGTTGGGCCCATATCTGACTATCAGTAAGGGCGTGGACGGGGTTCCTTGACTCATTAGTAGCAGGACAAGGGCGAGGCCTCAGGATAGGATTTGTGAATATATGTTAGCTTATGCGTTGTTATATGCTTATGTGCTATTATATGTTAGCGGGCGGGGCCCAGTGACAGGCGAGGCCTAAGTTAGACAGATCTGTATCCGAGCAGGGCTCGAAGCCAGGCGGGGCCGTTGTATCGGGCGAGGCCCAAAGCAGGGGGCGAGGCCCAGAATAGCGGGTGTGGCCCTGTATGTGCAGTATGTTGTTATGCATGGTATGTGGTAGGTTGGGGAACTCACTAAGCTTCGTGCTTACGGTTTTCAGTTTTGGTTTCAGGTACTTCCGATAGCGGAGGGAAGAGCTCGTGGTGATCGCATGGCACACACTATAGATTAGACAGCCTGGGAATGTTTTACTCTGATAATGAACATGTGTTTTGGAAATTAATACTTTGGTTATGATATGGATTTATAATTATGTTTAAGTAATGTTTTAAAAAATAATTTTTTAGTCTTAAATTTTCGGTCGTTACACGAAATCTCCCTCGGATATCAGGAGCTTCCTGGGATTGGCAGGGTACTAACAGAGATTCATACAATATTTCTCCAAGATTGCAGTATCCCTCACTCGTCTAACGAGGAAGGGGTGGATTTCCGGTAGGGCCCTAAACAGCAGAAAGCATTTGAGACCCTCAGACAGCGACTTTGCGAGGCTCAAGTCTTAACTCTCTCGGGGGAGTTGAGGATTTTTTAGTGTTCTGTAATGCATCCATCACAGGACTGGGAGCGATTCTCATGCAGACAGGACAGGTGATTGTTGGATTAGTGTCTAAGCCCGTAACTATATTTGGTAATTACTTAACCCGGTTATGCATGGTCCTTTTGGGTTGCCTTCACCGAAGCAACATGATAGCATGATTTATTAAGAAAGAGGTTATTATGATTTATTAATATGTTATATGAATAATATATTAATGGAGAAATCATATAATTAAATTAATATTAGACATGAATTAACTAATAAATTAATTATGTGTTCAAAAGACATTAATTTAATATCAGAGACTTAAACTGTCAAATGTGTGATAGTTGAGTATTGGGCTGAGGAGCCTCTTGGACTAGGCATGGACGAAATTGGGATGTGTCCATCCCTAATTTCAGCCATAAGGCCCTATTCCAGAAGCTTCCTTGGATAGCTTATGGCCTAAGCTTTCCGTTAGGGTTTTTGACTGAAACCCTAACAGCTCCAGTATAAATAGGACCCCTAGGCTACAGAAATCGGCTACCGTAACCCTAAGAGAGATAGAGTTGAATTCAAGTAGCCTCCATCCTCTTTCCAAGATCATTCTTTTGCTATAGGTGTTTGTAAGCCATTAGAGGAGTGACATTTGTGACTCTAAGCTCCAAGAACAAGAAGATTCAAGCTTTCATCAAGAGGTAATCATCTAGATCTTATTTGTCATGTTAATTTTGATTATATACACTAGATCTAGGGTTTGCAAGTCTTGTATGAATAGAATGTTCAATAGAGAAGCCTAGATCCAAGCATTAGGGTTTACATGAACACATAGGAGGGTATTTTGTGTAAAACCCATCAGTGATAGCCTATGCATCGCGGCAGCTGAAGTCGCATGAGACGAGATACCCTACTCATGATTTGGAGTTGGGAGTAGTGGTATTCACTCTCAAGATTCTAAGACATTACCTCTATGAGGTCCAGTGTACCATATACACAGACCACAAGAGTTTGAGACACATCATGAATCAGCCGAACCTGCACATGAGATAGCGCAAGTGGCTGGATGTAGTTAAGGACTACGACTGTGAGATCCTTTACCACCCAGGTAAAGCGAACATGGTTACGGACGCTTTGAGCCTCAAGTCAGCTGGATCTTCTACCCCAGCGGCTTGTATGAGGATATCAGTGGATTCTCCACTTGTGGGTTTGATCAGGGAGGCTCAGGTTGAGGGTATGCGTCAAGAAAACTTGAAGCTTGAGAAGATCAGGAGTAAGAACACCCGGTTTGTGCAGGATAGATGGGGATTATTTACCCGATATGGTCAGGTCTGTGTTTCGATGTCTGGTGGGGTCATACATATTATTCTGGAGTAGGATCATAAGTCTCGCTTCTCTATTCACCCGGGGGCCACCAAGATGTACTAGGATTTACGATTGAGTTACCGGTGGCCATACATGAAGAGGGAGATTGCATGGTATGTTGAGAGGTGCTTAACTTGTCGAATTGTCAAGGCCGAGCATCAAAGGCCGTATGGCCAACTACAGCCCCTGGAGATTCCCATGTGGACGTGTGATCAGATCACAATGGATTTCATCACCAAGCTGCCAAGAACGACGAAGGGCTTCAATGCTATTTGGGTCATCATGGATCGATTGACCAAGAGCACCCACTTTTTAGCGATACGGGAGAGTTCATCGGTCGAGAAGCTGGTCGATTTGTATATACTCGAGATCGTTGCTCGCCATGGGGTGTCGGTCTCTATTGTCTCAGACCGTGATGTTTGGTTCACCTCCCGTTCCTGGCAGAAGTTCCACGAGGAACTGGGCATGCGGCTGCACTTCAGCACAGCCTATCATCCGCAGACAGATGGCCAGAGTGAGCGGAACATACAGACTCTCGAGGATATGCTAAGAGTCTGTGTTATTGACTTCGGTGGGAGTTGGGACTCCTACCTACCTCTTACAGAGTTCTCCTACAACTATATTTTTCATTCCAGTATTGGTGCCCCACCATATGAGTTGTTGTATGGAAAGAGATGTCGCACCCTAATCTATTGGGGTAAGATTGGTCACAGGGTGATGGGACGGACAGAGGTAGTTCTGCAGACTACCGAGAGGATTCAATAGATCAGACAGTGGAAGTAGACCGCTCAGAGTCGGCAGAAGAGTTACGCTGACAGGCATCGAACTTAGCTAGAGTTTCAGGTGGGTGACATTGTACTCCTGAAGGTCTCACCCTGGAAGGGTGTGATTCGCTTCAAGAAGAGGGGGAAATTAGGTCCCTGATACATTGGGCCATTCAGGATCATTGTCAGGGTTGTCAAGGTGGTTTATCAACTGGATCTCCCGGAGGAGCTTAGTCAGGTCCACATCACTTTCCATGTGTCACAGTTGCGGAAGTCCATAGCAGATGAGGGGGCAGTAGTATCATTAGATGATATTCAGGTCGACAAGCGACTGAATTACGTGGAGAGGCCACTAGTCGTTCTTAAGAGGAAGGTAAAGGTTCCAAGGAACAAGTAAGTACCTCTGATAAAGGTATAGTGGGAGCGCAGAAGGGGATTCGAGTGGACATGGGATTCGGAAGCAGAAATACGTGAGCACTACCTAGACTTGTTCGTCACAGCAGACTTCGAGGACGAAGTCTAGTTCAAGTGGGGGAGAATTGTAACACCCTGACTCTCAGATATAAGTTTTAAAGCATTTTGTACATGTTTATGGACTTACTCAACGAGTTGGTTGCCCCCAACTTGTCGTATAGAGGCGGGTTAGCCCGCATGGATTATTGGATCTACTCGACAAGTCGGAGGACCTAGACTCGATGAGTAGGATGTGGAAGATGAAACCCTAATTTTTAGGGTTTGCACCCTATTTAAAGGACCTTAAGTCCTTACATCCAGTCCCTTACCACCTCTTGACGTACAGAAGAAACCCTAATCAATCTAGATCTTGTTCTTGAGTGTTTGTGATTTAAAGAGTAATTTGGTGCATTTTGTGAAGAAGGTTTGGAGCTTAAGGAGCTTAGAGCAAAGAAGAGCTTGTAAATCTGACTCTATAGAAGGTAACAAGTCGTTACCTTGACTTCTCCCTAGCTAAATCTCTCGGTTCTTAAGTTTAGGGCTATTTTTAGTGTGTGTGTGTGTGTGTGTGTGTATATATATATATATATATATATATATGTGTGTGTGTGTGTGTGTGAGCCATTTCGGGTATTAACCATGATCTGAAGTTGTAACTTCAGATTTGGACCCCTCCAGGTCTCAAACTAATAAAGCTATCAACTTTATCTCATATGAACCTCTCACCATGCCTTAAACCTCATTCTAAACTTGGTTTTTAGTGTTCTAAGCCTTTAAGACATCGCATACACGTAAAGTTTGCAATTTACTTGATAAAATTTATACATATAGATATCTATCTATATATAGATAATATAGATTAATATAAAGATATATTTTTATTCCGTGTATCCACTCTGTTATCCTTTGTACCAGTTCTAAACAACTTTTGGCGGCGGGCGGGAGGGGGTGTTTCAATTGGGTTTTGTTTGCTATGGAATTGGAATGGGAATCAAGATTATTACGTAAGCAGCCATGTAATGAATGTTGTCTTCCTCTTTCCCCCCACCTACAAATTACTTCACCTTACTACACACAAACAAATCACAAATTCAAGTTCAAACTGAAATCCAAGTGAAGAAAGAAATGGGTTGGAGAGGAATACTGGGTTTTGAGTATGGAATTGTGCAGGCACCTTTAGGACCTGATATTTCCGGTCCGGAGCTTGTCGCCGCTGTTGCAAATGCCGGTGCCATTGGTATTCTCCGAGCTCCTGATTGGGTAACTCTCCGTCTCCCTCTTTGTCTGTGAATAAGCTGATGCATGTTGATTGATCGATTAGCCAGATTTTAGTTAGCTATCTGTAGAGCTTATCTATCGCGTCCAGGTAATTTATGCAGCTAGTGAGGATCAAGATCAACAATTAGAATCTCCAATCGATCAGTGTGCATCTGTTGGATTTCTAATAATCTCCACAACTGCCCTAATTTTTAGGATTTTTTCCTTGTTCTTGTGATTGATCTATCAGTCCCCTAAATGATATAGCTATAATTTGGGGCACCTTTTGTAACACTAGATCTAGTATGTCAAATAGATTATGGATACGAACACATATATTCCCTCCATCTCCAGCTCGTTTTCAGCTCAAATATTATTTAACTCAGTTACGTCAAAACTCCATAACAGGAATGCCCAGATTACTTGAGGGAGCTTATAAGGAAGACAAGAACTTTGACAGACAAACCATTTGGGGTCGGGATTGTTTTGGCATTCCCTCACAAAGAGAACCTAAAGATTATTCTGGAAGAGAAAGTTGCAATCTTGCAGCTTTACTGGGGCGAAGTCACACAAGAAATCGTCCTTGAAGCCCATGAAGCCGGGGTCAAAGTTGTTCCCCAGGTCAAAGTCAAACCCTCTTCCCTAAATACTTTCATCAACCATCTTTGTATATTAATTAATATGGTGATTGAAATTTTCTGTAACTTTAAATCCTTTTTTGTAGATTGGCAGCTTTGAAGAAGCCGAGCGTGCTGCTGATGTAGGTGTTGATGCTATAATTGTTCAAGGACATGAAGCAGGAGGACACGTTATCGGTCATGTATAACGCTTTTACATTTTTAATCTATTTATTAATAGATAGACCAAAAACTCTAGAAAACAAAAATAATAATCGGGGTTATGGAATAACTTTTAGGAAGCAATAATTGCATTGGTGCCACGTGTAGTGGATCTGGTTGCCTCAAGGGGTATTCCGGTAATTGCTGCTGGTGGAATAGTCGATGAACGAGGCTATGTTGCTGCTTTAGCACTTGGAGCCCAAGGTGTCTGTTTAGGAACCAGGTACATAATAATATAACACTTAACACATTGAGACTTATATACAAGAAAAGTAAAGTTGAGTGAGTGATTTTATTTAATTAGATTTCTTGCGACTGAAGAAAGCTTTGCTCACCCAATATACAAAAAGAAGCTAGTTGAAATGAATGAAACAGAGTATACAGATGTATTTGGACGTGCCAGGTGGCCGGGGGCCCCGCAACGTGTCCTTAAAACACCTTTTTTCATGGAATGGAGAAATCTACCGAGTCAGGAGAATGAGGCTAATCAACCTGTTATTGGCCATACAACAATACATGGCATGGTAAGTGTCTTTTTTTCTTATTGATTACATATTTTGCTAAATTTGCTATTATGGATAAAAGGAAATGTAAGTTGGTTGATATTATGGGTCAAAAAAAGTAAAGTAAAGTAAAGTAGTTGACTAGTTGACTACTTGTGGTGTTTGGTATATTATAGGAGAAAGAGATTAGGCAGTTTGCGGGTACAGTGCCAAACAAGACAACAAAAGGGGATATTGAAAGCATGGTGATGTATGCAGGTGAAGGCGTAGGACTTATACATGAGATTTTACCAGCTGCTCAAGTGATAAACCGACTTGTTGAAGCTGCTCAGATTTTGATCCAACAACATTTCACACTTCTTGAACATTAAACATCTACTAAGAGAAAATTTTGCAAAAATAAAATAAATGTTGTAATACGATCCATTCATTATGTATGTTCCATTACCATATGATATAACCATCTCTATCTTGTCGTCATGTTTTTTCAAGACAAAATTAAGAAAACGTTGTTATTTTGAATGGGTGTTTTCCTTTGGTTATTTTGGACCAATAGTGTTATGACGATGAATCAACAATCGAAAAATGTCACCAATTTACATTCCCTTAAGCATTATCCAATATCCTGCTATAAATAAATCATAACAATAAGATTAACCCCTCTCTAATTGTCTACTCCACAACCACCATATATATGCATATAAATTCATGTCACATGATTTACATTTTACACCCCAAAAAATCCCTCTATTTCCATTTTCCATGGGTCGATTATAAAACCAATGTGCAAATCATGATTCATGGCATCATCAGTCCAGTCACCTTCTCCCATTTCCTCTTACTATATATTATATATTTAATTTATATACCACTGCTATTGGGAACTTTACCCTTCTTAAGATTCGACAACTCTTCAATCAACTTCCTCTCTTCCCCACTCAACCTTTTCGGAATTTCCACTTGTACCCTCACCAACTGATCCCCCCTCATATTACTCTTATTCAAAACCGGGACCCCTTTTTTCGCCATAACCAACGTGGTCCCCGGCTGAGTCCCAGCCGGAATCTTCAAATCCACCATCCCATCAACCGTCGGCACCTTCGTGGTGGTCCCCAATATCGCATCAATATACGTAATCTTACACGTATAAAGTATATTCGTATCATCCCGTTTCAACACCGGATCCGGAAGCACATCAATCATTACAAACAGATCTCCAGCGGGCCCGCCTTTCCTTCCGGCGTTCCCCTCCGACCGGACTCTCAACCGGCTGCCGGAATCTACTCCGGCGGGGACTTTGAGGCTGATCCGTTTGGATTTTCTCACGCGTCCATCACCATTACATGTGTTACACGGGGTGGAGATTTCGCCGGAGCCGTTGCAGGAGGAACAGGTCATGACTTGTTGGAAGACACCGAGTGGGGTCCGGGCGGAGGAGATGACTTGGCCTTGACCGCCACATGTGTTGCATTTTGATGGGGTGGTTCCGGGTTTTGCACCCGACCCGTTGCAAGTCGTGCAGGATTCAAGACGGGTTACTTCAATTTCTTTTTCGATACCGAATATGGCTTCTTTGAAGTTTAGGACTAGGCTGTAGCCTTGGTCTTCGCCTTGGGTGGCGCGGTTGCGTGAGTTTCTGCCGCCACCCATGCCGCCCATTCCGCCCATCCCGCCTAACCCGTCGAATAATGATTCGAATAGGTCAAATGGGTTGCTGAAATCCTGTTCACCAATTCAAAATACAAAAAATTTAAACCCCAAAAGTTACTTTACAGTACTGAAAATGACACTACGTTGTACTGTCCTGACTGTTAGACGCAGGACAGTACCGAAAAGGGAAGACTATTTTTTAGGTATGTTGTATTGTCCTGACTAGAGGCCACAGGACAATACAAGAAAGGACAGACGGTAATTTTTAGGTATATTGTATTGTCGTGAGTACATGACACAGGACAGTACTGATGTATGTCAAACACAGTACAACGTGCTTTGTTCTGTGTAACGAAAGGGGACTTGTGGATAAAATATTTTTTTAGGTAGAAGAAACTCACCCCGGTGCCAACACCAGCGCCTTTAAGCCCGGCTTCCCCATATCTATCATATATGGAACGTTTTTCATCGTCTGATAAAACCTGCAAAACAACTTTTTTTCATAAAAATTCTTGAAAAAAAATATGGGTAAAATATGAGGTTAAGGAGGTTACTTCATAAGCATTGCTAATGTCCTTGAATTTTTGTTCGGCTCCTGGTTCTCTGGGAAGATACACACAAGATGAGTTTATAAAAAATATATATATATATATATATATATATATATATATATATATATATATATATATTAATGTTAATTGTAAGAAATATTATAGGAGATCTTGTAAAGGTGGAAGCTGGAGTTGAACTTTACTTGTTTACATCAGGATGATAACTCCTTGCAAGCTTCCGATATGCTAAAAATGAATTTATAGAGTCAATGATATAAACGAGAATTTAATTATGGGATTAAAAAAAAAAAAAAAGAACTTATAATTTTACTAACCGCTTTTTATTTCTGCTTTGCTAGCATTCTTTGACACGCCAAGCACTGAATAAAAATCCTATGTGTACAAGATATATTATATATACACAAATATAATCAATAAACAAAAGGGGAAGAACATAAAATATTAAAAGAAAGATGATCTGAGATTAAACTTTACACTTTCAGCTCTAACAATGAAGCGACCACCTCTTCTGTGGTGAGATTTACCAAATGACTGCATATTGTATAGTGCATGCAAAGAACCTTGTGAACAGAAGGCAGAACATGGTGATGCCAACTCTCTTGTATTAATTGAGAAACTGAAAAGCAAATGGATATTTATTATCATATGTTTAAACCAAAGTTGAAAACAAACATGATGTTGGGAGGACTTTTAAATCTTAAAATATTGTTTACTTTATTTGATTCTTGTAGTTGGTAATTTACAAACTCCCCCCTTCACCTCCTTCAATTTGACCAGTTTCCCTATTTCCTATGTGTGAAGTTTTGCATATACTTCTACAACATACAAATTATTTCTATGACCATGAAAGAACCTACATTCAAGTTTTATCGCCATATCATACTCTCATGACATATAAATATAATTTATATACCAATTACCACACAGAAGCATTTCATATCAGTGCAAAATATTGAACCATAAATCTTATCCTACTCTAACATATGTCAACAAATGAAACCTCTAGCAAGGAATGAATGGCTAACTACCCAATTAGCCAAGTGAACATAGCTAGACATATCATTAAAGATAAACCTTGCAACAGTATCCCCAACCCTAATACAGAATGTTATGATATCTTCAAAGTATTTCTAATAGCATGGAAGATTATCCAAAATCTGTACTAAATCAACTGTCTTTTGTCTCCCCATCCATCTTAAGATATAGATCCACCCACATGCTATTTAAATTTTGCTAGCTTGCAAATGTAAAGAAGCATGAAGGTCAAAACTTGAATACTTTTTAAGATTTCTTGAAGACATGTGGAGACACCTACAGTACTGTACAGCAACTATTATTGAAAAACATAGGCCCAATTGGACATGATTTTAAACAAGAAAAACTGCAAATTCCTTGATTTCATGTATAACTAGAGTAACATTTGTAGTAATGCAGCAACAAACATAAGATTTGCCAATTCAAAAGGATTCATTGGATAAAACACATAATCTTAATAAGGTGATAAAGACACTCACTGAGGCAAATGCAAAAAAGACTTGCTTGTTGAAGAGGCTCTGGACATTAATTGAGGTTGAACTCCCCACCTAGCCACCCATGTACTCCCACCAGGCACGATTGCCATTAGATATATCGTCTGCAAAAGCACAAATAAGAAAAGGTTGAAATAAAAATTTATGAGCTTGTTAACGAACATAAAGCTTAGCTCCCATCACGGAATTAGGTTAAATTGACCCGCTAAACTCTAAGAAATAAGAACTCTTACGTCTATACTTTCCTATTGCGTTTCAGTGAAAAGCTGAGGCGTCTTGTTGACGAATGGAGGAGCATACACCTAATATGTACATTTAATTGAAACAAAAAGGGTAGTCCTTTATGGATCCTGAATATCGAAAGATAATTAGTATAGTGAGAGTGATTTACTCAGCAAATCCACATTCTACACACCTCCTCTTAACAAAAACCCTAGGCAACCAAGCACTGGGTGCTTCATCCACTAAAGAATAATTTCATATAAATAACATGTTTATATATAGAGAGTATAATGGCAGAAGTGACGAATTAGAGTTTATAGGCATTTTCATTAATGTAAATTGATTGAAATTCAAGTTAAAACCTGAAACTGAAGCTACGGATCACTCTGCAAAGTCAATTTGGAGTTTCCCTGTAAGATACGCACGGAGGAGTTGCAGTGGTTGGGACGGAGGATGAGAAAAATGTGCTTTGGGTTCAGTTGGTGGTAGAGAGATGAGGCTTCGAGAGAGGGGTAGGGGTTTCCGAGAGTGGTGGTGTTGCCAGATAAGAGTTTTTGTTCCTGTGCTTTATATTGCACTAGCCTCCCATGGACTTGAGCTATTTTTAACCATTGATTTTGCAAGTCGTCTCTTCCATCAAAATTGTACTCCACAAATCTAAGGCTTTTATTTTAAAATTATTTAGAAAATTAAGAGATTATCAATTTTAGGAGTTGTGTGTTTTTGGAAAGGTAAATAATTAATTTTTCAGTTTGTTTAAGGGATAATGACTTAAAAAAGGTAATATATTTTTCGATTAGTACACATTTGGTTGTTGAGTTTTTTTTTCGTTCACATTTACCCCTTCAACTTGTTAAACTGTACACATCCAGTCCTTATGATCGGTTACACCAGATTAACCGGAAAAAATGACTTATTAGGGTAATGTATTTCTCATTTTGTACACATTTAGTTCTTAATATTTTTGTACACATTTAGTTCTTAATATATTTTTTTCAAAATAAGTCATTTTTTGTTTTTGTACCAATTCAGTACTTATTAATGATTTATTTAGGATTTTTCTCACAACATCTAAAATAGGACTATCATTAATGATAGGGACGGTTCTCATTGCGTGCCCGCAGTGGCACCGACAACCCCTACTTTTTCTGTTTGTAGTTTAAATTTTTTGATATTTTTCAATTTTTTTTCTTTTTTCTACTTACCGGCAACACCTACTACGAACCGGCAACAACTACTACCAAATCATGCGTCCGTCCCTGATTAATGAGGTATTTGGGGTTGTTGATACTTATGTCCATCGCGGCCTCGACTGTTTGGTTGCATATGTCTTGTGGTTTGGCTTAGGTTTTATATTCCGAACATCGTAACTTCTTAATACAATATCTGATTTTAACGATCTTCATATCTACGTGTTCGTTTTTTAAGTCTGCTAGAAATTTCGTTAAGATTACTCCCGTTAAAATATAATATGTTTTTACTTCTTCATACAATTCGGCGAGTCCGATGGAGATTGCCTTGGGCTCGGCGAGTCAGTTTATGACTCGGCGAGTCAGTTTATGACTCGGCGAGTCAGCTAGGGTTTTCCCAACCTTTGGACACGCACGAACTCGGCGATTTATTGGGAAACTCGATGAGTCAACCAAGGATTTCACGACTTCTCGAGTTCAGGAAGGACTCGACGAGTCGGGTCAGCATGGGTTGTTGACTTTGACCAAGGGTTGACCAGTTGACCTCTGGGGGTATTTTGGTGAATTGGGAAATTTATGGAAAATGGTTTTATGGTGATTATAGGTGGTGGAAACTCGATGAGTCAACCAAGGATTTCACGACTTCTCGAGTTCAGGAAGGACTCGACGAGTCGGTGAACTGCACTCGACGAGTAGGGTCAGCATGGGCTGTTGACTTTCACCAAGGGTTGACCAGTTGACCTCTGGGGGTATTTTGGTGAATTGGGAAATTTATGGAAAAGGGTTTTATGGTGATTATAGGTGGTGGAGTTCGTGGCAGTGATTCAAGAGTTGAGCTTTCTATTTCCAGTCGCCAGTCGCAAGGTGAGTTATCCTCACTATACTCAAGGGTCAAAGGCACCAAGGTCGGCCCTTTGGATTGTTACATGGTTATGTTATGTTCGTATGATCTGTTAGATCGGTATCCTAGAGGAGAGGATAATATTACGTGGTATGTGTTGATCTGTTAGATCGGTATCCTGATAGATAGGATGGTATTATGTGCTATGTGCTATGATATGGTAGATTAGTTGTTGTCTATAGACTGTTATGTGATTATCTGTTATATATGTGCACATATTTGTTTGGCGGTTGAGGTTTATCTGCTTTGTGCGAATGCCAATAGATCTAGGCATTCCAAACTGTTGGTTGTGGGTTATGAGTAGTCCATCCCGAGGATGATTGGAATCACAGTATGTGGGCATTTCAACCTGTTGGTTGTGGGCCTGGGATATTCCATCTCGATGATGATTGGACCCATAGTATGTTGGCATTCCAACATGTTGGTTGTGGGCCTGGGGTATTCCAACCCGATGGTTGACTGGACCCATAGTATGTTGTTTGTGATTCTATGTGTATAGCTGTGAGTATGGGTATTTTTGGGTAACTCGCTAAGCTTTCGGGCTTACAGTTTCAGTTTATGATTTCAGGTACATTGGGGGATCGCGGCAAGGCTAAGGCGTGATTGTACAGCTCCTCATCTTTTGTTATGATTGTTGGGAAAACTCTGATATAAACTATTTTGGAAACAAAGTTGTAATGATTATTGATTTAAAATGTTTTTGAAAAGTTAAAATTTAGCTTGAATTTTTGGGTGTTACATCGAGTGACCTTTGAAGCTCAAGAAGAAGGAGATAGTGAGGAGATCCAGCAAACCAAGCACCCATCCTTGAGCTTAATCATCTTTTGGACTGTTGTAAGTCTTCAAGACTCGATTTTTACCATAAAATAGGGCTAGATCTTGAGTTTACTCTTCATTTCCTACCCTTCTTGTTGATTGCATGCATGTGATTCATAAAGTTTGCAACTTTATGAATCTCCAGAGCAAAATGGTCCCAAGGTAGGCTAGATCTGACCTTTGGTTGAGCAAGGACACCATGAAAGGGTTTTAGGGCAAATTTCCCTCTTTTCAGCCATTTTGACCTAAGGACATGCATTGGAAATGCATGTCCATAAAGCCTCCATTTTTGGAACATTTTGAGGACTGGAAACCTTTCTGGAAATGAGGGATTTCAGATCCCTAGAGTTTTAGACCATATGGCAAAGCTTTGGAGCTTTCCAACCTTTGTTAAGGGCCTTGGAGCATTTAGAACGGTTCTAGAAGGTAAAGTTGGAAACATTATCCTTCTAAACACCTTAGGGATTTAGATCTAATCCCCGGAGTCCTTGGATTCGGTGAATCATCACAACAAGCAAACATGAAGGGGGACTCAACGAGTTGCTCTAGGAACTCAACGAGTTGGATCGGGTTTCCCCGCCTTCACAATATCAAGTGAACTTGTCGAGTTGATGAAATAACTCGGCGAGTTGGCTAGGGTTTGATCAGGTTGTCTGGACTCGGTAGGAACTCGACGAGTCGCTAGCTGCACTTGACGAGTTTAGATCAATATAGACTGTTGAATTTGACTTTGACTAAGGTTAACCGTGGTTGACTTTGAGGGTAATTTTGGGATTTTGACAAGTCTATCTTATGATGCTTACAGGCAGTTGAATCGGAGCAACTCGTGGGACATATCTGGTTCTAGCATTGTCAGTTTCAACATTCAGGAGAGGCGAGTCTTCTCACCATACCAATGGGTATAAGGCACTAAGGCCGACCCATTTTATGTTATGTGGTACACTAGCATTCGGGAGAGGTGAGTCTTCTCACCGTACCAATGGGTCTAAGGCACCAAGGTCGACCCGTTTTTTTGTTATGTGGTACACTAGCATTGTAGAGTATGAGGTATGATAGTTAGCTTTGTTCTAAGTAGTATGCTAGTGATTGTATGTTATTACATGGAAGACCCTAGGGGGGCCCGTAGCAGTTGGATATAAGACCATGTGGGATAGCCCATGGCATTCTCAGGTAAAGACCATGTGGGGTAGCCCATTGCACGATGGTATAAGACCCTGGGGGAGCCCACAACATCCTTATAGGTTTATGTATGTGTATGTAGTATGTTAGACACTTCTGTGATAGGATATGCTAGGATGATTATGTATCTTATTGCATGAAAGACCCCGGGGGAGCCCGTGGCAGTTGGATATAAGACCATGTGGGGTAGCCCATGGCATTCCCAAGTAAAGACCATGTGGGGTAGCTCATGGTACGAAGGTGTAAGACCCTGGGGGAGCCCATGACATCCTTACAGGTTTATGTATGCATGGCTTAATTGGTATATGTAGCTTTTATAGCTAATATGATATGCGTTACGTAGATTGTGTGTGGGGTATGCTCTGGGGAACTCACTAAGTATTACAATGTGTGCAAATAGTTACACCTAATTTTATATTTATAACCTAACTAACTTAACTAACTAAATTGCACCTAGGCAGTGTACCTAGTCCCATTATAGAATAGTCGGGTAAGTCAGGTGTCGATCACAGGGAACGATTTTAACTAATTAATATATCTACTATTAAATTAACCTAATTTACTAACAAATAAAGGGGATTTATCTAATTTTGCAAATTTAGATAAACTTAATTCCTAACACGAATTCAATCAATTAACAAAACACTTTTGTTAGTTCGAATCCACTTTCCCTCAATGGTTTATAAATTAGCTATGACAATTACTGTTGGTTACCAATTAAGACAGTATTAGAAATTTAGTTCTAAATCTACTAACATTAATTAATTCATGTAAATCTATGTATGGTCACACAATAGTTAACACATAATCAATTATTGAATATGATTGGAACCATGTAAGATTGATTTGGAAAACACACTTTACAATCATAATAGGAGTTCTCTAGCACGGCCTAATTCAATAATTAATTGCTTAACTAAGATTGGTTTGATCTAGCTCTAATAATTTAATATTCACTAAATTACCAGGTATTCTTATTCATGCAGATTAATGGTCATCAACTACACAAAATAAGAAATCAAAGCAATCAAATACTAAATCAAACATGCTAGGTTCAATCAATCTAACACGAGTCTTAGCCAACAAGTAAACAAAGCTAAAGTATTACACCATGAGTTCCAGTTTCATATAGCTAATAAAAGCAGCTATATTTAGTTGGACATACTAGCTAACAAACACAAATAACTCATATTCAAAGTCATAATTCAAGTGTACCGAATTCTTAGACTAATATAAAGTTCTCCTCTCCTTAGGTGTTGAAACCCTATTCCAGAACTCTTCTTCCTCTGAATTTCGTCTTCAAGAACTCTCTTAATCAGCCAAAAGCCCCCAATCATAATGAACAAGGAAATATATAGTTTCTGATTTTTCCGCATTCATGTCGTGAATGGATATGTCTCACGACGTGAATAGTAGATATCCGTGTTGGCTAAGGACTCTTCTTCACGATGTATATCTTTTGGAAGATTCGTGTTCACGTCGTGAATCTATAAGCCTCATGACATGAAGTTAGCATATTACATAAGCTTCTTTCTTCTTTTATTCTCCAAGCCTCCAAAGTTCCATGTTTTTTCATTTTTAGTCCTTTTCTCAAAAATGCTTCTATTTGGCTGCAAAATATAATTTAAGCTTATAAGTACTATTATTCTATGCTAATAACCAAAATATTAATAAAAATATAAATAAATATTGCCTAAAACATGTATAAATATGGCAATATCACATTAGCTTACAGGTTGTGGATTTGTTTCAGGTACATCGGATCACAAGGGCAAGGGGAAAGTGTGATGATGCGGTGTGCACTCTCACACAGGCGTTTTATGGACACTTTAATATTTTAAATAAAATTTCTAATTGATATGAGTTTGAAACAATTATATATGGGATTTTATAATTTATGGAAATGTGTTTGGATAATCAAAAATGAAAATTTTCCTTTGAAAAATTGGGTCGTTACAAGTTGGTATCAGAGCCTTGGTTTGAGGGATTCGGGGACACTCCTGGGTGTGTCAGGACTCAAACTAAGGAAATGGTAAAATTGTTTTCAAAAAAATAAAATGAAAAGGCTTTAAAGAAAGGAAAAGATGAGAGTGCAACGCACGTGACCAGTCGATCCAAGTAAGTAGTTCCCCAATGTGTTAGCCATGTTATAATGATGTTTGAGCTTTGATAATCATATGGAACTTGCTATATGTATGCTTTTAAAATTGTATAAGGTTAGGAGCTTATAGCATCAGAATGATTGATTTGGACTTATTTCGTGTTCCTTGTTTGGTTGTGGTCCTAGGGTAGAATCTTTTATTCGAAAGTCTATTTGATCCTTTTCTGTGTATAATTTTGCATGCATAAAGGCAACCAATTATGATTGGTATGGGTAGAGCAAATCTTAGGACAACCTAGGATTTGAGAGGTGCAGTAGTCTGTGGAATATGATTCATTTTTTGGACTAATTGAAGTTGTTAGGAGAGCATTGGGAAAGGTACATGTAGGTGTGGAAGGTAGTATTGGGTCCATACTACTGAAAGCACAGGAGATGTACCCGAACTAATGTTAGATATGATGACTCCAATGAGTACTAGTGTGGGAAGATCCCCTTATAAGTATCCTGATCGTTATGATTTATGACATTTCAATTCAGCATGGTGGTGACACGATTTGGAGCAAGGTATCAAGATCGAGATCTGGATCCGAGGTTGGACCAGGCGACACTACCAATGTCATCGATGAGAGGTTGCGCAAGCTTATTGCAGCCGATGTTATGAGGGGCATCCTTGAAGCTACCCCAGTCATCTTTAGGACGGTCAAAGAGGGTATGATGGA
This sequence comes from Lactuca saligna, assembly GCF_052625555.1. NCBI lineage: Eukaryota > Viridiplantae > Streptophyta > Magnoliopsida > Asterales > Asteraceae > Lactuca > Lactuca saligna. The sequence continues at coordinate 257,286,800 of NC_136421.1, forward strand.
GATTATGGAGGAGAGGCTCAGGGCATTCAGAGCCGAGATTGTTGCAGGCCAGGTTAGGACCCGAACTCCCTCATTTCGGGAGTTCAAGGTGTGCGGGGCGTTAGAGTTTTTCAAGGTCAGTGACCCCATTGTTATCCGACGTTGGGTGGTAGATATCGAGAACACCCATCCCATGAGTTCTTGCTCGGATGCAGGAAATGTGGGATTTGCTTCTTGGATGCTGAGAGACAGGGCCCGAGATTGGTGGGGAGAGGTTACTAGCCAGGTGGGAGCAGCCAATGTGGCTGAGATGACATCGGCCGAGTTTGTCTGGCGATTTGATTTGGAGTTTTCACCATCTATTGAGGTGCAGATGATGGTGAGGGAGTTCCAGGAACTCCAGCAGACCACCAAGACTGTGGCGTAGATCACCGCCAAGTTTCGTGAGCGAGAATTGTTGATTCCATAATATACTACCGATGAGGATATGCGGAGGACGACATATCATTCCATGCTGAGGGATGATATCTAGGAGTTTGTGAGCTTTACATGGTGAAAAAACCTGAACAAGATGGTGGAGAAGGCCCTGGAATGGGAGATGGAGTTAGACTTCCGCACCAAGCGGAAGCCGGAGCAATCACATGCAGCGGTGGGTCTGACTAAGAAGCCTAAGACCTCAGACACTTCTAGCACGGGCCAGCAGGGCTAGGGACGGTGTGCCGGGTATGGTAAATCTGTTGGATTAGTGTCTAAGTCCATAACTATTTTGGTATGTACTTGACCCGATTATGAGCATGGTCCTTTTGGGTTGCCTTCACCATAGCAATATGTAGGATGATTTAAGGAGAGAAAGGTTTAAATATGATTTATTAATATATTATGAGAATAATATATTAAAGGAGAAATCATATTGTTTAATTAATATTAGTCAAGAATTAATTAAGAATTAATTTTGTGGCTAAAAGAGATTAATTAAATATAGGGGACTGGACTGCAATTATTGGATAATTGAGTTATTGGGATAAGGAATGCTAAAGGAATAAGGGGTGAACGAAATTATGATGGAAGCCCATCATATTTTCGTTCATAGCCTCGTCCAGAAGGTTCCATGGACTGCTTAGAGTTTAAGTTGTCCATTAGGGTTTTGACTGAAACCCTAACAGCCCACACTAGTATATAAAGGACCCCTTAGGCCCCAAAAACGTGGACAACTGATTCTCATTAGGGTTTCCAGCCGTTTTGGTGTCTCTTTTTTCTTATCCTCTTCATCCAAGTTGCATATGGTGTTTGTGACTCCATTAGAGGTACTACACTTGTGGTACTTGCTTTCAAGAGCTAAGGAAATTCAAGGAACTAGTTGTTATTGCTATATAACAACAAAAGGTATGTATTCTAGCTTTATATATGAATTTCGAAAATTATAGTAGCATGCCAGGTTTCTTTTTGTGTTCATAAAGCTGTATAACTAATAGTGAAAACATAGATCCAATACTAGGGTTGCATGAACACATAGGATTGTTTGTATAAGACCCATCAGTGGTATCAGAGCCATTGGTTTTTGTTTTCAATTAGCTTTTATTCAAATTTGTGAACTTGACATATTAGGGTTTATGGCTAATAAACCCTAAAGGCTAGGTAATTTTCGCAATCCGGGTTGCAAAACCCTAGATGGCGATTTTTTCTAGGGTTTCCCAAATCCTTTTCTTAGCCTCCAAGATTTTGAAATCCAGGGTTATCCAACCCTTGGATTTCGAAATTACCTCCTTCCCCAATGTTAGATCCTAAATTTTAGGGATTTGGATAATCCCATATCTTGTAATTATCTTTTAATTGTTAAATATGGTAATTAAAGATCTTGAATTATCCCATCCCTTATTTTCGAGATTTAGAGAGGGATTCAAGGGATTAGGATATCTTAGATGTATAATTGGTAATTATCCTCATGATCTAGATAATCCCTTGTGATTTAATAATTTAAATTAATTGTTTAATTTATGGTAATTATTAAATCAAGAGTTTTAATATTTAAAATTTTAATTTAAATGTCTTAAATTCGAAAATTTTAAGTGAGATTAAAACCTAATTGTTTTGAAGAGTTTCAAAACTTGCCCTCAAGTTTTGGAATTTAAATTGTTGATTAAAAGTTAATTTTGAAAGTCTAAATTCCAAAACCCTGATTTTGAAAAGTTCAAATTAAACCCTTATGGTTTTATTAAATTAATTAAGTGTATAATTAAAAGAGATTTAATAAATCCATAATGATTTTGGTTAGTTAAAAGTATAATTTAAACCACCTAGTATTTTAAAAGTGTAAAAAACACCCTTATACTATATATAACATTAAAAGTTTAATATTATATATGTATAACTAAAAAGTCAGTCTTACCGTTAGTAGGCCTCATTCACGAAACTAGTCTATAAGGGGTGTTTAAGGAAATTGCCTATAAAATGACGATTGAATGGGTATCCACTCTTACCCACCGCACTCTTGACTAGTGGAGGGTCGTTAGCCGAACGGGTAGGATAGGACAGAAACCTTCCATTATAAGTATAATGAAGTACAAAGTAACTAAATGCTTTTTCAAATTCCCAAATCATAGTTACTTTAGGCAAAATGTGAAATTGTATGCTAACCCATGGAATTACACTTCGTACCCTTGTCAAACGTTAGTGGAGTGTGTGTGGTTAACCGGCACACTAATTTGGGGATGACATTGGTGGCAAAGGGTGGCTCGATGCTTATCATAGATCAATGGAGCGTGTGTGGCTGACCGGCACATTGATTAGGTGATAGTAGCATTGGGTGCACCACGTGATTCGTATGGTTATTTACACCTTGTTTGTGATCCTCGGCATCCCAGTCACGAATAGTAGGGCATAATCGAGATTAAACATGCCATTGAAGAGTTCAATGAGTCTCAAAAGATCTAGGAGTTTCAATTCATTTAAAACTTAAACTTCTTTTTCGTTTTTCATGGTGGAAATTGGTAAATCGTCATTTACCTACCTTCAAATATTCTGCAACTAGATTACGGCATCCCTCTTCTAGGTTGTAGAGTATTGTGTTGGATCCTAGCTTGATGTTTCATTTGGGTGTTGCATCAAGAATTCTAATCAACTTAACTTGAATTTTCTCCCGTTTTGTAGATGTCTGAATCTTACAATGGTCTTCCCAAATCCTTTGGAACAAGCTTTCCAAATGAAGATGACGTTCCGAGATACGATCAAGGAAATGAGAGTCATGCTTCACTTCCTCCACCTCCTCCAATTATTCTCCCTGACCCACAAGTTCAAAGGCTTGAAAAGTTCAAGCTCACTCAAGCCCTTTTGGCAAGTAAACACGAAGATGGGAAACATGTTTGCGCGCACGTCTTAGAGATGAAGTCATACATTGATAGGTTAAACATGTTGGGTGTCGAGATTTCAAGTGAGTTGGCTGTTGACTAGGTTCTTCAGTCACTTCCTGAATCATATAGTGAGTTCGTTAGAGAGTACTATATGATGGACCACGACGTGACCCTAATTGATCTCACCTATTTGCTTATAGCTGCTGAATCAGCAATGATTTGGCGTGCTGGTCAAGCAAATTTGTCTAGTGAATCAAACTCCCAAACTTCAATGGACACTGGCAACATTGGAAGTCCAGAAAGAACTAAGTCTGTGATTGTCCGATGTGTTGTGCCAAAGGAGTCTATTTGCTTTTATTGCCAAGAGAAGGGGAATTGGAGACGAAGCTGCCCTAATTACCTGAGAGATCTAAGAGATGGGAGAGTCAAGACGTATGGCTCTGCTTCAGGTAAAATCCATTAACTAACTCTTTTAAGTTCCTATTCTAGATTCTTAATACATGATGTGATAAGATTACATTTTGATGTTTTGTAGGATCGAAGAAAAGAAAGGAAGCTTGAGAAAAGAAGTGAGCTGAATCTGATCATGAAGAAATGGATTTCGATCGCATTACTTGAAGAATGGATTCTTGAGCTACAACTTGGAGTTAGAATAGATTGTTAACATAGTTTTTCAGTTGAATTGCATTGTAAGGACAAGTTTTTTCCGCAATAAAATAAATTTTGATTTTGTCTTATTTATTTATCCTTACAATGAAATATATGAAAAATTGATGTTCATGTACTTCTATTATTAGCAAAATGGATTTGATTCTTAATTATGGAAATGTCAAAAGTGTACCAAATAGGGAGACTTTCTCATCGCCCAAGTTTCAATTGGACAAAAACTTGGAATCATGCAATGTGTATTGTATGATGAATGGAAAACTTTCACATTTGGGAAACTTAGACTAATTCTTTGGCAAAGTGTCAGTTGAAAGACTAGGAGATCAAGTACACTAGGTTGTGCGTTGATCAAGTCCACCACAAGAGTGACAAAGATATTCATCATGATTTACTAAAGTTTAGTAAATGTGATTATACTTATAAGATTAAGTGTAATTCTGAGATTGATTGAAAGAGTTTCAATGAATAGTAGAACGAATAAAGAAGAATCAAGTAGGCAGAAAGATAAAAGTTTCTCTCTTCTAGAAAGAATGGAGAGTACCTTTTATTGTGTTTTATGATAAGTCTTAAAGATTAAGAACCATGTCTCAATAGATCCTCTAAGTGAGTCTTAGTGCAATTGCATGTTTAAGAAGAGGAATCAAGTATTGTAGAAATGGTTAAATCAAGAAGTCAATCATACTTCGTTCCAATATCAAGTCTTAAAGTCAAGATTGTGACATTGAGTGAAAAGTTTTAAGTAGGTTTATAACACTCATCAAAGATGGAACTTGGAAAAGTTTTCTTATTCTTGTACATCTTAGATTGGTAAGTTGTGATAAGACAAAGACCAACTAGGACCAACTTGTGAAGTGTTCTTGTCTTGATAATAACTGCACTGACTCTTGAATATTTGATTGTCAAGAAATGTTTCTTGACAAAGAGAATCATATATGTCAAGAGGTCAGTGGGAGTTTTAATGTTTTGAAAAAGTTTCAAGAACAAATCAAATAAACCTTATCGATCATCACTAGCGCACGAGTTGAGGTTTACAACCTATCGTGTTGACATTATTTTGATTCTGTGCCAATCCAATCGAGTTAATTATGCATGTGAGTTCTATGAATTCTCATTTGAATGCATAAAAAGCAAGGACCTTGATCAATGAAAGTACATTGATAAGAAAGGGTGAGCTGCTTAACTACTTGGAAGACGTGGTGGGCAGCTGTGCTACCATAAGGCAAGAAATCAAGATTAAGAAAGGTCAATCCATATGAGTTTCAATTTGTCATAAACTTTGGTTTTAACAAATTCACATGGATAGGAACAAATACACCATTTAAATCTAAGTGTCATAAGATTTCCTCCTTCATGAAAATGATTGTGAGGAAATGCTTTCACTGAGAAAGATTTTAAGAAGATAGTGATTGTAAAATTGCATTCTCGAATTCGATCATGATTACGGTATCCCTTTCCATAATTTGAATTGTGAGGTTTGGCAATTAGTCTTAATTGTTAAGACACACATATGAACTATCTAAGGCAAAGGTGTATAAGTTCAAGAAGCCTTGATAAAAGATTATCAAAGCACTAAGTATTAGAAACATGGACTTAAGAAATTCAATAATTATTGTCTTTCTGAAAGTTAAGATGTTTATGAATACATGTCGAAGCTAGTGGGAGCATAAGTTTTATGTTTTATAGTAATCATCATGATAGTGGGAGCATAAAAGTTATGATTGTATGATTATTATGGAAAGTATTGCAAGTTAGCAATATTAATTATAGAAAAAACACAAAGATTCAATTTGCAAAGTTGCATGGGTTGAAAAGTTGTTTTGCTATAATTAAGGGAGAGAATATTATACTCCGTTTCAAAATCTAAAGCTTAGATTAAGAAGTTTTAATATTTTCAGTCAAAGGATACATTGTGTGTTCTTAAAACGATTATGATTACGGCATCCCTCTTCATAGTTCGAATTAGAGAACATGACACATAAAATATTATGGCAAAAGATTGGTAAAGTATCATATCTTTATGTAAGACATTATGCATCGTGTCCCATACGCTTTGGGTATAGGATCGATTGCAAATGCTATAGTATTTTACCATTCTAAAATTTTCCAAATGTCTAGCGCATTTAGAGGGAAAAAGGGACTAGAATTGGTTTTGACTAAAATAATTAAACAACTATCAAAGGACAATCCAAAGTTCGACGAGAATTGGTCGCTTGTGAGTAGTTGGAAGTATAGTATTGGAAAATATGGAAATGTTTCCATATTGGATGGACCATATCGACATCATTACAAATAGAAAAGATTCTATTAAGAATGGGTTGTCATGAGGAAAATATGGAAGCGTGTTCATATTAGGCAGTAAATATTGAAAATCTTTGTCTAGATTAGAAACTTTTATGCAAAAGGATGTTCAAAGGAATGTACTTTGAGTGAGAGACATCATATCTAAGGAATTGTCTTGTAACAATCTCCGATAGAAGACTTTGTAATATCATTGGCAATAGTGCAGTGACATTATGAAGGGATCGTTGCATAAAGTGTTAAGATCTAGCATATTCTATAAGTAACGAGAATTTGATATTCTTACACTTATGAAAATGGATTTGGAGTTGTGAAATGAGAATGATTGGAAATGTGTTCAATTGATCTATTTCACAAAGCATGGACCATAGGAAACACGGTGTGCATGCTTAGAGCATGGGACAATTGTTGTTGTAATTCAAGCAATGAGTTGATTATCCGAAACATTAAATGATAAATAATGAGTAATCAATATGGTGGATAAATAGAAGGGTTTTATTTACTCTCACAAGTTTGGGGCCATATAGGATTAAGTATTGTTGTTATGTTTCAATTTGCATGTTTTGACTTCCAGAATAACTAGGTTATTCAAACATCCACAGTTGGTCATACGTTGGGAGTAGGTATGAATAAAGACTGTCATGAATCTATCTGTAGATTGTCTGAAGTGTTTAGACATGGCACAAGTTTGCTGCAGAGTTCGTGAGTGCTTTGATAAGATTAAAGTATTGGATTAAACCCACGCTCACTTGGATCACTTCACGGTTTTATCATGAGTGATTAGTGAGACGATAATATTGTATATTCTTGAAACCGAGACGTGTGAGTTGTTATTTGTTGGTCAGTTACACATTGATAATAAGTAAACGCACCAGTAACTTGGTGTTATAAAACTTATTGTTGTGTGTGATTCGATCAGTAAATGCAAGCGAGCATTTGAGTCGAAGTTTATCCATTCCTTTTACCCAAAGTGGGATAAAAGCGATATATGTGGGCCTCTCGATGATTTAGTGATGACACCTAAGCGCTTGGCCAAGCCGGGACTAAGTTGATGTGTTCAATTGTAGTTTGTTATCAGTCGTCATGAATCGGAAGTCGGGAAATAGTATAGAGAGAATGATTGAAATTCATGTCTTTTGTCTATACGATATCTTGAGAATGGAGGAATATATAATCCCTTATCTAGAGGACACGCTATCTGATAAGATCAGAGTTGACAACGGCTTTTGAAAGCTACGATTGCTGATCAGGTTCTGAAGTCATACGGAAAATAGTTATTAGACTTATCCAAGTGGGAGACTGTTGGATTAGTGTCTAAGTCCATAACTATTTTGGTATGTACTTGACCCGATTATGAGCATGGTCCTTTTGGGTTGCCTTCACCATAGCAATATGTAGGATGATTTAAGGAGAGAAAGGTTTAAATATGATTTATTAATATATTATGAGAATAATATATTAAAGGAGAAATCATATTGTTTAATTAATATTATTCAAGAATTAATTAAGAATTAATTTTGTGGCTAAAAGAGATTAATTAAATATAGGGGACTGGACTGCAATTATTGGATAATTGAGTTATTGGGCTAAGGAATGCTAAAGGAATAAGGGGTGAACGAAATTATGATGGAAGCCCATCATATTTTCGTTCATAGCCTTGTCCAGAAGGTTCCATGGACTGCTTAGAGTTTAAGTTGTCCATTAGGGTTTTGACTGAAACCCTAACAGCCCACACTAGTATATAAAGGACCCCTTAGGCCCCAAAAACGTGGACAACTGATTCTCATTAGGGTTTCCAGCCGTTTTGGTGCCTCTTTTTTCTTCTCGTCTTCATCCAAGTTGCATATGGTGTTTGTGACTCCATTAGAGGTACTACACTTGTGGTACTTGCTTTCAAGATCTAAGGAAATTCAAGGAACTAGTTGTTATTGCTATATAACAACAAAAGGTATGTATTCTAGCTTTATATATGAATTTCGAAAATTATAGTAGCATGCCAGGTTTCTTTTTGTGTTCATAAAGCTGTATAACTAATAGTGAAAACATAGATCCAATACTAGGGTTGCATGAACACATAGAATTGTTTATATAAGACCCATCAAAATCACACAGTAGGGATTGTCGGACAGCATGGATATTGGGATGTTACTCTTGTGGTCAGTAGGGCCATTTGAGTAGGGATTGCCCCAAGAAGGGCTTGATATGTTTCCACTGCAATCAGACTGGCCATAAAAAGACTGATTGTCCGAAGTGGTAGGGAGGGGGAGGAGCAGTGGCGGTACCTGCACCCGCCACACTAAGGATCACCGATGGCCGCCCTGCTAAGGTGAATGCCCCGATAGTGAAGAGTCGCGCATTTCAACCGACTACCGAGGAGGCTCGGGCAGTGCCAGACGTTGTGGCTGGTACATGTCTATTATTCTTTGTTCTTTATTATTTGTATGACTTATGTATACTTTATGCTTGTATAGGGACCTTTTTGGTGAATGGTATGTCCGTTCATGTCTTGTTTGATTCGGGTGCTACCCGATCATTCTTGTCCCTTGCGCTTAGCAAGAAGCTCCAGGACACACCGAGAACTTTGGATTCTCCACTCAAGGTAGAGATTGCAGATGATCGCACTGTGAGTGCTGCGAGGGTGTATCAAGATTGCGTCCTGAATGTGTTGGGCGAGAGATTTCGTGTGGATCTAGTCCCAATACCATTGCGAGGGTTGAAGGTGATTGACGGGATGGATTGATTGGGGGCCAATGGGGCCATGATCGATTGTGAACGCCAGTTGGTTAGGGTTCGAACCCCAAGTGGGGGAGAAGTGGTTATACATGGTGAGAGATCCTCGCAGGGGCTAACTCTCTATTCGAATGTAAGGTCTAGGAGATTTCTGCAGTAGGGATTTACGGGATTTTTGGCTTATATTTCAGATACAAGGGATTGAGACCATGAAGGATGTGGGCAGTGTGTCGGTTGTACAAGAATTTTGGGATGTCTTTCCCGAAGAGTTGTTGGGAGTGCCTCCGGAGAGGCAGGTGGAGTTATGAATTGATCTGGTTCCAGGTTTCTCTCCGATAGCGAAGGCACCATACCGTTTGGCACCACCCAAGATGTAGGAGTTATCGATGCAGCTTTAGGAGCTGCTAGACCGAGGGTTCATACGTCCAAGCAGTTCCCCGTGGGGAGCACCTATCCTGTTTGTGAAAAAGAAGGATGGATCACACATGATGTGCATTGATTACCGAGAGCCGAACAAACTAACAGTGAAGAACCGTTATCCGTTGCCAATGATCGATGATTTGTTCAATTAGTTGCAAAGTGCATCTTGGTTTTCCAAGATTGATCTTCGGTTGGGGTACCATCAGATGAGGATTCGAGATGAGGATATACCGAAGAAGGCTTTCAGGACTTGGTATGTGTATTATGAGTTTATGGTGATGCCTTTTGGGCTTACCAATGCCCTAACAACATTCATGGATCTCATGAACAAGGTATGTAAACTGATGTTGGATCGGTCGGTGATCGTTTTTATTGATGATATCCTGGTCTATTCTAAGACCAATGAGCAGCATGGGCAACATTTGAGAGATGTACTAGAGACCCTAAGGGCGAAGAAGCTTTATGCAAAGTTCTCCAAGTGTGATTTCTGGCTACGAGAGGTGCAGTTTCTGGGGCACATCATCAATCAGGAAGGCATCTTTGTTGATCTGGCCAAGGTTGAGGCTGTAATGCAGTGGGAAGTACCGAAGAACGCATCAAAGATTCGTAGCTTCTTGGGTTTAGCGGGCTATTATCAGAGATTTATTCAAGATTTCTCTAAGATTGTTGTGCCATTGACCAACTTAACCAAGAATAATGTGACATTTCGGTGGGGCACGGATCAATAGTTGGCTTTTGAGACCCTGAGACGGAAGTTATGTGAGGCTCGGATCCTAGTAGTACCCGAGGGGTTAGATGATTTGGTAGTCTACTGTGACACATCGATTTCAGGGTTAGACATGGTATTAATGCAAAGGGGGCACGTGATAACTTATGCCTCAAGGCAGTTGAAGCTTCATGAGTCGAATTACCCTACTTACGACTTGGAATTGGGGGCAGTGGTGTTCACCGTCAAGATCTGGATAGACTACTTGTATGGGGTGCGGTGCACCATCTACACTGGTCACAAGAGTTTGGAGTATTTGATGGATCAACAAAACCTCAACATGCAACAAAGGAAGTGGATGGACGTGCTGAAGGATTATAATTGCGAGATCTTATACCATCCAGGGAAGGAAAATGTGGTGGTCGATGCTTTAAGCCCCAATACGGCAAGGTCCCCGATTGGGAACATTTGTATGAGGATGATGATGATCTCTCCATTGTTATACATGATCAAGGAGGCCTAGGTCGAGGGAGTGAAGAGAGAAACTTGGAAGATAGAGTAGATTCGAGGATAATGTCCTTTGTTTGTTAAGGATAGTCGTGGTCTTTTGATAAAGTGTGGTCGGGTGTGGGTACCGATGATTGGAGGGGTGAAACAGAGGATATTAGAGGAGGCACACAAGTCCAAGATCTATATACATCCAGGGGATACGAAAATGTATAGAGACTTGAGACTGAGTTATTGGTGGCCCTACATGAAGTGAGAGATCGCTTGGTTTGTGGAGCGGTGCTTGACCTGCAGGAAGGTCAACGCCGAGCATCAGCAGCATCATGGCAAGGTGCAACCACTACCCATTCCCATGTGGAAATGGGAAGAGATCACTATGGACTTCATCACGAAGTTACCGAGGACGGTGAGGGGCGTGGGCGCCATATGGGTGATCGTGGACAGACTGACAAATAGTGCCCACTTCATTCCAATTTCTGAGAGTATATCCACTAAGAATTTGGAGGATATTTATGTGAGAGAGGTGGTGGCTAGACACGGGGTGCCAGTGTCGGTAGTCTCTGTCAGGGATGTACGGTTTACATCTAGGTTCTGGAAGAAGTTCCACGAGGAACTGGGCACTCAACTACATTTTAGCACGGCGTATCACCCCCAGACTGATGGCCAGAGTGAGAGGACGATCCATACACTAGAGGACATGCTTAGAGCATGTGTGTTGGATTTTGGAGGGAGTTGGGACACATACCTATCGTTGGCAGAATTTTCATACAACAATAGTTACCATGCCAGTATCGACCGACCGCAATTCAAGATGTTGTATGGTCGGAGGTGCAGGACCCCGATTTGTTGGGACGAGGTTGGACACCGGGTCATGGGGAGCACTGAGGTAGTGCTTAAGACTACCGGGTTGATTCAGCAGGTGCGCGAACGACTGTGGGTCGCGCAAAGCCGCCAGAAAAGTTATGTTGACCGATGGAGATTAGATCTTGAGTTCTAGATGGGGGACTTTGTGTTACTGAAAGCGTCACCCTGGAAGGGGGTTATCAAGTTTCGGAAGAGGGGCAAGCTAGGACCCCAATATATCGACCCATTCATGATTTCGGCCCGGGTAGACAAGGTAGCATATCGACTAGACCTGCCAGATGAGCTTAGCCAGATTCACAACACCTTCTATGTATCACAGCTTCGGAAGTGTGTCACTGATGAGTCCGCAGTCGTTTCGCCGGACAACATCCAGGTGGATGAGAGCCTAAACTACATTGAGAGGCTGGTTGACATCTTACATAGGAAGACTAAGGTTCTTCGGAACAAGGTAGTGAAGTTGGTAAAGGTACAATGACATCACCGTAGGGGCTCCGAGTGGACCTGGGAGCCAGAGAACGAGATGCGGGATCACTACCCGGAATTGTTTGGATCAGTAGATTTCGAGGATAAAGTCTAGTTCAATTGGGGATATTTGTAACACCTGTTCCAGGTATTACTTAATTTATTTAAGATTTAGGGTTTTGGTGTGTGGACTCGGCGAGTTGGGAGTCCAACTCGTCGAGTAGAGGGCATTTCAAGGACGCAGAATTTACACCCTACTCGATGAGTTGAAGTTCGACTCGATGAGTAGGCGTTGTAATGATAAAACCCTAATTTTAGGGTTTGCACCCTATATAATCTCCTTAAGATCCTTGAGGCTGGCCTCCCATCAACCTCCAAACCCTAAGAATGTCTATGCTAACCCTATTCCCCATTCTCTTCCATTTCGTGAACTATAGTGACATTTGAAGCTTAAGAAGAAGGAGATAGTGAGGATATCTAGCAAACCAAGCACCCATCCTTGAGATTAATCATCTTGTGGACTGTTGTATGTCTTCAACACTCGACTTTTATCATAGAATATGGCTAGATCTTGAGTTTACTATTTATTTCCTACCCTTCTTATTGATTGCATGCATGGGATTCATAAAGTTTGCAACTTTATGAATCTCCAGAGCAAAATGGTCCCAAGGTGGGCTAGATCTGGCCTTTGGTTGAGCTAGGACACCATGCAAGGGTTTTAGGGCATATCTCCCTCTTTTTTGGCCATTTTGACCTAGGGACATGCATACCATAAAGCCTCCATTTTTGTAATGTTTTGAGGACTAGAAACCTTTTAGGAAAGGACGGATTTCAGATCCCTAGAGTTTTGGACCACATGGAAAAGCTTTGGAGCTTTCCAACCTTTTTTAAGGGCCTTGGAGAATTTGGAACGGTTCTAGAAGGTAAAGTTGGAAACTTTATCCTTCTAGACACCTTAAGGCTTTAGATCTAATCCCCGGAGTCCTTGGATTCGGTGAATCATCACAACAACCAAACAGGAAGGGGGACTCGACGAGTTACTCTAGGAACTCGATGAGTACGATTGGGTTCCCCCACCTTCACAATATAAAGTGAACTTACTGAGTTGATGAAACAACTCGACGAGTTGCCTAGGGTTTGATCAGGTTGTCTGGACTCGGTAGAAACTCGACGAGTCGCTAGCTGCACTCAACGAGTTGAGGTCAACATGGACTGTTGACTTTGACTTTGACAAACGTTGACCATGGTTGACCTTTAGGGTAATTTTGGGATTTTGACAAGTCTATCTTATGATGCTTACAGGCAGTTGAGTCGGAGCAACATGTGGGACGTATCTGGTTCTAGCATTGTCAGTTTCAACATTCGAGAGAGGCGAGTCTTCTCACCATACTAATGATTCTAAGGTACCAACATCGATGCATTTTATGTTATGTGGTACAATATAGTTATAGAGATATGTGGTATGATAGTTAGCTTTGTGCTAACTAGTATGCTAGTGACTGTATGTTATTACATGGAAGACCCAGGGGGAGCCCATGGCAGTTGGATATATGACCATGTAGGGTAGCCCATAACATTCCCAGGTAAAGACCATGTGGGGTAGCCCATGATACGATAGTATAAGACCCTGGGGGAGGCCACAACATCCTTACAGGTTTATGTATGTGTATGTAGTATGTTAGACACTTCTGTGAAATGATATGCTATGTTGATTATGTATGTTATTACATGAAAGACCCCGGGGGGAGTACCCATGGCAGTTGGATATAAGACCATGTGGGTAACCCATGGCATTCCTAGGTAAAGACTATGTAGGGTAGCTTATAGCACGAAGGTGTAAGACACTGGGGGAGCCCGCGACATCCTTATAGGTTTATGCATGCATGACTTATGTGGTATATGTAGCTTTTATAGCTAATATGATATGTGTTATGTTGATTGTGTGTGGGGTATGCTATGGGGAACTCACAAAACATTAGCTTACAGGTTGTGGATTTGTTTCATGTACATCCGATCCCAAGGGCAAGGGCAAGGCGTGATGGCGCGGCGTGCACTCTCACGCATGCGTTTTATGGACACTCTGATATTTTAAATAAAAGTTGTAATTTATATGAGTTTGAAACAATTATATATGGGAGTTTTTAATTTATAGAAATGTGTTTGGATAATAAAAAATGAAAAATTCACTTTGAAAAATCGGGTCGTTACACCACAACTCCAAGTCTAAAACTTTTCGAATAAGACCCAAGACCCATAAAAGACCAAATCTCTTATACCATTGGCCTCCGAGATCACAATCAAGTTATTCCAGAACTGGTTGTTACAACTCTCCCCCACTTAAACTAGACTCCGTCCTCGAAGTCTTTTGTGGATACATATCTCGGGTACTTCTCATGGGTTACAGTAGCCACTCCAAGCCAACTTGAAAGTTCGCAACCGTTCTTATACAACGCTTAAACTTGTCTGATCAGTCCGATCCCCGAAAGGACCGCTACACTTTACCTCCTAAGGTCCAACCATTACCATGCGCAGTCACTGGCCTTCCCATGGCAACTTTCCATAAGCAACAACCTTCTCTATCTCTTTGTGGAACAACCCTTCGCTGTAACTAAATCTCCAGTCACTCCCAGTGTTGTCTCTTCGCTGATACTCACTGAACGCTTCCTCTTATCATGTCACAGTGTTGAACACCGAACCTAGCAAATGGATTAGATAATCATCCGAGTAAAAGTTTCCGTCCTGCAACGGTTAGACTCAGATGAGAGCTGTGCAACAGAATGAGATCCTTCCCTCTGAGATAATTTGATCCCGCTGTGAGGGATGTAACACCACTCGGTCAACTGGTTGCTCCATGCAAGAATTCTCTTGTCCTTGCTCTATCCAGAGGTCATGTTGTCTCTTATCCGCTTTACGGATGAACAGAGACCACCCTTGTCCCACTAATCTCAGTTACTGGACCCCAACCGGTTACTAAATCCCATGCTCCATCTCTCGGTCGCTCCCAGCGGCCTTCGAAAAAAACTTCGGCTATCTAGAATTGCTCTATCTTCCTTGCTGTTCTGGCTCTATAATATATGGAATCCTCGATCCCCTACCTTGACCCTACGGTCTCTACCAGGTCCCACCTGTGCTGCTATAAGTACACGAGCCTCGCTAGACCTGGCAATCCGTGTCTACGTGTCGTGTATTCATGTCAGACACGAATTTGTTAAACACGAAAACGACACGAATTATAAAACGTGTTTGGGGTACTAAACATGAACACGACACGTAAAAAATTCGTGTGACACGTGACACGACACGAATAGACACGTTTTTTAGCCGTGTTGCACGGAAACATGACAAAACACGAATAGACACGTTTTAATGACTTTTTAAAGCTAGGGCTATAAACGAATTATTGACTTTTACGAAATTGTTCCATAATATGTTATAAATATAAAATTTAACCTTAAAGTATATATGTGTATATATGTGTTTATACGTGTTTGTACGTGTAACGTGTCAACACGAATTTGTATCGTGTCTTATACGTGTCTAAACAGGTAAACGTGTTTGACACGCGTAAGACATGAAACGGGAATTTAAAATACGTGTCAGACACGAATAAACACGAAACACAAATTTCTAAAACAAATACACGGAAAACTCGTATCATGTTCGTGTCGTGTATCAAATTACCAGGTCTAGACCTCACCCACGGGTCTTACCCAAACAATATTTCGGAGTGGCCTCTCCCATAGGTCTCACCTATCTAGGGCTATGAAGGACCCCTCCTCCTCGACTTTCAACTTGCTATCCTTCCCTGATTCTTATCATGCTAACTAGGAGATACGGGCCCTCGCCCACTCTCCGCTAACTAGGAGATACGGGCCCTCGCCCACACTCCTCTAACTAGGCTGCTAATGAATGCTACAGCTTACCCGCAGTCTTACAACACATCCCACATTGTCTAACTGCTGGTGAATGCTATGGCTATCCTATAGTCTTATATCCTGACTAAAATCGCGTCCCGCTGGGAAAAATCTCCAACCTGGTTTCTGTCACACCCCCAAACCAAAATGGCGGAAACATTCGGGGGTGGATGACTTCACGTAGTATCGCAACAATTGAATATTGTAAAGAAAGTAATACAACCAACATATATATAAAATGAAAACGTATATTGTTGTGTTATACATGTTATCAAAAGAATATTACAATATGATGTTAAATGTTCAATAATAACAACATCTTTAGTGTTCCTTCTCCCAAAAGATGGTAGTTACTTGTATCACTGATTCCCTGAGAAATACAAGTGGTTTTGAAAAGTGTCAACAATTAAGTTGGTGAGTTCATGAGTGTTTCGAGTTGAAAAGTATATCCTTTTTGGTAGTAAATTGGTAAACGAGGTTTTTAGAAAATCTAATATTTTCTTGTAAGTGTTTCAAAAAGTTTCCAAAGTTGGAATGTGTTGGTATCTTTTATACTCGAATGATTAAAACAACTTTGTATGAAAACTAATGTAGAAAGCTGCAATGCACATATGAATCTCGTAAATCAATCCTGTTTTATACTTTTTATGTGAGTTTTATAACCATGCTATTGACACTGACGGCCTGTAACAACATTCTTCAGGTGTTGCAGTGTTATGACATTTGTCACCCCAGACCTGCCGGTCTAACTATAGCTAGTAGTTTAGGTGCGGGATTGTCAATCCCGTATAGATCTATACACAAGTATCACGCTCTCCCTCCAAGAGATTATGGTATATAATACAGGACTTGAAATGTATACAAAAATGTACGTTGAAGTTTGAATATCTCACATTGCCTAGTATAAGTAGATTTACAATGAAATGACTTTACTTCTTTTGAAAGTGTTTTGTTTTTCAATATGTATATGTAAAATGTAGGACTGAATTGTTAACTATACCCATTATAGTTTTTCAGATAGTAAGTTCCATTTAGTAGAAATAACTTAGTGACATAATAGCTCTTGTATACATAAGTTGTTTGTATCGATATTCGAAGATAGAAATTTCATTTATGTTTACAAAACGATACTTTAACGTGTAATGTACTTGTATTTCCCGCCTAAAACATGAAAAAGAATTGAAAATTAGGGGTATAAACTCACTCGTTAGGTTTGAAGAGAAAGGCTAGAGTTAAGTAGAACTTCGACCGCGGATGGTTGCGTTGTCGGGCTCTTCGGGGATCTCTGCAGCGTAAATCTTTCGTCGGGGGCTCAAGTGCGGAAACCGAGGTGAGGGGAGGGTCTCTGGAGCTTAGAAGTATGAGAGAATGACTGAGGACTTGTGAGTGGTGTGCAAAAACTCGAGCTTATGCCTTCTATTTATAGGGCTGGAAACCCTCGTACGCGGCGCGTACCTACAACGTATGCTGGGCGTACGCAGTACGCGGGGCGTACCTCGGTTACGCGGGGCGTAACAATGCGTCATGGCTTATGACTCCTGGCTAGCTAAGCGTAGAGTGGGCGGGCCGATGGGACTCGACTCTGGGTCTAGTACGCGGGGCGTACTCCCATAGTACGCGGGGCGTAATCTGGCCTGTCCTCTTCTAAATTCCGTAACTTTCGCGTACGAGCCCCGTTTTTCGTGTTCTTTATATCCACGCGTAGGTGAGATTATGCTCTACAACTTTCCTTTAGACTCCGTCGGCTAGTTTTGACTTTATTTTTATTGACATAATTTCAAATAGGCCGGGCCTCCTAAAGTTCGTTAAAGATTTATAGGTTCTTTATTCGGCGTCGGTTTCCGTTTGTCTTTTTATCAATTTGCTCCTATTGTGGAGATCTTCAACTCTCATTTAGATTGCGTTAGCTAATTTACACTCGATCTTCAATTCGAGTTTTTAGCCCTCTACTACTGTTACGAAACTTTGAAAATTCGTAACTTCTTCATACGAGGTCCAATTTGGGCGATCTTTTGATGCACGCTCACCTTTCGACGAGATCTACGATTTTTGTTTAGATACTTAAGGCTAAAATGCATATTATTGAGATTTTTCTTTTTACGTCAAATAATGTTTTAACGGCGTGTCGTAAATATACGAGTGGTTGTAATTTCTTCAATATAACCCGGTTTTGAGCGTTCTTTATGTTTTCGGAAACCTTGACACGTTATCTAATATTTGATACATCCCAACTTAGATATTTGAATACTTTATTTTCAAGGTTTATTTAGTTGTTTGACTTGTGAGCGTTACAATGCTTTTGGAGAATATAGGGTTGTCACATCATCCCCCTGTTAAGGGAATTTCGTCCCGAAATTTAATCTAAGATAGAGTTTACAGTTTAGGGAAAAAGATGCGGGTACTTTTGCTTCATCTGATCCTCTCGTTCCCAGGTGTATTCAGGTCCTCGCTTGGCGTTCCAGCGGACCTTTACGATAGGTATGCGACTTTGTTTAGTTCTTTTGACTTCCCGATCCATGATCTCTACTGGTTCCTCTACAAATTGAAGGTTTTCATTTATTGCAATTTTGTCTAGAGGGACGACAAGGGTCTCATCGAATAAGCACTTCTTTAGGTTTGATACGTGAAAGGTTGGGTGTACGTTGTGGAGTTCCTGAGGTAGTCTAAGTTTGTAAGCCACTGGACCGATCCTGGCAAGAATCTCGAATGGTCCGATGTATCTGGGGTTCAGTTTCCCACGTTTTCCGAAGTGTATTAATCCTTTCCAAGGCGAGACTTTTAGTAGGACACGGTCTCCAACTTGGAATTCCAAGGGTTTTCGTCTCTTATATGCATAACTCTTTTGTCTATCCCTTGATGCCTTTAGACGTTCTCGGATTTGAACAATCTTCTCCGTAGTTTACCTTATGATTTCTGGTCCAGTGAGCGTGTTGTCAGTTGCTTGTCCTTTTGGTAGTTGTGTGTCCCCCACTTCGGCCTAGCATAATGGTGACCTACACTTGCGACCATAGAGGGCTTCGAACGGGGCAGCTTTGATACTGGTGTGGTAGCTATTGTTGTACGAGAACTCGACCAAGGGTAGATGTGTGTCCCATGCTTTGACAAAATCGATTACGCAAGCTCTTAGCATGTCTTCTAGGGTTTGTATGGTTCTCTCGCTCTGGCCGTCGGTTTGTGGGTGGTAAGCGGTACTCATATCTAGTCTTGTCCCCAAAGCTTTTTGTAGCGACTGCCAGAACCTTGAGGTGAATCTACTATCTCGGTCCGAGATAATGGATACGGGCACACCATGCAGCCGTACAATTTCTCTGAGGTATGTCCTTGTTAACTTTTCCAATTTATCCGTCTCTTTGATCGGTAGGAAATGCGCTGCTTTAGTTAACCTGTCGACAATTACCCAAAGGGTGTCGAGTCCGCTTGTCGTTTTGGGTAACTTGGTTATGAAATCCATGGTTATCTGCTCCCACTTCCATTCGGGTATTTCTGGTTGTTGTAATAAACCCGAAGGCTTTTGGTATTCTACTTTGACCTTAGCGCACGTCAGACATTTACTTACGTAAATAGCAATTTCGGCTTTCATGTTCGGCCACCAGTACAACTTCTTGAGGTCGAGATACATCTTGTCGGAGCCGGGATGTATGGAGTATCGTGTTTTATGGGCTTCATCCATGACGATTTCTATGAATCCACCAAACTTTGGTGTCCATATCCGGTCCATGAAATAACGAATTTTGTCGCTCTTGGTTTCAAGGTTCTTATCCATTCCTCTTAGGGCTTCTCCTATCACATTTTCGGATTTTAAGGCTTTTATTTGGGCTTCCTTGATTTGCGTGGACAGGTGTGAATGGATCGTCATAGTTAGGGACTTCACTCGGCGACCTGAGTACTCCTTCCGACTCAGTGCATCAGCCACTACATTAGCCTTTCCTGGGTGATATCGAATTTCGCATTCGTAATCACTTAGTAGTTCCACCCACCGTCTTTGTCTCATGTTAAGTTCTTTCTGGTTGAGGATATGTTGAAGGCTTTTATTGTCAGTGAAGATCGTACATTTCGTGCCGTAGAGGTAGTGTCTCCATATCTTTAGAGCGAAGATGACTGCTCCTAGCTCAAGATCGTGCGTTGTGTAGTTCACTTCATGCGTCTTTAGTTGCCTTGAGGCATAGGCGATGACCTTCCCTTGTTGCATCAGAACACACCCGAGTCCTTGGTTTGATGCATCGCAATAGACCACGAAGTCCTCCGTTCCTTCTGGCAGGGTTAGGATGGGCGCACTACATAATGCTCGTTTTAGCGTTTGAAACGTGGCGTCTTGTTTTTCTCCCCAGTCGAAGGTCACATTCTTCTGAGTTAGTGTGGTGAGTGGCTTGGCAATCTTGGAGAAATTTTGTATGAACCTTCGGTAATACCCGGCGAGTCCCAAAAATTGCCGGATCTCTGTAAGGGTTCTTGGAATCATCCAACTCTCTATTGCCTTGATCTTCGAGGGATCCACGTGTATTCCCTCCTTGCTTACTACGTGTCCTAGGAAATCCACCTCCCGAATCCAAAATTCGCACTTGGAAAATTTTGCGTAAAGTTTCTCTGCCCTTAATGTTTCCAGAACCTGGCGGAGATGTTAGCTGTGTTCTTCCTGGCTTCTAGAATAGATAAGTATATCATCTATGAACACGATCACGAATTTGTCCAGGAAGGGACGACATACTCGGTTCATCAAATCCATGAACACCGCTGGAGCGTTTGTCAATCCGAAGGGCATTACTACAAACTCGTAGTGACCATATCGTGTTCGGAAAGCCGTTTTGGGGATGTCTCCTTCCAGTACTCGCAGTTGGTGATAACCAGGTCTTAGGTCGATCTTTGAGAAGTAGCTCGCTCCCTGTAGTTGGTCGAACAGATCGTCTATGCGTGGTAAGGGATATCGGTTCTTGATTGTCAGTTTGTTCAACTCTCGATAATCGATACACATGTGAAAAGATCCGTCCTTCTTTTTCACGAACAGGACTGGTGCTCCCCATGGTGAGAAGCTTGGTCTGATGAATCCCTTGCTCAACAGCTCGTTCAATTGACCAAATAGTTCCTGCATCTCAGCTGGTGCTAAACGGTAAGGTGACTTTGCTACTGGGGTAGCTCCGGGGATTAAGTCGATTCTGAATTCGACTTGACGTTCCGGTGGGATTCCTGGGAGATCTTCTGGGAAAATGTCTAAGAAGTTGCAGACTTCCGGAATATCTTTAATGGTCTTTGGTTCTTGCTTCTGGTCTACTACGTGGGCTAGAAAGGCATGGTATTCCTTGCGAAGATATTTTCGTGCTTTAATACAGGAGATGATTTGCAAATTTGAACTAGGTTTGTCTCCATATATGATAAGATTTTCACCGTTGGGCAGATTAAGACGAACGGCCTTTTCTTGGGAAAGAATGTTGGCATGGTGAAGACTCAACCAGTCCATACCGATGATTACATCAAAACTTCTTATCGACATGGGCATAAGGTCGATTTGAAATAAGTGTTCGTTTAAATTTAATGTGCACCCTACGTACATATCACTTGTTCTTTCTATTTTTCCATTAGCCATTTCTACAGTGAATATTTTATTAAGTGGTTGGGGTCTTTGGTTAAGTAGGTGTTTGAATTTATGACTCACAAAACTTCTCTCCGCACCGCAGTCAAAGAGTATGCATGCATAAATGTTGTCGAGGAGAAACGTACCCGTAACTACTGTTGGATCAGTTATTGCTTCATTTTGACCTATCGCCAGCACTCTCCCAATACCACCAACATTCCTTGTCTTGGGGTAGTCCCTCTTGAAATGCCCAGTTTCTCCACATCCATAACATGCTTGGCTTATCCCAGTACGAGGAACTTGAGTGACTGGCCGCGCTGGCGCTTTACAGAAACGGGCAATGTGCCCTTTCCTGTCGCAGTTCTTACAGTACATCTCACGGCAATTACCGTGGTGATGGTAGTTGCATCTGCTGCACTTGGGCAAGTTCCCTGCATATTGTTTTGTTGGTGCCGGGGTTGTAGGAGTGGTGGCGGGAGCAGTAGCAGCATGAACCGCCACCATTTGTTTCTTTGAAGGTTCTTGCGAGGTTTGCCCCTTTCTCTTGTTCCATAATTTCTTCTTGCTGTTGTTGTTGGCATTGGTATTGTTGTCATTGTTCCCTTTGGTTGGTTCAGCTACGATAGTCGTGACTCCTTGGCAGACGCCATGATCAACGAGAGATTGTGCCAGTTCCTTGGTGATGTCGAAGGTCATGGGCTTGGAAGCTAACACACTTCCTCGAAGTTGGGGTGATAGTCACCAGATGTACCTCTTTACTTTTTGGCTTTCTAGAATCAACATCCCTGGACAAAGTGTTATCAAATCGCTGAACCTGTTGGTGTAGCCTACGATGTCCGAGCCTACCATCGAAAGGTTCCACAATTCTAGTTCAAGCTTCTGAATGTCGCCTCTTGGGCAGTATTCCCGAAGGAGCATTTGCTTCAAGTTTTCCCAACCCATGAAGTTCGCCACCACTAGGGTTAGTGTCTTGACATGGCCGTTCCACCATGTCAAGGCGCGTTCAGAGAATGTACAAGCAGCAAATTTTACTTTGCTTTCTTCAGGGCATGCGCAAATTTCAAATATGGCTTCCGTTTTCTCTATCCATTGGGACAGAGCCAATACTCGCCCAGTCCTATAAAAGGGAATAGGTTTTCCATTGGTGAAGTCTTTGTAAGTGCAGACTCCGGAACGGCCTTGGCTTGGGCCATTTGTAAAGCTGTTTATTCCTCCTCCTGACCCATTGTTGCTCATTTGAGCCATCACCGCGGTTACAGCGGCTGTTACAGCAGTTTGGAACATAGTTGCATCCATAGTTGGAGGGGGTGGTGGACGTGGTGCTGGAGTTGAGTTTTTGCGTGCTGATCTACGAGGATGCATGTTCTGGTAGAGAAAATAAGAACGAATACTATAAGTTTCTAAGGTTTGGACAATAGTATGTTAGTTGTATTTTGTAACTTGTTTTGACTTCAGTTTACGGTTTCAGGGTAGGCATAGAAATTTTTAGTTAAACCCATAAGTTTCTGAGAGATATAATAAAGAAGTACTTCATATTTATATATATGTCACACCTAAGGTGTGTTACATTATGCTTCTAGTTTTTGGAAAATTTGACCTATCTAGAGGTCTCCGTTTTACAGATACAAAAGAAAAATAAGGGAAAAACTTTATCCGAGGTCCTAGTCTATATCAAAATTGTTGGAGCTTGAACAAGATCTACTTGTGGCGTTTGGAGCTGGATTCGGCATCCGACCGTTTGACTCCCATCACTCGCCTCTCGAGATCTGCTTGTTGTTCTTTCATCTCTCTTATTTCATCTAGAGCCGTTATCATTTGGTTCTGAAGTGTCCCCGTGTAGATTTGGGTATTCTCATGTAGTCCTTCCAAACAGCGGATGTCAGCGGCGTTACCTTGGGTAGCAGCATTGATCTCGCGAACTCTGGCTGCTTGTTGGTCTGCCTGGTAGTTCTGGTTGGCTATAGCGTTCACGACAACAGGAAGTGCTCGATCAGCTGAGCCTCCCCCACTGACGTTGTAAAAATCCTGACACATGTCGAATGGAGGGCGTACACCTTGCTGACGGCTCCAGTAGTAGAGGTGGCTTCCCCAGATGGGGATGGGTCCCGGTTGATATGGTCTGATTACGGGAGGATGGGGGATGGGAGGGTCGATTACTTCCGGTTCGGAGTCTGTTCCGCTAGAAATTTCCACGATCTCCTCGTCGACTTCGTATTCTTCTCCGATTTCGATTTCGAATTCTTCTTCGACTCCCTCCTCGAACTCTTCTTCGACCTCTTCTTCGATTTCCTCTGGGTCTTCCTCCGGGTCTTTTTCTATCCAGCCGCCGTTACCTTGGTTTAGGTAGTAGGGGTCTCCTGGTAAAGGAAATCCGGCCATTTGTCTGTACTGGGATAGAGGTATGAGATTTTTGTAAGATTTTTTTTTTAATTATTTAAAGACTTCCTAAGCCTATCTATATTTTTACGGAACGCAATATTTTATCGTTCAATTATTTTTAACAATAGACTTATAGTATTTCAATTTAGCGAATCTAGATTTTATAAGTTTTTGGCTTGTTGACTACTACGACCGTTCCTTGACGTACATTGGTCAAATCCAGGATAAATATAGTTGATCAGGCTATATTTATTCTCGATTTGATTACATACCCCAAGGCCCAATCGTGGTATCGCAACTTGCCTTACCACTTTTTAGAAAAACTTGTCATGATACGAGACTGATACATGCGGGTAAAGATGTATATATTTAAAGAAAATATATTTCTATGAAAATGTTTTGTCAGAGGGTTTTTGGTTCCCGTTGTATTTATAGTTTGTATATCTTATGTGGTTTGATATACTTAGTTCACTATAAACAATGCTCTGATACCAATCTGTCACACCCCCAAACCAGAATGGCAGAAACATTCGGGGGTGGATGACTTCACATAGTATCGCAACAATTGAATATTGTAAAGAAAGTAATACAACCAACATATATATAAAATGAAAACGTATATTGTTGCGTTATACATGTTATCAAAAGAATATTACAATATGATGTTAAATGTTCAATAATAACAACATCTTTAGTGTTCCTTCTCCCAAAAGCTGGTAGTTACTTGTATCACTGATTCCCTGAGAAATACAAGTGGTTTTGAAAAGTGTCAACAATTAAGTTGGTGAGTTCATGAGTGTTTCGAGTTGAAAAGTATATCCTTTTTGGTAGTAAATTGGTAAACGAGGTTTTTAGAAAATCCAATAATTTCTTGTAAGTGTTTCAAAAAGTTTCCAAAGTTGGAATGTGTTGGTATCTTTTATACTTGAATGATTAAAACAACTTTGTATGAAAACTAATGTAGAAAGCTGCAATGCACATATGAATCTCGTAAATCAATCCTGTTTTATACTTTTTATGTGAGTTTTATAACCATGCTATTGACACTGACGGCCTGTAACAACATTCTTCAGGTGTTGCAGTGTTATGACATTTGTCACCCCAGACCTGCCGGTCTAACTATAGCTAGTAGTTTAGGTGCGGGATTGTCAATCCCGTATAGATCTATACACAAGTATCACGCTCTCCCTCCAAGAGATTATGGTATATAATACAGGACTTGAAATGTATACAAAAATGTACGTTGAAGTTTGAATATCTCACATTGCCTAGTATAAGTAGATTTACAATGAAATGACTTTACTTCTTTTGAAAGTGTTTTGTTTTTCAATATGTATATGTAAAATGTAGGACTGAATTGTTAACTATACCCATTATAGTTTTTCAGATAGTAAGTTCCATTTAGTAGAAATAACTTAGTGACATAATAGCTCTTGTATACATAAGTTGTTTGTATCGATATTCGAAGATAGAAATTTCATTTATGTTTACAAAACGATACTTTAACGTGTAATGTACTTGTATTTCCCGCCTAAAACATGAAAAAGAATTGAAAATTAGGGGTATAAACTCACTCGTTAGGTTTGAAGAGAAAGGCTAGAGTTAAGTAGAACTTCGACCGCGGATGGTTGCGTTGTCGGGCTCTTCGGGGATCTCTGCAGCGTAAATCTTTCGTCGGGGGCTCAAGTGCGGAAACCGAGGTGAGGGGAGGGTCTCTGGAGCTTAGAAGTATGAGAGAATGACTGAGGACTTGTGAACGGTGTGCAAAAACTCGAGCTTATGCCTTCTATTTATAGGGCTGGAAACCCTCGTACGCGGCGCGTACCTACAACGTACGCTGGGCGTACGTAGTACGCGGGGCGTAACAATGCGTCATGGCTTACGACTCCTGGCTAGCTAAGCGTAGAGTGGGCGGGCCGATGGGACTCGACTCTGGGTCTAGTACGCGTTACAATGCTTTTGGAAAATACTTTATTTTCAAGGTTTATTTAGTTGTTTGACTTGTGAGCGTTACAATGCTTTTGGAAAATATAGGGTTGTCATAGTTTCCCAAACCAACCATCAGCTAATGGTGAATGCACGAACTCCCCGTCGATAAATCTCCAATCTCCCACTCACATGTTCCTCTAACCAAACAGCCACTTTGACTGTTTTCCTTCTCAACAATGATGCGAACCCAGCCCGTTCTCGAACTTAGTTCTGCTTCTGCCTACGCTGGTGGTTCTCCCCCACTTTGATCTAGCTAATTTCTTATAGCTCGTAGCTTGGGAAAAGGATTCCCATTCCTTCTTACCATCCAATGATCGATCTTCTTGCAATCTGATGCTCACCATTGCTAGTGATCTAATCGACCAAAACCAATCGATACCTCTCTTGAAAACTATTGAGACACATCCTGAGTTCCAATCATGCTTGCTACAGGTACTGCATCCTGAGAACCTGCTCTAATGGGGACGTTTTCAAACTACAACTCTATAATCCATGGTATTTAGATGGCATATAACTCAATCATAAGCAGGAAATAAAATTATAAAGTACATTCACTAATACCAATGCAGTACCATAACAAATACATCATAAATAAAAGCTAATAGGAAAGTGAAAGGTACACACCTGCCATATCAGGGGCTGCTCACATCTCCTATGAAACCAACTGGAATTCCCTGATCCTTGCTGCGGGTGCCTCTACCCGAACCTATCGACCGTCGGTGATCCTCAAAGTCGCAGGGGTAGGTGCTATCACTTGTCCTGATGTAACCAAAGTTGGGCATTGGGCCTTCTAATGGACCCTCTAAATGCAATGATAACATATTAGGTCTGATCCCTTGGTGTTGGTAGCAGTACAATCTTTGCAAAAGTGACTGATCTGACCACACTTAAAACAACCCGAATCACCACCACTATTGCTCCTACACACCCCCCCGCGTACGTCCTGCCGCACTTGCCACAATGACTGCGACTCTAAAAGTCTCTCTATCTTGAATCTAACCACTTGGGTCTCT
This sequence comes from Lactuca saligna, assembly GCF_052625555.1. Lineage (NCBI taxonomy): Eukaryota > Viridiplantae > Streptophyta > Magnoliopsida > Asterales > Asteraceae > Lactuca > Lactuca saligna. The sequence goes on from NC_136421.1 coordinate 257,313,640, forward strand.
TGCCCGAACCTGTGGACAACTGAACCTCCTCCGGTTTCCTTTTCCTCTCTGACTCCATGTCAATCTCTCTCTCTCTCTCTCTCTCTCTATCTCTCTCTCTCTCTCTCTCTCTCTTTATTTCTCTCTATTTATCACTTTCTCCCTCTCTCTCTCTCTTTCTCTCTCTCTCTCTCTCTCTCTATTTGGCTCGAGTGATCATATCCTCCAGCGTCTTGCAGTTGGATCGGCTCACAAACTGCCAAATATCATTCCTCAGCATCTCGTGATATCGAGCCTTCTTCATCTCCTCGTCCGCCACATACTGCGGAACAAGAAGGGCTCTCTCCCTAAACTTAGCGATGATCTGCATCATTTTCTCTGTAGTCTGCTGGAGGTCTTGGAACTCCCGTGCTAACTATTGCACCTTAATAATCGGTGCAAACTCGGCTTTGAACCTGGCCGAGAAGTCACTCCATGTCATTGCGTCCAACATGGCATCATCTCCCATAACATGTCCAACCTCCTCCCATTAATCGTGCGCTCTGTCCTTCAGAAGATAGGAGGCGAGTCGAACCTTGTCCCCTTCGGGACATCTGCTGGTGCGAAACGCATTGGCGACGTCAGCCAACCATCTGCTGCTAGCAATGGGATCGCTATCCCCATGTTAATCTGGATCCCCACAAGCTCTAAACTCTCAGAATGTTAGTGTACGTTCCCCGATCATGGCCACCATCTTAGCCCGGAAGGCTCCCAGCCTCTCATCTAAAATCGCCAATATGCCCTCCTTAACCGTACCAAAGATCACAAGAGTCTGGTCTATAATATTGCGCATAATCTCAGCTGATATAAACTCTCTCATCTACTCCCCAAGCTGTTAGGCTCTTAAACCCGAGCCCGATCCCTCGCCAGCGCCTGAACCGCTCACTGGCCTCTTACGTAACGTCACCATTCTGCAACATAACATAACCATCATCAGAATAGTCATCACTACTAAGGGGTCTCACACACTCGCTACAAGTTCCCTGGTTTTATCTCAGCCCTCCTTGACTCGAGTACGGATCCTCTTCTTTCAGTAGTACGGGCCCATACTACCTTCCACAGAAATCCGTACTTTCCTCAAGGATTGCCTTGGCTCCACCAAGTCCCTTACTACTACTACTAGTGCTCCCAACACTAGTCTCATTCTAGGCTTGCCCTAGGGTAACCTCTAACCCAAAACTCAATCCATAACTACTGAATGTATCTTCATAATGCCAATTAGCCACTATCTGAATACCATCACATGTGACGAAGCTCAGATAATCCTTCGAGTAAAGGACTCATCCCTATAACGTTTAGACTCAAATGAGAGTTGCGCAATAGGGTCAAATCCAACACTCTAAGATTATTTAACCCTGATCACATGTGACTTAACGTATTCACCTAATGGCTAACTCCCATTACTCAGAGTCCCACCAGGCACAAAGCAAGTAGCATTCAGACAAAAGGAAAATCTAACCAGAACATTGTAACACCCGTTTATTTAATAATAAATAAATAAATAAATGAAGGACTCATAGCCCTAAAATAAATAATTATGTATAAAAGGATGGTCTCGAAGAGCTAATCGTCACCATTTTAGAAGTCGAGGGTTAAAAGAGTAAGTTCCGGACCCAATTCGTAAGTATTAATGAGGATGGGGACTAAATATTAACTTTTAGGACTTCATTTGAAAGGATTTTAGAGGATTAGGGGTGTTATTTTGTAAGGAAACATGGAAGGGAGGGATAAAATGTAACCTTTGGATTTCTTTTGAAAGAGAATTGAACGGCAGGGTTTGAAAGGTAAATATGGGATTTACATTATAATGATTTCCGGATGGAGGGGCTAAACTTGGAATTATGAAATGAAGTTATGGGGATCGAGGTATATAAACCCGTCACCCCTGGTAACCCTAACCCAAGCCTCATTTGTACAGCCGCCAACTTCCTCTACACTCTCCTTCACCCTCATCGGCGTCGCACCACCCATCTCCACCAATTCCGATCGCCGCCGTCACCATATAAGCCTCTCAACAGCCGAGGGCATCACCAAGCTCGATAGTTCTCGTCTTTGCCTACTGCTTCAACGACGAAGGCCACCATTCCGCCGCCTGATGCTGTCAGTTACGTTGTGTATGGTCGGAGATGGCCTGTAACCACTGCGCATTTCGGAACTCGTCTTGCTGACCTCGTTCTTTTCTTTTCCCTTTCACTCCATCCGCCGCCAAGGGCATGCTTCTGTTTCTCCGGTCGTGGTCGCCACCCCAAAGGGTTGTCGAGTTTGTGTGGGTTATCACCTGTCGAGTTGGGGTGTGTTTCCTTGTATGCCTGCTTGCTGTTGGCCAGAAAAGTGTGGGAACCACCATGGCGGCTATCACCTTGCTACCGTCGCCTTATGCCACAAAGAGGGTGGTTGGCTTCCCTCTCTGAGTAAAGGAATGAAGAAGTGCATGTTTCAGTCGATGTGTGCGTGTGTGTATGGCCGGAGTCCTCGGAAAAGGCATTACCACCACCATAGGGTGGTGGCTGCCACCATCTGCTGTCGCCGGCCACCACAAGGTGGCTGCGTGTGTGTGTGTGTATTTGTTTAGTGTGTTATTTGATATTTAGCATTGTATATTGTAAATCACAGCTTGGAATAATAAAAGAAATTGAAAACCACCACCGTGAGGTGGTGGTTGCCGCCTCCTGCCGCCACTGGCCGCCGTGTCGGGTGGCGGTGTGCTTGTCTTGTGAGTTGACTCGATTGGGGATTCTAGAAACCCTAATGGGCTCAAAGGAGCTCTAATGGGCCCAATAAATCTTAATGGACTCTAATGGACCCAATTAAACCCATATGGGCTTAATAAGATTTTAGTGGGCTTATTATGCCCAATAAAGCCCTAATTGTCATAAAAGGCCAACAAATTGATAAATGGGCAAATGTTTGGATTGGAACACCATAATGCCAATAAAACCCTAATTTGTGGAAATTGCTTGGGACACACACGAGAATTAATTATTAAATCTTAAATAATAATTAATAATCATTGGCAAACTAGCGTAGGGCATAATGGACTTAATGGATTAAGTCCTTAATGGGTTAAGAAAGAAACACTGAACCTTAATCATCATTTCATGTGAAAACTCTAATTTGGGATTATGGGCTTGGACTTATCGAGACCCACATTTGGGCCATTGGAATGGAATTGTGTGATTAAGCTCAATCACACCATATGACTTATTTAGAAGAATGATGGACTTAATGGATTAAGTCCTTAAAGGAATAATTCCTTAATGGGTTAAGTAGGAAACTTAACCCTAATCGACATTTTATGTGAAACCCTAACTTCACTTGGGTTTATTGTTGGGCCTTTCTATTGAGCTTTAATGATTGGATTATTAATGGGCCATCCAAGAATAATTATATAGGCTAAAATAATTTAATGGGCCTAGGGTAAGTACCATGTAAGGGGTTGGGCCCAATTTGGAAAATTGGGCCATAGATGGACCATAGTTGGGCCTTAATGATTGTATTATGTTGGGCCATAAGACCACATATAGGCCGGGGCCCAATTTGGAAAATTAGGCCATATGCTGGGCTTTGATTCCTAGTTCGCTTTGGGCATATGGTTTGGGCCTTGGGCTTGAATAAAGCCAATCTTAGGGTAATGTAGTAATTATCCAAGTATGTACTTATGGTTATGTATTGGGACCCGATTATTAATGGAGTGTTATTTTGGTGTTGACAGTTCGGGAATCTGTCAGCCAACAGCTGGGGTCGAGTCTGCGGGACTTCAGCAAGTGTGGGATTGTGTCTTCGGGACTTCAGTAATGTGAGGTGAGTTTCCTTCCAGTAGCGGTGGGTCTAAGGCCACAATGCCAGCCCACCAGTAGGAGTCATATGTTAGATGATTGTCTTTGTGATATCATTTAGGCTTGCTATTACCTGATATGTTATGTGCTAGGATGATATGTATATGCTAGTAGTTGTAGGGGAGATAGTCCCCAAGATCACCGGTCGACAAGGTTGAAGGGGCCGAAGGGGTAGTCATACCCACTCATGCTAGATAGAATATGATTATGCAATACATGTTATGTGGTAGTAGTAGAGGGGTGAAATAGTCCCCAATATCCGGTCGACAAGATCGAAGGGGAGGCCAGCACCCAGAGATGCTAGGTAGTATCCGGTCGACAGGACCGAAGGGGAGGCCAACACCCAGATATGCTAGGCAGTATCCGGTCGAGAGGAGCGAAGGGGAGGCCAGCACCCAGATATGCTAGGCAATATCCGATCGAAAGGACCGAAATGGTAGGTCGGGCACCCAGATATGCTTGATAATATATGTATGTTATGTGATTGTATGGTATGCAGTATGATGGGGGAACTCACTAAGCTTCGTGCTTATGGTTTTCAGTTTTGGTTTCAGGTACTTCGTGTCTAAAGGAAAGGAGTCGGATTGATCGCAGCGCATCACACTATGGTTTTCCGCACATGAGATCTTTGGGATTACACTATGATATTGTTTTATGATAACATGTTTAATTATTTCTACTTTGGATTTGACATGGCATGATATTACAAATGTTTTATTACACTGTTGGTTTTATAATGACGTATTTAAAAATGAAAATTTTGGCCTGTATTTTTGGGATGTTACAAGTAATCAAACAACTCTATCCATAAATCAGGAATTTGTACTAGCATGCGATCCTTAAAGCTCTTACTCATATAACACGTACATAAGGCATCCTCCTAGACCCTTAATCCTAATCTAGCATGTAGTTCTCATAAGCCTATCTTATCTAAACAAACATATATGGGTAATTTGGGAGAACTTACTTGAGCTCGGCTGATTGCATGCACCACACCCTTTTCTCTTTTCAATGTTCTTTTCCCTTTTCAAAATTCTTTTCTTTTTCTCGAAACTCTTTTTATAAAAATGATTTTCTTTTGAAAAATCTCATACCAAGTCCTCCGTTGAGTTCAAACACACCCGATAGTGTATCTGAATCCCCCAAACCAAGGCTCAGATACCAACTTGCAACATCCCAAAAATACAGTCCGAAAATTTCTTTTAAAAATCATTAATAAAACTATAATTGTCAAATCATATCATTAATATAAAAAAGTTGTTATATCAAATCAGAGTATCATCTCAAAACATGTTCCTTTTATCAGAGTAAAACATCCCAGGCAAAAACTTCTTGGTGTGTGCCATGCAGTCATCCCGAACTCTTCCCTTTACTTTCAGAAGTACCTGAAACCAAAACTGAAAACCGTAAGCACAAAGCTTAGTGATCTCCCCAATCTACCATATAACAGACACATAATCACATATACTGGGCCCCCGCCCGCTGCATTGAGACTTTCCCAGCATCGGACTTGCTCCGGCATCGGCCCCGCCCGGCATTAGGCTCCGCCTGGCATTGAGCCCCGCTCGGTATACAGGTCTATTTCTTCTAGGCCCCGCCTGTCACCGGGTCCCGTCCGCTATACACATACAAATATATAATCATCATCAAACTAATACATAACAATCAAACACAACACTATTACTGATGGTCTCAATGTCCCGCCTATCTTGGGCCTATCACCGGGCCCCGTCTGTTTCTAAGTCTGTAAAATCTTAATTATATATTACCCTAATGTTTGCACTAGCCATCATAGATCACCTGTAAGAATCCTTAGTTTTTATATGAATGGTGTGATTTATTCAGGTGGGGGGTAATTTATGACTATGATTTGTCGCGTTTCCAGGTTTTGGTCGATAAACTTTAAACGGGCACTGGGTTTAGTGGAAATTTGAGGCTTAAATATTATTGTTTGGAAACGTACTGATAACCACTGTTCTTTCCGGGAGAGTCTCTCCTGCAGTGATTAATAGTTCCCTTTCATTACTATCGGCATTCGCGTCCCTGGCTCTTGGGCACCCCCTTTTGAAATGCCCAGTCTCGCCATAACCATAGCAGGTTTGGCTTGCTCTGGCACTGGTGGCTTAGGCGACCTGTCGGGTAGGCACTCTACAAAAAATGAGCGGTATACCCTTTTCTGTTGCAATTTTTTCAATACATCTCTCAGCAATATCCATTCTGATGGAAGTTACATTTGTGCCACTTGGGTAGTTTTCCCGCATATGATTTCGTTGGCATTGAGGCATTAGGGATAGTGGTGGCATGAGCTGCCACACTTTGGTGTCTTTTGGCAGGTACCTGAGTCGTATAAACCCCTTTTCTTGCAACAAAACTTTCATTTCTTGGGTAGTACCTTTCCTTTGTCACAAGAGTTCTTAGATTTGTGATTTGGGGTGTCCTTGCAGGAACACACCTGCTGGTATCCTTGGTTGCCACTAGGGTTGGTACTGCTAGCACCGCTCCCATTTTCGTTTGCGTTGATAGTGTTAAGTTGTGCCATGACCGCTGACACAACGCTATTATGTTGGCTTGAAATGTAGTGAGATCCATTTGTAGAACTGGTGTTTCGCCGGTAGGCTAATTACTTCCTTGTTGCGACATGATTCTGTTGTATGGCACGAAACCGGTTCGTAAGTGATGATGGTCATTTCTAGTTGTATTTCATCTACACTTATATATATATATACACACACACACACACACACACATTTATGTATATACATATATAGATCACATGTTTTGTTGTATGATTCCCAAAGGTCTCGACCACATTATCAAAATGTACTTACGGTAATAGGTAATAGGTATTTTGTGAACGTAAGTTTATCAAAATAAAACATAATCGTCAATATTAAGTTGCCTCTGGTTACATGAGTCTTGGATGACGTACCTCTCATGATTTACTACTACTAGTTGCGATGAAATATGTAATAAACCTAATACATAGTGCGGGTAGTGTATCCACTAACTCACCTGTCTATACTATTCTATCATATGCCAAAATGGCGCACAAGGTACCTAGCCATTTCACTGGTGGCCTCTTCCGTTCTCTGTTATGCTAAGGCTGCCCTAGACTCATCTACAAGTAATTGTTGTCTCATGGTGACCACTTCCTCCGCTAAGGAGAGTAAACGGTATGCAATGTTCTCTTGCTTCGCTTGCTGGTTCAATATAGCTCCTGAATGGCGTTCTTGTTCTTCACGAAGTTGTCGAATTCGCATTGTCGCATACCGGGCTTCGCCTCCAATCTCCATTACCTCATGATGGAGAGCCTGAACTTGGGCGTCTAGACGAGCCACTGGTGGTACCATTAGAGGTAATGCTTGATTGGTGAGGGTGTTGGGGCCTTGAGTATGATGTAGTGGGCGCATGCCTAATGCGGATCGTCGGCCGACTCCTCTAGTCCAAGCATATCGCTGGGTTGCCCCTTGTGGAGCTGCATCCTGGCAAAGGTAGATGCCAATAACGAAGCTTGCCCTTGCATGGGCGATAATTTCTCGCTAGAATGTTCATCCAAGGAGGACCCCTATTGGGTGCTTACGTAACTGGAAGGAAGGAGGTGAAAGGGTCTCTTGCCTACTCCCGGTGGGGTAAGGTTTGCTAATGATTTTTCCAGCGCCTTCTTCCTTGTATGAATCATTATCATAATCATCCCCTTTGTAATCCACCTCTTGGTATTCTTCAGGACCTACTTATGGGTTCTCCTCATGAACCTCTTCTGGCTCCTCCTCGATCCATCCATTAGCCGCTATGGCAGGGTGGTGGTGGTCCTCGTGGTGAAATTCATCCATGTTGTCTGTATGAGAATAGAGGTATGAGAAATATGTAGGATTTAAGTTTGTGGTTCTATGGTATCCTAAAATACTCCTATAGTATTTTAAATGTTGCGTTTGATTCTGGGTATTTTAGCGTTGGTAAGTGTAGACCCGTTGTTTACTACGACTATTTCCCAGCGTATGCTAGTTACACCTCGGATAAATATAGTTGATCAGGCTATATATATTCAAGGTCTAATTACATATCCCGAGGCTGACCCGTAGTGTTCAACTCGTCATACAACTTTTATAATGTACTTATTATGACACTGTTCCTAGTATATATACATGTATGTATACTTTTATAAAATACTTATATTTAGAAAGAGTATATTTTTAGTCAAAGTGTTTTAGTCCCATTGTATTTATAGTTGTATATCTTGTATGGTTTGATATACTAGTGCACTATAAACAATGCTCTGATACCAATTTGTCATACCCCCAAACCAGGACGGTGGAAACGTCCTAGGGCAGATGACGTCATTGTATAGTATCATAACAATTGAATATGAATGAAACATAGCAATCAAGCAGCATACATTGAGAATACAAACTTACATAATTTACATATTGTATTTGTTCATAAGTTACACAAAAATGACAGGAAAGTAAAATTATATAGTGTTGCATCACTTGATCTAAAAAAGATTTGATTACCTGTTACTGGTTCCTTGATAATACAAGTGATTTTGAAAAACGTCAACAATAATGTTGGTGAGTTCATAAGCATTTTTGTATGAAAAAGATTTGTAACTACTTTGTTTAAAATGATTTTGTATGTTTCAGAAAATCCAATATTTTCTATAAAATAGTTTGTTAGTCTACTAACCAAGACTAAAAATGTATGTGTGTTCTTTGTATCTTTCTCTGGTAAGTATGGAAATGAATGTTCCCAGAAAATCCGATATTTTCTAATGTATGAAAACTGTAGTCTTAAAACCCTAAGACAAGAAGTGTAGGGATAGTGTACTGAAAAAAATAGTATGTAGTTTTATTTTTAATAAAACTGGTGAAGTGTAAGCTTCGCGTAAACCAAAATAGTATTGTTAATCCCTATGTGAGTTATTATAACCATGCTTGATGTGAATGTTCTGCCTGTACAACGTTCTTCGGGCATCGGAATACGTAAGATATTTGTCACCCTAGACTGGCTCATCTAGTTATAGTGAATAGCTCAGGTGTGGGGTTGTCAATCCCCGTATAGATCTATACACAACTACCTCACAATCATGTCCTCTAGAGTTGGGCATACCGAGTAGCTGACATGTTTCCGGATGTCATCCCTCAACATGTCATGATACCTAGTCTTCCTCATCTCCTCATCCCTTGCACACCGAGGCACCAGTAAGGCCCTCTACCGGAACTTGGCGGTAATCTCCACCACAGAATCACTCGTCTGCCTCATATCCAGAACCTCCTTGGCCAGTTGCTGCAGCGCAACAACCAACACAAACTCAACCCTAAACTTGGTCAAAAAGTTCGACCAAGTCATAGCCTCAATGGTTGGGACTCCCAACAAATCACTAATCGCCTCCCACCAATCTCGAACTCGGTCTCTCAAACAACCCCAACATATAGAACCTTTGACCCTTAGGGCAGAAGCTTGTCAACTTAGCAGAATCCATGTCTGCAATACACCTCCTGGCCATAATTGGATCCTTCACCTTGCAAAAGTCTGGCGCACCACATCCTTGGAAACCCTTGCAGGAAAGTATGTGTGTCCATGTCTGTCCAGATGCCATGTCACTCCTGAACACCTTGAGGTGATCCTCCATCAGCTTGATGATCCCTTCCTTGATCGACCCGAAAATCATCGAGGTCGCCTCAAGGATCTCTCTCGTAATCTCTGACGTGATGAAATCGCGTAACCCATTATCAACCGGCTCGGAACCCGCACCCGAACCTGATCCTAAACCTGATCCGGACCCTGAACCTCCTGCTCCAAAACGTGTCACCACCATTCTGAAACAAAACAAATAATCGTCAGGGTCATACATAACCTCGAGAGGTATCACACACTCTACACGTTCCCTGGTTCTATCTCAGCCCTCCTTGTCTCGAGTATGAATCCTCTACTTTTAGTAGTACGGGTCCATACTACCTTCCAGATCTATCCGTACTTTCCTCAAGGATTGCCTTGACTTCACCAAGTCCCTTTCACTACTACTGCTCACTGCACTAATCTCATCATAGGCTTACCCCGGGGTAACTCTCCGACCTACTCCCCACCATCAGCTACATAAGAAACCCCTGCTACCTTTACCTAACTAGCTCGCGAATACCATTACATATCACTAAGACCATATAATCATTCGAATGAGAGGTCCTAACCTACAACGGTTGGACACAAGCAAGAGCTGCGAAATATGGCTAGACCTAACCTTTTGAAATTATTTAGTCCTCGCAATATGTAACTTAACGTATTTGTTTCCTAGTTAGTTAAAGATAACTAGAACTCCTAAAAGCACAAAGCAAGTATCATTCGAGCATTGAGTAACAAAACCAAGCATCTCCTATTCAGGCCATCATATTACTGACTAATCAGTTCTAGCATGTAATTCAATAAGCACATATAATAGGCACATAAGGAATCCTCCTAGATCCTTAACCCTAATCTAGCATGCAGTTCTCATACATATACAATACGCATATAAAGCATCCTTCCTTGATCCCTAAACCTAATCTAGCATGCAGTTCTCATAATCATATCATACATCATAACATAACATGTATGAGTATCTTGGGGTAAACTTACTTGAGCTTGGCCGATTGCACGTATCACATACCTTGTTCTTTCTCAAAACACTTTAATTTAATTTTTAGAAAAATTATTTTTCTTGTAAAAATCTTTCAAACCCTCGATTTGAATCAAGACACCACCGAAGGTGTGTCCGAATCCCTCAAACCAAGGCTCTGATACCAACTTGTAACATCACAAAAATACGGACCAAAATTTTCATTTTTGATATAGCAATTCATAAAACAATTTATAGAAAACATCATCAAGTTATTTCATTTCATAAAAACACCATAGATCATAAGTCTCAAAATCATGTCATAACGAAGTAACAATGTCAGAGTACAAATCCCCATTATCACATATGCGGAAATCGTGTGTGTGATACGTTGCTACTGTGCTGTCTCCTTTCCCTTTGAAGAAGAAGAACCTGAAACAAAAAGTGAAAACCATAAGCACAAAGCTTAGTGAGTTCCCCCATCATACCACATACCATATAATCACATAATGCTTAACATATATGGGTACTGGCTTCCCCTTCGGTCTCTTTCAACCAGTAACTTGTCTAGCATATATGGGTGCTGGCTTCCCCTTTGGTGTCTTTCAATAGGTATCTGGGGACTATTTCACCCCTACTACTACCACATAGTACTCTAACATAAACATATAAATCATATACGTCCTATCATATCTAGGTGTTGGCTACTACCATATAATAACATAGCAAACTAGCACATAAAGCATAACAAATCGTGGCATACCAGATAATTATACAAATACAATCATCTCTACTATAACTCCTACTAGTTGGCAGACTGGTGCCTTCGACTCACTTCTATCGGAAGGCAACTCACCTCAATGTCGCATAATAGCTGAACTGTCCTCGGTGCTGGGATCAACTCTTCTCAAACTCCTACACATAACAATCCACTTTAATTACCCTTTCATATTCATAAACCCTTTAAGGGTCAACTCTGGTCAATGGTCAAAGTCATAGTCAACATCCTGGTCAAAGTCAACATCCTGGTTGACTCAACTCGCCGAGTTAGTCCATTAACTCGTCGAGTTCCATAATCCATAAAAACCTGAAATCTCGATCCTACTCGTCGAGTTCTTCCTTATAACATAGTCGGGAGTTTTTACTCACAACTCGCCGAGTTCCTCCTTGAACTCGTCGAGTTCTCCTTCATACAGAGCTGGGACATTTTGCTCTTAACTTACCGAGTTCCTTCTTGAACTCGTCGAATTCTTCAATATTCAAGCCCAAAACATGTCTAACTCGCTGAGTCATCTCTTAGACTCAACGAGTTTACTTAGTGACAGAAAAGGTTGGGGGACCACAACCCAAATCGCCGAGTCGTATGAACAACTCGTCGAGTCCCCCATAGTCTAAATCCATACAGTCGTTTCTAGTCGAGCTTAATGTATCTAAGTCATAAATCTGGTTCCCTGGGGTCGATATATCATGTAAAGTTTCTAACTTTACGTCCATGCATGGGTTATTTAGCTCAAAAAGCCCTAAAAAGTGGTTCAAAAGTTGTATGGGACTCCCATGGCCATAAAGTTGGCTCCTTCATGCCATGGAGTCCCTCAAAGGCTCTAGATTTGAGTTATGACCGCAAAACATGCTTGATGCATGAATGGTCCCAAATTAGGCTTGTTAAAGCCCTAAACTACTCCATGAAGAGATATACTAAATAAATAGACAAGGTATATACTTTATACCTCAACAAGGCTGCTTTCACCATGAAATCTCTGGATCCAAGGCTTCTTCCTTCAACCAAGCAATTCAAGCTTCTACTCCTTCAAGGAAATACCAAAGAATCACTCCTTTTTCACTCATACACACTCACAAGGCTCAAGATCACTAATTAGGATTTTGATGGACTGAGGGAGGCAATGAGGGAGGCCACAATGGAGTGTTAATGTCCTTAAAAAGGGTGCAAACCCTAAAAATTAGGGTTTAACTCTAGCAATCCTACTCGTCGAGTCGAGGCTTCTCGACTAGTCGAGTAGACTTCAAGTCCGGCATCCCAAAAATCCTTTTCTACTCGACGAGTTTGGGGCCTCTAACTCGTCGATTCCCTTTACAAAAATGAAAAATAAATACATACTAGGAACTAGGCGTTACAATTGGGCTTTCGGTAATTAACGAGAATTTGGGCTTTTGGATTGATGGATTGGACCTTGGCTATGGGCCAAGTTGAAGAGGGTGGAAATGTCTTTTACCTTAGTTTGGAAACTTAGTGTGGGTCGGATTAGATTATTGATGGATGTTTATCCTATGATTAATAGCGTAGGGATTATTGTGGGCCAACAATCAGAGATTATTTCTACAAGATTCGACAGTGCGATGTGAGTTTTCCTCACTGTATTTACGAGTCGAAGGCACCAAGGCCGGCCCATTGGTTTGATATCTTACTATTCGCTGATATAATGAGTATGGAATAGTACGCATGATTATGATAGTTGCCGATACACTAGTCTGGTAGATCTGTAGGACTATATGTGATTCTTTATGCTTGATTATCTGTTATATGTTGTTATATGTTATATGTTGTTATCTGTTATATGTTGACATATTGTGTTGGGTTGAGGTTGTACTACTTTGTTCTATAGCCAACAAACCCTGGAGCATCTAGTTATGAGCTAAAGGCCGGGTGGGGCATGCCAGACTCATACTGAGGGCTCAGGTGCATTCCATATACGAGCTAAGAACTGGGTGGTATGCCAGACTCGTACTGAGGGTTGAGAGTATTTCATTTTGATGACTGATTGGGTCAAAGAGCAAGCTAGACATAAGCTGTGGGCCCCATGGAAAAGCTAAAATTATGTTGTGGGCTTAAGGAGCAAGCCAGACATAAGTTGTGGGCCCCAGGGCAAGCCAGACTTATGATGTGGGCTCAGAAATAAACCAAATATGAGTTGGGGGCTCGATAGGCAAACCAGAATCATACTGTGGGCTCAGGGGTAATCCAGTCTTTTAGTTGTGGACCTAGTGCATGTTGTTTATTAGTATATGTTATCTTTTTGTGTGGTGGTACTTTAGGGGAACTCACTACGCTTTGTGCTTATAGTTTTTTGTTTTATGGTTTCATGCATTTTAAAAAATAGTAGCAAGGCGAAGGCGTGACCGTACACATCCATATTTTATGTCATCGATCTTGGGAGGCAAACATTTTTAAATGATGTTTTTTTTTGGAAAAAAATGTTTTGTAAATACTTTTATTAGTATGGGTTGTTTTTGAAAAAAATTTATTAGTTGAAAATTTGGGATTTTACAACAACTTTTTAGCATTTAGTTTTAACAAAATGCTCAAAATCTAAAAGCTATCCCATTTATCCTTTAGCAACGCGCTACCCACTAGTTTTTGCCGAACATGCCCTAAGAAGAGAAAATATTAATGGAAATAAACATACCTAAATATAGTAAATATAAATGGCAAGCAAATCAATACACGAGACACAAACATTTATGTCGTTTCTTTATGTGATGTTGATCGTTTTTTCTTTGTGACCTCAGGAGAATACAATATGTTTAAATTTTACATGACTTATAATCTCCCCTCTAAGAACAATATATAGGCATTTGTTAGAGTAAATTACACCAATCGTCTATCGTCCATATACCAACAAACATGCTTAGTCTCTATTTTCAAAAATTAACTCGGACGTCCCTAGTGTTGTTTTTCTTGCACAGTTAGTCCCTATAGACGTTAAACGTTAAATACTTTTGTCTAAGTGCACCACGTGCCTTGTATGCAGGGGAATTTTCGTCTTTCTAGGGGTGGTATACATGAACTAGTATGGCGCGACTTCTAGGTATAATAAATCGTTTCTCACTTCATCCTCCTTCAACTCTTTCCACTGCACACCCAAACCCTAGTTTTTTACTATTTTGATATACACTATGGTGAACTAGAGGACTAGGAAAGGATGGGAGGAATATGATCTCCAAAGATCATATGATAAAATATTCTACATTACTCTATTGATAATCCATTATAATTTCCCTAATGTCTAAAATTTTGAATTTTTTTGTTTTGCAGCTGATAACCCATCAATATTTAGCATATGATTGCACTATGGAGGGGTATTTACAAAATTTACAGGTTGCAAATACATCAAGGGGAAGATGAAATTCACTGATAACATAGAGAGTGACTTGTTATCGGTGCATGGTATAGATGAAATGATGGAAATTCTTTAATATGTGGAACCAAGTAAAGTTATCTACTATCACATCAAACAACCAACATGGGATTTAGATTTTGGGTTGTATGCTTTGGCTAGTGACCAAGATATAAACCATTTTAGGTCTTATATTTCTAAACACAAGTTGATAGAAGTATATATAGAGTTATGGAAAACCAACTTATATATGTATGAAAATTCCCCAAACCCTGCAAAGATAAAGATATAAAAAATTCTTGCATCCCTTTGTTGTAAAAGCTTGTTCTTGACATGGTCAGGGTCAACTATTGGGGATTTTCCCAGTGAAGAAGCCCCTGCTTTCGAGAATGTTGAAGATACAAACCATCCCCCTAATGCATTACATGAAACAACCTTGGAACAACCCCCTTTTGCATTGAATGAAAGTTTGGGTGAGCCAAATGTTGTAAATGGTGAACCAAACCCTACAGGTGAGTTAAACCATGTCTATATACCAAGAATGGAAAGCCTTGTTATTAAAGCAAGGGCGAGAAGCACATGTCCTAATAAACCAAATGTTACTGAAGATTGGATAGATACATTTGAATGTTTTAAACCTTTTTGTGAGACTTACAACAACCGCTCCAAAATTGCATTTTATAACCATGAGTCTTATCAAGTTGGAAGAAATCATCGGTGAGGGGAGAAGTCATACGAAAGAGATGATATCATAAGAAGGGAGGGATAGAGGATTGTATATGCTTTCAAGTTGCAATGACATTAACAAGGAATAACACCCCTGAAAAGACGAAAATGCCCACGTGTGGCACTTAAACAAAAATATTTAACGATTAACATCTATGGGGACTAACCGGGCAAGAGAAAACAACATCAGAGACGTTCCAAGTTAATTTTTGAAAATAAGGATTAAACACGCTTTTTGACATATGGATGAAGGACGATTTGTGTAATTTACTCCATTCATTGTTTACATGTATCATACATACTTATAAAGCTAGCATTTTTTCTTGAATCTCATGCATTTGAAACCCCATTTTTTAACTTCCTCAAACCACATTCATTTGAAACCCCTTTTTTATATATTGCAACTCAAAAGTTTTCTTAATTATGATATAACACTCAAAAGTTTTATAATTTATATTATGTTTAATTAGCATTTAGTGAAAAGTTTACTATAAAAAGGTCAATATTTTGGGAAGATATACATACAAATCATATACAAATTTCAAAAAGAAAGCAAAGTTAAAGGGTTTTGTGTTAGGTTGAGGTGTTATGACCACTATTGGAGATATGTTATTATATTATAGCTTTTAATTTGTAAGTTTGTTATACTAATTCGTTTTTATATGTTCTTCGTTTTTGGATTATTGTAATACAGTCGTTGTATATTGTGTTTTAATTGTTAATATATTGATCATATGTTATATAGGGTGATGTCGAAAATATTTAATTAAATATTTTAAATAAGTTTTTTTTTATTCTGTTATTGTATCGTTTCAAAAAGATAATTAATTAAAACTCATAAATATGTTATACTCTCCATCTCTCTTCTCTCTCTCTCTCTCTCTCTCTCTATATATATATATATATATATATATATATATATATATATATATATATATATATATATATATATATTGCAACTCATAAATTTTCCTAATTATGATTTAACACTCAAAAGTTTTATAACTTATATTATGTTTAATTAGCATTTAGTAAAAAGTTTACTATAAAACGGCCAATATTTTGGGAAGATATACATACAAATCATATACAAATTTCAGAAAGAAAATAAACTTAAAAGTTTTTGTGTTGGGTTGAGATCTTATGGCCACTATTGGAGATATGTTATTATATTAGAGCTTTTAATTTGTAAGTTTGTCATACTAATTTGTTTTTATATTTTCTTATTTTTTGATTATTGTAATACATTCGTTATATTTATATAAATTGCAAGGTATAGTCTTGTGCTTGGCATTTGATCTCTTTACATGGAATTCAATATTTATTATTTCACAATAAAACGGTCAATGTTTTGGGGAGATATACATACAAATCATATATAAATTTCAGAAAGAAAACAAACTTAAAAGTTTTTGTGTTGGGTTGAGATCTTATGGCTACTATTGGAGATATGTTATTATATTAGAGCTTTTAATTTGTAAGTTTATCATACTAATTCGTTTTTATATTTTCTTCATTTTTTTATTATTGTAATACATTCGTTATATTTATATAAATTGCAAGGTATAGTCTTGTGCTTGGCATTTGATCTCTTTACATGGAATTCAATATTTATTATTTCACAATAACAATTTGCATTGCATATTTAGTTATAATGTTTGGAAATATTGTCTAAAATAAATATAACTTAGAGAATTTAAATATCATTTATATTTCTTCCTATCTATCTTTCTATCTATGGTACTTTCTATCTATGGTGACAAATTTATTACTAATATATATTAAATATCAAACATGTCAATAAATATTTAACATGGGTATAAAATAAAATATAAGAGGAAGTTTAACTTCCCTATACCTTATTATATAATAAACTTGAAATATATATAGGCAAAACCAAAAATTATATATGGTGTTTTAGTAACCAAACATATCACGTTTTGTACCGTCATACAAATTGAGTTTTTAACCAAAATAGAGTGATTGGAAAAAATATTTATCAATCGAGTATAGTTTCAAAAATATTTACTAAACTAGTGTTTTTCTAATTTTTCTTGTATTTTTCAGTTTTTTTACTTTTTATTTGATTTTAAATATCAGTTTTTTTTTGTCCAACTTTTTATTGTTTTTTTTTCTTAAATATCAGTTTTTTTTTTTTTTGAAATATATGTTTAAAATAGTATAAAAAAACAAAAATTGTATATACGCCTTATCGTCAATTAAAAATAAAATGTTTTAATGAATTGCACTATTATAATTGATTTTTGCCACCTATCACAAAAATAAACACCATAAAAAAATAAAGTTTTCTAGTTCCGCTAAAAATATTTTCTAATAATTATGTAATATTTCATTTTTAATTGACGTCAAAACATCTTTGTTCAACATATATTAAAAATATTAAGATAACATTTCAATAAATTATGTTAGTGACTGCAATTACTCATGCTATAAACTATTATAAAATGACCGATTAAAAAAATATCGTAATATTATACACTATCAGCAGTGGTAAATATCATTGCAATTGCTTATTTTTTTGTGGTATTATAAGAAAATTTGCCCATAAAATTATCCATATTTCTATGAACTATTAAATAATTGAAAATTATATAATAATGTTACAACACATTAACACTTAATATCAAATGAATATATATATATATATATATATATATATATATATATATATATATATATATATATATATATATATATCAAATTAGAACAATTGAAACTAAAATAATGCATTAATGAATTTATTCAAATAAAATATTGTGGGTTTTTAATTTGCACATAAAAATTTATTTAGAAGACGTACATTGACATATATTTTTAATATGTAAAAGCCTAACGGAGGAGGTAACGGCCTCTATATAAATTTATCCATAAAATGTATTACCGTTAAAAAGATGTTCAGTGGAACCGAGAAACTCTATTTTTCATGGTACTTCTTTTGTGATGGATAACAATAATCAATTATAATAGTGTTATTCATTAAATCATCTTATTTTTAATTGATGAAAATGCATGAAATTATGTATTTTGTATACTATGTTAAACATATATTTAAAAAAGGAAAAAAAAATTGAAATAAAGAATAAAAATCTGATATTTAAAAAAAAAAAAAACAGTAAAAAACTTAAATAAAGAAAAAAACTAATATTTAAAATAAATAAAAACAACAAGAAAATTTGAAAAATACAAGAGAAAATGAAAACCACTAGTTTAGTAAATATTTTTTAAAGTATACTAGATTGGTAAATATTTTTTCCTATAACTTTATTTTGATCAAAAACTCCATACAAATTGGGTTGTAAATATATTATAGTTGTCATGAAATCTAACTTATTATGAACATTTATTGCATTTTGCATCAAATCATATATCTTAATGTCATATATGATATATAATGTAATGATTATTCAAGACACATGTATATCATATTACTTTTTTACACATATCATATTACTGTTTTACACACAAGAAAGTGAAATCAAGTGTTTCAACATACCCACATTGCAACCCTAATCTCAACTAATATCGACACAACATCAATCGACTGATCTGACTTCAAACTTCTAAAACACGGGCTACGATTAAGAAGTTGATTTCCATGAAAAGTATCAATTTTTTCCTTATAAAACTTTAAAAATTCCGATTTCACTCGTTGAGTAATCCACTCATCCTCAACTTGAATACCTTTGATCGTTTTTTGTCCTCTCTTTTTCTTTCACATGCCATGATAAAATTTAGAGTTTTCATCTCCGTCAATAGCCCATTTCACCTTGACATTTTGAGGTAAATCGTGCACCTATATCTTTTCCATCTCATAAATTCAATCAAAGAGCTCTTTCCTTTCCAACACTAACTCTCGACAAGCAACACCAACATATATCATGTTATTAATTGCACTTGCATACTCTAATTGAACCACTATTCGACCAAAGTTCCCGTTAAGTTTCTCTTGAATCATAATGAATGTTAAATTTCTTAATGTTCAAACGTCAAAACTTTTTCAGGATCTTCTCTATGTAATTGAATCGACTTAGAAAAGTCTGAGTGCATGTCTTTTTCACATTGACACCGAGAACGATATATACTTCTCCTAGATCTCTTATTTCTATCAATGTCATATTCAAATGATAATGTATATCAGTATATGTATTAAGAATGCTTAGGAAACAATTTTCTATCAAGTTACTTAAGCTCGAACACGACTTAAGCTCGCTCAAGACTCAAGTCAAAATTGTGGCCATTGGTTAATTTGATCATATTTGGGAGTGAAGAAGAGAAACTATGTAGGGACGATGAGGTGGAATGTTGGGAGCTTGGGAACACTACCCCTCATGTGGTGTCTCACGTTTAGCTTCTTTTTACGATAGAAAATAACTATTATGACCCTCTTTGAATCCATGGGTCAAGCTAATCCAAAGATGGATCCATATATCACATTCTCTCAAGTCTCAATCCATATGTGAATCCACTTCACATTCTCTAATCCACATGTCAGTGGTACTTTTTCTGATGTTAATGTTATTTTTATTTTAGTAAATTATTTTTTATTTGATCAAATTAAAATTGTTTTATTTTTTATTGCAAATAAAAAAATGAGCAAATGAGGGAGGTGATGAAAACTATTTACAAGATAAAAAAAAGTGTGGTCTGGAAAATTCTGGATAAATAAAGGTAGCAAGCAAAAACTATATGGAGCATGACAACTCACCCCCATTGCCTAACAAAAATTAAAGTTGTATTTATCTCTTTTGAAGGAGACTTCAATTATTGTATTTTAAGCCAAACTCAAACATGCGAGAGAAAAAAGACATCGGTTACTTATGTTTCTCGTGACATTTTACTAAATAAAGGGCTTTGACACTGAGGAAAGAGAGTAAAAAACAGAATAAATGATATAAAAGGGAATAAGATTACATGAATTTGAATCCCAGCTATAACCAGACACTTGTAAATCATGCGGGGAAAAGGACATCGGTTACTTACTTTTGTCGCTCTCTGTCATATAAAAGCCTCTTCAGTCTTCACCCACACCCATTTCCACCGGCGAACAACCCAAGTCTTCCTCCGGCAGCTGCTGACACTTCCATCTCAACTGTTTATCATGGCTTTCAACATACTTTCTCAGGCACTGTGAGATCACTCCCACCTTCCCCTTCGAGCTCTCTTTCAGTTTTTCACTCCACCACCGGATTTCGGTGGTAGAAAGTCGGAAATGGTGATCGAGAAGACTGCCGATCATGGATCATCAGGTGGTAGTGGCGGTGATGGTAGTAGGTCTGAAATGGAGTTACAATCGTTAGCTCATGTGGGCATGGAAAAAATGTCTCAGTCGGAGCTCTACACACTCTCGCGCTGTTCCTCCTCCGCTTTCGACATCCAGAGTACCGAAAATGTTGTCATCCCTAACATTGACTCCGCCCACCCGTCTACAATCCCAATCACCACCACCACCACAACCCTCCGTAGCAAAATTTACGCATTCTCTCACCGACGAGGTCATCACCGTCGCATTTCCGCTTCCCTTAACGACGACGCTGACCCACAGCTAACGGAAAATAGGTTCATCTTAAATTTCCTGGAGAAATTGGAAGCGGGGGGAGAGGTTAATGATTCGAACGCTAGCAGAGACATGGTGGCGGTGGCGGATAACGAAGGGGGAGCTCAAAAGAGGAAGAGGAAGAGAAAATCGAAGGCGGCGGAGGAGAACAGTGAAGAATTCGAGGGTTTGGGTGTGATCAATGTAAACGGAGAGGAGATTGATCTGAAATTCTTGGCGCGTGGTGCCGATGGCGCATTTCAAGCTGAGCTAAACAGGATGACGGAGGGGATGGTGCGAGAAGATGAATTTCTAGGGTTTTTAAAGGGTTTAAAAGGACGGTGGGGCAGCAGCCGGAAGCGGAGGAGGTATGTCGACGCCGCTGATTTCATGAAAGCGCTGCCGAGTAACTGGAAAATCTTGCTCTCTTTACGCCCTCGTGCTCGCCGGCCGTCTCTCTACTGCCGGAGATTCGTCAGGTAGTAATCATCACATTTTCCCCTCCTTTTCACTTTGATTTCTGATGAATTTTGTGCGTGTTTCTATTATTTCAGATCGAAAATTGTAGTGAACGATTTATGTGCATGATTAATGCGCAACTGGGTTAGTTAATCTTGAATTAACAATTCTTTGGTTCTTGAATCAGAAAAAAAAAAACTGATTTTTACTGGTTTTTGAAGGTTGTAGTTTCAAATAGTTTAACATGGTTCTTTTTCACTTTGGAATGGACTTGATATATATCAAATTCAGAAAGATAATCCCATTTTCTACAAGTTTTTCAATTCTGAAAAGGAACACAATCTTTAATTGAACTTGTTATTTGTTAATTCTTTTATTATAAAGTTTTTAGTTGTCAACTTCTCATGATCCATGGGACGAAGACTGTTACAAGTTTTTGTAGTAATTTCATTATGTTTTCTTTCTTTTAAAGTGCAATTTGTAGTTTGTACATTAGGATTGGACTTGATCTTTCCGTTTATAACTAGAATGGTTTGCAAGTTTTTGTAGTGGTTTCATTATGTTTTCTATCTTTTAAAGTTGAATTTGTAGTTTGTACATTAGGTTGGAATTAATCTTTCCGTTTATAACCAGCATGATTTGCGCTTTATGGTGTTTGTGGTCTACAACTAATCTATCAATTTGCATTATAACAATGAGATGATTTCTTTTTCATTTTGGTTGATTTTTTCTATAATATTAACAATGACAAATGTGATCTCAATCAACATTAGATCTTCCATGCAAAGTGGTAAAGAAGAAATGGGAAACCAAATGTTATTGATCAATCAATTTGGTAATTCAAACCCTGAACTTCACTTCTTTAAAAGTAAACTAAGTAACATATCTAACAAAAATGTAAAAATACAAAAAAAAAAAAAAAAAAAAAAGAAAGGAAAAGGGCACAGAAGATTGCAACATAGCTTTGTTTATCGTTTCTCATGCACGTATCCGTGTCGGAAAAGTCCATTTTACCCTTGCATGGGTGTTTTGCATGTTTCGGGGCTTCCGTTATCATTCAAGAAACAATGTATACCATGATAATGGCTTTCAATAACTTTCTTGATAGACTCTTTCTTTGTTGAAATTTAGTTGGTGAGGGTGTTTACCCTTTTAACCTTTTTTAATCCTACTTTCTTCTTAATGCCATGGCTGAAAATGTTGCTTTCTTGATTCCATCAGTCCATCAGATACGCATTTCAAATCATGCAAAGAAGTTTCATTCTACTTGAAATCTCTATTTGCAACAAATGATGTCAATCCTATTGAAGGGCCCATGTGCCAAGTGGATCTTGAATCGGTAAGTAGATAACAACATAATCATCATGTTGATTCTATAAAAACCAAAGCATAAAAGTTAATTCTTGCACCTTATTTTATTGAATTTCAGTTGTCTAGAGTTCCTAAACCATCTATTATAGAAATAGGAGCTAATGACTTGCATACTCTTCAGAGGATGGATTCCGATACTTTGACCGGGAAAAAGTCAACCGTAGAGAATTCACTCAAGCAAAAACAAGTTGTTGCACATAAGGTAACAAAGCAAACCATATCTTTTTCTCTTTGTAGTAAAAAACAAAGTACATTACTATTTATACAGTATTTATTACCTACGAATTGTCGTTTCCGTTTTTTATATGATTTTTGTTGAACTACGTTGCGTATATCGGTAGCAAAATTTAAACCGTTTCTAAAACTAAAATATATTTATAATCTCTATCAACTTATTCCTATCTTTGAATCTTTAATGGCAGATAGTTGACTTGGAAAATATCCCCATGAATGGACAAGGATCATCAAGCTTGACAAAGCCATCAAATGAACCAAAACACAATTCTGAAGTGAAGAGAAATTTGAAAACAAGATGTATGTGGTGTCTTGTTGAGTTCTTTTATGGATCTGTTGATGCAGAAAGTCTCGCGATATGTCCAAAATGCAAAGAAGATATTCCAGGAGAATTGGAAAATACAGTGTCAAGGTTTTATCATCATGACAACAAGTGATGTGTTTTTTACCTAATGCCACCACCACTTTTCATCAAGGTAATTTGTTAACATTTCTGGGAATATCACATCTTTTCTACTATATTCGGGAGAATTAATTAATGTTAACGAAGAGCTATTTGGTTTCTTTATTTTGCATGTTGGATTCAAGAAGACAACTGAAGAAGCTCGTGCCTGAAGATTTTGGTGGTTGCATATGTATGTAGACTGTGCAGTTTTTCTTATGGGTATAGCTAGCAGCAGATCTTACAAAAAAAAATAATAATAATAAGTTTGACTTGTTAGTATTTAGTCAATGGTTTGCCATTAGGTCTGGTATACATCTAGCAGGTATATCTTAGGCTTTTATATAGAGTTGGGTCTGATATAGGGTTATAACTTATATGGTATGTATGAACTACATATAGCAGGTTTATCTTGTTAGGTTTTATATAGAGTTATAAGGTATCTTTTTTTTTTTTTTTTGAAACTACCAAGAAGCACAAAAGGAGCAATTACACATGATCTAGAGCCAAATAAGGGCTCCAATCAAAGCCATTTCCAATTGACCTAGCTATCTTTCCAATAGAAAGATCCAACACTATTTCCAATTCTCCTTATCGAAAGAAGTCTACACCACTAAAAATCTTATAAATACCGTCAAATCAATACCAACATTGAATATTATTAAAATATTGAGTAAATTACACGAATGGTCCCTATGGTTTGTGGTAATTTGCACGTTTGGTTCCTAATTTACTTTTTTAACTCGGAAGGTCCCTACTGTTTGTTTTTGTTGTTACGCGTTTGGTCCCTTCTATTTGTGTTTGTTACGCGCTTGATCCCTGTCTTACCTAAACAGATTATTATTTGAATATGGAAAAAATGATGGGATAGGTAGGGTAGGGTGAGGAGAGTAGGGTTGAGAGTGTGTTTATTTAAATAAATTAAAAAATCAGGGGTAAAATAGTCTTTTTAGGTAAGACAGGGACCAAACATGTAACAAAAACAAACAATATGGACCTTCCGAGTTAAAAAAATAAGTTAGGGACCAAACATGCAAATTACCCTCAACCATAGGGACCATTCGTGTAATTTACTCTAAAATATTTAAATATTATTAAAAGAAAATATTTAATTCACCCATTGTTTTAAAACTCGTAAGAAGCGTGCACCTTAAGGCGGACCATGGCCGAACTAGAAGCACCGCCTCTGTGGTTGGATTTGAGACGTACGCTTCGTCCAGGTGAAGCGTAGATGAATCGATAGAGGCGGTGCGTTTTTCAGAAACGTATGCCTTGATTTTTAGACTAATTTTGACTTATTTTGATTTAGTCACGATCCCATCCCATGGCCAAATTGAATGCTGGAACGTGTTTTTCCCAAACGGAATTGCTTCAATTTGCAATTGGGATCGTCAATTTGGATTTTGGAATGCCGAATTGGAGATTGACTGGAAATTGATTGCCGACTGAAAAATTGACCACCTACCATACCTACAATTTCCAGTCTTATGCTTTGATGCTTCGATTACCTTAATGGATTCAAGTGACATTCCAATTATCCTATATTCCTATTCCATGCAACAATTCCTTCTAGTATTCAATTTTGCGTATTCTACACTTCGTGTAGAAGATATTGAAATAGAAGCACCAGAGAACTTTATTGTTCTTGGTGAGGAGAATGACGACCAGGTGCATTAGGAAGCCAAAGAAGTTCAGACCCTTGGAGATTCAATTATATATTATTGTAGTTTCAATTATATGTTTAGTATTTTATTTTTTATAAGATATATAGTTTTTATATTTACTTTTTAATTACGCCTCGAGGCGCGATTCCGTTCTTTTAAACTTTGAATTCACCAATAAAGCAATCAGAGCAATTGATTGTGTTTTAATCATATGTTTTTCATTCTTAGATTAAATTGCTGACATCATCTTCTACAAATAAAATTCAAATACAATTATATTTAATTATAAAATCTAAAATAATTATAGAATCTTTAAATTTATTATTTTATCAATTGAAACATATCATTCTATTTTATCATTCTATTTATATACATGATATCAGTTTCTCTAATTAATATTGTTCATAATTTAACTCTCTTATTTATAGTTTTTGATTTCCAAATTCAAATCCGTTTATATTTTATTATTTATTTTTTTTTAAAAAAAAAACTCGTTAAACAAACATATCAATAATTAAGTTAGTAACCTATAAAATCTAATATAATTCCATTAAATCAATTATAGTCAATATTATTTATAATTTATTTTTCAGTATATCTCACATAAAATGAATCAATTTGAGATAATTATCTAAATTTTAAAACTGATTAAATAAGAAACCGTGCATGGAAAATCATCACACGTTCATACCATTTGCATTTGATACGTTTGGTTTCCTTACGTCGGATGCGGTAGAGCTTCTTTGTAGACTACAACGGATCATGCATATCAATATTATATCCCCTAGATCAATAGATGTAGTTTTCAAAAGAATTGGTTTTACCATATAAAAGGGCTTAACGACACAACTTATTGCTCATTTGCCTTCTTATTCGTTGTATGATGATAACTAAAAATTTGACGATTAAAGTCAATTAATTTGAAGTTTTGAATTAATATGGTTGATACCTTTAATTTTTTCCAGATGAATAGAAAATCTTCAAGATGATATCTTAGAATCCCAATTTTTTTAGAAAATAATGATTTCCTTATTCAAAACCCTATATATACGATTACACTGAAGTGATTATTCTTACGATTTTGGATTGAGTCTTATGATTTAAAGTGTTTTTCTTGAGCAATCTTATTCTCCAGTGAAGTATCACTCTGTCAACATTCTTCTCTATAGTTCCTTCTCTTATTTTCGATATAGATGCGTGCCACGATAATAAGACAGAAAGAGGTGTCAGTGGCCATTAAAGATGAAAATGTAATATATAATTTAAGAATAATATATAAAGTGTAAATTGTAGATTTATGATATTTATTTCAATGAAAAATATGTTGTTTGGTTGTTAGGTTACATATCTGGTTATTTTTTTGGTTATTATTTTTTTATAATTTGACTTTGACAAGTTTGATCTAAATTTGATAATTGAAGCAGGTAGGAAAGATATGTGCTAACGATTTTGAATTTGTATTGCCCTATAGAAACCAACCGTAACCTCACATACCATTCCCACATATCTCAGTAGGTCTTAACATTTCCCATAATTCAGCTACAACAAGTTATTGATGCACTTCTTGAATCAATCATCTAAACTAAATTTCATTTGTTAGTTGGATATAGTGATCAAAATGCAAGATTTATGAAGGTTCATTATTATTTATTAGTGTTAACATTTAGCAAATTATGAAACTAATATTATATTTTTGTTCATAACATGTTTTTTTTCTTGTAATAATTTAATTGGTCGGAATATATGTATATATGATTGAGTGTAACTTGAAGAATCATATTTTAATTTTTATAAGGAAAAAATACTTTGAAATCGATCAAATTATAATGTCTGAATTTGATGTTTATGGTTATGACAATTCACATTATTTGTAATGTTTATCGAATTTCTTTACAGAATTTAATGTTGTTGGTACATGTAACAACTTATTGTTGCTTTTTGTTTTACATGGTCAATATGAAAAGAGCTATATGAGACTCCATGAGGGCTGATACACCGAACAAATTCAATTTATAAAGCTACCACATAACATATTTTAATTAAGAAGTTGCATTATGTTATGATAAAACAAAAATCACATAGATCATTTATGTTAAAAATTACATAATTAAAAACCCAAATTACTCTAATATAAATATTAAATACTTTTATCTAATAAGTTTGGTTCAAAAACTCTAAAAATAAATCTACCTAACATTTTTTTATATTAAAATTCAACATAAGACAAAACCACCTATTAATGTGATATGTATTTAATTTATGTTCCCCGCGTTTAACGCGGATCATAATCTCTCTCTCTCTCTCTCTCTCTCTCTCTATATATATATATATATATATATATATATATATATATATATATATATATATATATATATATATATATATATATATATATATATATATATAGTATTAGAAGCTGACATACAATAAATACATATATAGCTTTTATATAGAAAGTAGGGATATGCAAAAAACCGCACAAACCACTCACACCGCACCAAACCGCACCGCATAATGCGGTTTAGAATTTCGTGGTGCGGTTTACGGTTTATAGTTACCAAACCGCGGTTCAAACCGCACTACGTCGTGTATGTATATATATATATATATATATATATATATATATATATATATATATATATATATATATATATATATATATATATATATCAAAGTTTTCAATCATCAAATATTTCATATTTTTCAATAACTTTATTCTATATCACGATGGTTAAATATGATAATTAAAAACTTAAAAGACTATGATATCAAATTTCATAATACATAACAACTTAGCAAAACATTATGTGGTTTTTTTTGTTTGCAATATCTATATCTTTTAAAGGTATGCAATATAATTAATAAATTTTGAAAGTGTTTAAATGAAATGAATAACAACCAAAGTTATAAATTGAAACAACTTATCAAACCGCATAAACCGCACATAAAATGCACAAACCGTCCGCATGAAAGCGCACCGCATAATGCGGTTTAGAGCTTTTGTGGTGCGGTTTGCGGTTTTCAAAAAACTCAAACCGCATGTGCGGTGCGGTTTCAACTCTAAACCGCACCAAACCGCACCACGAACACCCCTAATAGAAAGTAGAAACCGACAAATCAAATATAAGATCTGTAAAAACAACTTCAAAAGCAACTCAATATATTTCACTTTGATGTGTCATAAATTTCATTTGCTGAATTGAGTTTAATTGTTTTATCATTCCTTCAAATTGTTCTCTTCTCATGTTTGTATCCTTGGATTTCCTTATTTCAATCACATTTGCATCATTAGTTCTTTCACGACTCGAACATAAGGTATGTATTTTTGCTTTAATATATTGCATATGTTTCATGTGAAACGTTAGATTTAGGATATTAATTTACATCGTTTATCTTATAAATTGTTTTGAGGTTACAATCTTTTATTCGTTATTTTCGCTTGAATTGCCCCTTTTATAAATAATTTATATTGAAATATTAATATTAAATATAAGAACGGATTAAACTAGGACGACCAATCAAATTTTGATTGCTTCATATATTCTTAGACATAAAATAAGGTACCAACAATTTAAGAATTTGGTTTATACACATCATGCCTAGAGTTGAAAAAAATACATGTAAGTTGAATATGTTACTATATTGTCAATATTCTAGGATATATAATATTGGATAGCAACACAATATTATTCTTTTACACAAAATTGGTAGAAACATTGTTTCATCTAAATAACCATACATCATTTTATACTATTTTTTGCACCAAAGAATGCATCTCATAGTAAGTGTTTTTTCAACCTTATAGAAGTCTTAAAAAACCCTTAAAGCTTATTTATTTATTTATTTTTGCATATTTATTTTCATCTTTTTTGTATACTATTACAAAATTATAACCAAATAATTATTACATTTAGAATATATCTCGTCAAGTGTAATAAACTAGAAATTAATTATGTAACAATTATTGTATTTAGAATATACCTAGCCATATTTAATAAACTAGAAAATAAATACATATGAAACTTGAGAGTCTAAAAACAACACATTAAACTGACACTTTTTTGGTCAAAAGGAATAATATAACATCAAAATTTGTATTATACTATTCATTTACATCAAAACGTTGTACGAAATGAAGTATGATCAAAGATGATTTTATACTATTTTTGTTAAAAAAAAATGAGCTTTGGTGTTGGATTTGCGATACCCTAATAAGTGTCTCCTATTAGGGGCTGTTTGGAGTCGGCTAGGGCCTCTATTATCATTAATGGCAGTCCTACTAAGGAATTTGCTATGTCAAAATGGGTGAGACAAGGGGATCCGTTATCCCCTTTCTTGTTCATTATTGCGATGGAGGGACTGAGTGTTGCCATGAAATCAGCAGCTTCCAAAGGCATCTTTGATGGAATTCACATCCCAAATTCTGATTCCTCCTTTTCTCATCTCTTGTATGCAAACGATGCCTTATTCTTGGGTGAGTGGTCTAAGAGGAATATTGCCAACCTAGCCAGAATTCTGAGATGTTTTTATGTGTCTTCTGGGTTGAAGGTTAATTTCAACAAATCAAAAGTCTGTGGTATTGGGGTCCCGAACCAGGAAGTAGTTAACTGGTCAACTCCATTAGGCTGCGAACCGGCATTTCTCCCTTTTACCTACCTCGGTGTTCCGGTGGGTATGAACATGAACCGTATGGCCTCTTGGTCCGCGATTGTGGATAAACTAAAGGCAAAGTTATCGGCTTGGAAAGAAAAAACTCTTAGTTTTGGTGGTCGGGTTACACTCGCTAAAGCTGTCCTCGGGAGTATACCAACTTACTACCAGTCCATTTTTGATGCCCCGATTGGAGTCATAAAATCACTTGAAAAAATTAGAAGACAATTTATATAGGGTGGTGCTGCTTGCAAAAAAAGTATTAACTGGGTGGCGTGGGAAAAGATTCCAGCCCCGAAAGTTGTGGGAGGTATAGGTTTGGGATCAATCCGATCTTTAAACCTTGCACTTCTTACCAAATGGTTATGGAAATTGAAAAGTGAACCAAACTCATTCTGGGCACAGGTCATCAGGGGACTACATAACCTGCATGGCGGCCATGCTCAGTTCCGCTAAAGTTTCGATGGACGGGAGTGTGGAAAAATATTGTGAAAAGCAAAGTTGTGCTTGCTAGGTTAAATATTCCTCCCGAGGAGGTAATGCAACTGGGAGAGTCGGGGACTAGCTGGACATCACCATTTGTTGTGGATGGTGAATTCTGCGTGGCAACCCTTCGGGATAGAATTGAAGGGGCTTCCTTCCCGACATGCGACGGTGTATTCCCATGGCTCAAGACAATCCCATTAAAGGTATTGGGTTTTGTATGGCGGGCAAAACCAAATCGTATTCTTTTGGCTGAAGCTCTTAAGAACAAAGGAGTTGCACTGCCTTCGACTTTATGTAGTGCTTGCAGTGAGGTGGATGAATCGGGGGACCATATTTTGGTGTTATGCTCCATAGCGAAGGAGGTATTCCTGTCAATTTTCCAATGGTGCAAGATTCGGGCATGTGATTTTCAATCAATCTCAAGTATCCTTGGCTTTGCATATAAATGGGGGAACTGCCCTAAAAGGAGAAAAGTTTTCACGACAATTGTGTTCGCAACCCTATGGTGCTTATGGAAAGCCAGGAATGAAAGAATATTTAAAAAACATTGTTATGATTCGACAAAAAATATCTCTGATATAAAAACTCATACCTATGTATGGGTTAAACATAGAGGTGAATATGATAAATTAGATTGGAATCATTAGGTTAATTCACCATTTCTTTGTAACTGAAAATGTGATAGCACGTGTTCTAGCTTCTTGCTAGTACGATTATGATATAATAATATTTCTTTTGCCGGTTAAAAAAAAAACTCCTTAGACATGATGTATTATTTAGCCAATAACAATAAAAACTATTGGGCTCAAATTTGTGTCGGTATTGAAGAAAAAATGTCACCTACAAAATTATTTAGCCAAGAATTAGAAAAATTATTAAGTGTACATTGACCTCACATTTAATGTAGTTTTGTTACTTTTTAGAAAACATAGTGATATTGCAATGTGAGTCTCTTTTTTAAACATAATACTTATGCACAAAGTTATATAATATCTAAATTTGACTACAATGAATGTGTATATAAAAGTGTCACAATGCCATAAATATATATGAGTACCGATACATTGAATTGGAAATGATTACCAACTTAATCCACAAAGCTGCATTAATTTTCGGTAACGAGGATGTCACTGGTGAAGCTTCAATTCCAAGTAACATCATATGAATTAAAAAGTAGAACCCAATCACTTTCTTTTACCCTCCTCCATGATTCTCTTTATGTTCTTGGTTCTCTCTCTCTCTCTCTCTCTCTCTCTTTTTTTTTGAGGTCTCTTGTTTGTATTGATTGTACACCATGTGTTATGTTGTATTGATTATACTAGATAGTGTATTATGGACATAGTTTCATGATCGGTGCTAAAAAAAGGAGTGGAGTTGAGTTGCACAAAAGATTTTTGATAACAAATAATAACATAAAAGTAGTGTATTCATGTTTTTACTCTATTTAATGTTCATTTGAAAAAACACACACACACATATATATATATATATATATATATATATATATATATATATATATATATATATATATATATATATATATATATATATATATATATATATATATATAAGCACGTGAGACCTTTGAATAGGAACCTTTATCACTTCATAATTTTGCAACTTCATTTTTACTTCTTTAAACTATTGCCAATAAACTTTCACTTTTACTTCTTCACATTCTTAACACTAAAGTTTCTTTAAACTATTACCAATAAACTTTCACTTTTACTTCTTCACATTCTTAACACTAAAGTTTGATGATTCTGTACACTATAACAATTTACAATCCCCTCCCTGCTTTCATGGAACTTAGCTATAACAACTTTTTATGCCTTCAGGTTTTTGTCACAATTATTTAGTTATTTTAACACTTTTGATCGTTACAGTTAAGACATAAAAAACACAAAAAACATCTCGGAGCCTGACTTTCCCTCCTAGTTATAATATTTTTATGTATAAGACCAATATATATGAAATAAAATCAAACTATAAGGACAGCAGCCCAATTTTTTAAAAAGAAATAATAACATAAAAACTAAATATTAATATATAGATTACCCCAAATCGTAGGTATTCATGTAATTCATTCTATAATATTAGAATTGTATATAGACTTAATATTATTTTGGGCCATAATTAAAGGGAGATAACGAAATATTCTTTTAGCTAAATAATAACCAAATATTAAAGCCCAACGGACCAACTATAAAAACCGAGAGAAAGAAAACCTCAAAATCTTGTTTTAGGGTTTTACCAGAAAATCCACAAACCGTCCCCTGCGTCGGTGTAGAACTCCGCCGCTGCCTTCTCCGTCGCCGCCCTCTTCGTCGCTGCCTTCTGGGCTGATTTCTTCGTCCTTGTCATAAGGTAAGGGTTCAAGGATTATTTATAGATCGACTGCTTCTGTACAATATTTGATAAAAGGTTCGATTTTTCTTAGTTTTTTTTTGTCAAACTCAGTATGCTTTTTATTTAATTCCCAGAAAGAGCAACCTAATGGAAGATATATGTTCATGCTAATGAATTGTTAATTGTTTTATTTGATTTTCTGGACTAAATCTACAAAACTACTCTCTAATCTTTCTGATAACATGTTCGAGATTAACTCTACAAAACTACTCTACCCATCTCACATGGCTACTTCTGTTTGAGGCGTCAACGATGAATACGAATTCTGGCAATTTTCACAAAGTTTATTTTTATTTTTATTTTTTTCTTATGCTTGTATGATATCAGAGTATCTAACACCACATCTAGAACAAAGTGACATCTTTTAGGGTTTCAACTTCCGGGACTTTATCCATATAGTTGGTGAAATTTCATGGCTTTCATTCAAAGAATCGTTTTTTTTTTTTTTTTATAAAAAATATAAATACTTGATAATCACCAGTAGAAGAATCTGGCAACTTCACTCATGATCCACTAGTTACATCATCATCATTTAGTCCAGTTTCTTCAGTTTCATGTGCATAACTTGCATTGCTACTACTTGTCATCTATTTATCCTCAGATTTCATTCATAACCTCATTTTCTTTTTGTTTCAGAAAAAATTTGGCGTTGATTGAAATATTTCACAATGAGGTTGGAGAAGTGCTGGTTTTGTTCATCTACAGTATATCCAGGACATGGTATCCAGTTTGTGAGAAATGATGCAAAGGTAATCAATTCTTTTATATGTTATGAAGATTATACATTCATATTTCTTTAGTACACTATAAAACTCATTTATATGATCTTTGACATTACAGATCTTTAGATTTTGTCGATCAAAATGCCACAAGAACTTTAAAATGAAGAGGAATCCTCGCAAGGTGAAATGGACAAAAGCTTATAGGCGTTTACATGGCAAGGACATGACTCAGGTACACATCCTTAGATTTTTGCTCTTTTGAATTGATCAAAAAAATAGCTTAATAAGTTAAGTACTAACTATATTTACAAATTTGCCCTCAAGGATTCGACATTTGAATTCGAGAGGAAACGCAACAGGCCAGAGAGGTATGACAGAAACCTCACAGAAAACACACTCAAGGCAATCAAAACAATTGACAAAGTCAGATTCCGTAGGGAGGAGACTCACCATAAGAATAGGTATTTTTTTTCTTTCTTTAACTCAATTTTGTTTAAATTTATTATATATTTGTATTGATCAACATTTTTATGATGATGATGATGATGATGGTGATGCAGGATGAAGGGTAAGGCTGCAAAGGAAAGAAAAGAGGCTAGAAAGGAACATGATGAGCAACTCCACATGGTCAAAGCACCTGGTGCGAAAGAGTCAACTGCCACACCAGCTTCTAAGGTCAAAGTCAACGTTCAACATGAATCTGCTGATAATCGAATGGAAGAATGATATATGTCATATGCTGTTGTGCTTTTATGTTTCTGCATTGTAAACACCCTTACATTATTCAAGTAGTTGAATCTTTGAAACAATTGGAGTTCATCTCTCAAGTTTGACATATCATTTATTTGGTGTCTTTGATATGAAGTTAATGACTACATTATTTATAGTGTTGCACTTTCTATGCATTTGGTGTCTTAATGACTACTTTTAGTTGCATGTAGTAAATTTAAATGTGCTTCCTGTGGTTGGTTTGTTTGTTATAGTATAATCCTTCAATCTCTTTCTATTAGTTATAGCAATTTCATCCAAATACAAGGGAATTTTCATTGCTTCAATGCAAGGTTTAAAAGTACGGAATCGCGCCTTGAGGCGTTTTCCCTCCGCCTCATGAGGCGTAAGCCTCGAGGCGGAGTGAGGCATAACCCCGAGGCGGAATACAATAT
Organism: Lactuca saligna; assembly: GCF_052625555.1. Taxonomy (NCBI): domain Eukaryota; kingdom Viridiplantae; phylum Streptophyta; class Magnoliopsida; order Asterales; family Asteraceae; genus Lactuca; species Lactuca saligna. The sequence goes on from NC_136421.1 coordinate 257,348,096, forward strand.
ATATATATATATATATATATATATATATATATATATATATATATATACTAAACATGTCCTTTTAAGCTAATTTCACCATCAAATCCATTAGTTATAAAAAAACACATTCAAAAATATAAAATAAGTCTAGAACATCAAAGTCTAAAACTCCAAAACAACAGCCACTTAGGAAACACACACAAAAAAGCACAAGTTAGAGAAAAGTTCAAATAAAATAATCAGCATCATTCACATCATTTTCAAACCGGTCACCCTCGTCATCGTCTAAAACTCCAAAACAACAGCCACTTAGGAAACACACACAAAAAAGCACAAGTTAGTGAAAAGTTCAAATAAAATAATCAGCATCATTCACATCATTTTCAAACCGGTCACCCTCCTCATCGTCAATCAAATTCACTTCATCCCCATCATCCTCGTCAATCAAATTCACTTGAACATTTTTCCTTTTCCTAGTTCCACTTCCTTCCCCAATTGTCCCGCCACCTCTAGGTCTTCCAATAGCCCTGCCAGCTCTAGCACTTCCAATTACCCCACCATCTTCCTCCCCTAATATCCCGACACCTCCAATGTCATCTTCCTCACCATCACTTGGGGCGGCTATCCACTCATCATCCGACAATACATGATCAACAACTAAGGGGTCATCTTCTTTTAATTTAGTCCTCTTAATGAACTTTTGCTTCAACTTTTTATTGTACATGATGTAAACCAAGTTGTTCATTCTTTCGGTGTTTAACCGGTTGCGTCTCTTGGTATGGACTTGATTGAACGTACTCCAATTACGTTCACAAGCCGAAGCGGAACATGTAAGACCCAAAACCTTTATTGCAAAGGACTTGAGCTCTGGAGCATCGTCTCCATATTCACCCCACCATGTAACTATATATGTTTATAAATAACTTAATAAGTAGGGTAAATTACACGGATGGTCCCTATGGTTTAGGGTAATCTGCGTGCTTGTCCCTAACAACTTTTTTTTAACTCGGAACATCCTTATTTTATATTTTTATTACACGTCTGGTCCCTATCAGATGTAAAAAGACTACTTTGCCCACATCTATTTTTTAAATTAATTTGTTATTTATTTAAACAGTGAAATATAATTAAATGAAAACTCATCCCCCTGCCCCCACCCCACCCCACCCCTCCTTATGTCCAGCCATCTAAAAACAACCTCCGGCCACCACTACTACTATCCTCCGGTTACCTCCATCGGCCACAATAAGAACAAAACCAAAGTTACAAAAGAAATATGTGACATCGGAGCCCAGGTAAGCAAAAGTGATGTAAAAATCTGCACAAAAAATCCAGAAAATGGAATTAGAATTCTTTATCCCCTTTGATTAAATATGATCTTCATCATCATCATCATCTTCGATAACAATCATGACCATGACTGTCTCCTGTAGCCACCATCGTCTCCAACATCTTCCAACAATGGTGCGTGCTTCTACAATTTTCAGAGGATGAAGCTAATGAATATCAAACCAAATCAAAACCCAAACCAAAATTAAATTGTTACCTTGTAATCAAAATTGAACAAAATCAAAATCAAAATGTTGAAAACCAAAACCTCATGAAAATTCTGAATGCAAAAAACAAGCGAGGGTTCCAGATTCATCATCTTCCTCGCTTGAACCACCATCTGAAATCATCGATGAAATACACCATGATTAAACCTAGAACCTTCATCTCTACTTTGCTACCCCTTTTGAGCCTGCCTAGTTCGACCATCTTCTTCGACCACCCCAATCTGAGTCATGTTTTCATAACTACTATAACTCAGAAATTGAAAAGTGCCAGCACCCTTTCGGAGAAATCAAATTTCTTTTTTGTGGTTCCTATGAAAAATTAAGTTTCTGAAAATTTCTACTCAGATATGCAGTAAATCGAAACAAAATGAAGAAATCCCATGATTCTGGTTCGACGGTTCGATGAATTCCTACGTCGTGTTTTACCGGTGAGTAACGGATCGAGAGCTCTAATCGGAGAGGGGAAGAGGCAAAGATGATGAAGCTTCGTGGGTCAAGTTTTTCTGGTGAGAAAAGGAAGAAGACAGAGAGGTGCATCGAAGATGGAGTTTCATTATCTCTAGCAGTAGCCCTATGGATTCGTCGGCGAGATTGGAGGAAGGGATGGGGACGAAGAAAGGAATAAGGGGAAAGCAACTTTTCCTTTTTAGGGTGTACGATTAGATTAAAGGTTAATGATTTTTTTAATTTTAATTTTATATTTATTTTATATATAAATAAATCAGACAAATAAAAGAAAATAAAAAAATAAGGGTAGTATAGTCATTTTAGGTCTATGAGGAACCCATCACGCAACAAAAATATATCCTAGGGACCGTCCGAGTTAAAAAAAAGTTTTAGGGACCAAACGCGCAGATTAACCCAAACCATAGGGACCATTCGTGTAGTTTACCCTAATAAGTAATGTAATTTATATAAATAAAAACTATAACTATAATAACAAAACTACTTAATAATATACTCGGTGGACGTGTCAGATATGTCGATAAAGAACCTCTATATCCAAATAATCCTCTTTTTTCTTTGTAAGCAACGAGTTGATCTTCAATCTTCATATAAACTGCCGTATCCTTCACGAGCCTTTCCATGACATCATACAATCCTCGCTTAATCTCCGGATGCTCGGAAACATTGGGACTCCAATGATATTGTGGATTTAAGTAGTAGGCAGCAGCGTGCAAATCACGATGCATTTGCAACTCCCATTTCTTATCGATAATGTCCCAAATTTCTTTATAAGAAGCGAGGTTGTTATCCAAGTTCTTTGCTATTTTTTCTTTGCATTCGTCCATCGCCCCGTAAATAAATCCCATTGCTGGTGTTTGCTCCCCATCAACGAGCCTTAAAACTTGAACAAGTGGCATTGTGGTTTTCATGGAATAAACCACACTAGGCCAAAAATTTCTTTCATCCATAATTTTTTTTTTATCTCTCTACCATCGGGTTTCTTAGCCCAAGAAGATGCCCCCCATTCGTTTGAAACAAACATTTGTTGTAAGTTTTGTTTCGATTCATAAATGCTTTGTATAGTCAGAAAAGCCGTGGCGAATCTCGTGGCAGCCGGTCGAAGTAGATCTTTCTTCAGAATCTTCCGGGATAAACTTAACACCCACTGATGGCTGTAGATGAAATTGCTAATCTTTTTTGCTTTAAGCAAAGCATTTTTATGTTGAGTCAAATCACCGATTTTTTCAAGCATCAAATCGATGCAGTGAGCTACACACGGGGTCCAATACAAGTTTTTTCTCTTCTCCATTAACAATGCTCCAACAGCTTTGTATGCACTAGCATTTTCGGTCACCACTTGAACAACAATATCTTCCCCGATCTCTTCAACAACTTCATCAAGCAACTCAAATATTTTTTGAGCATTTTTTATGCAATCTGATGCATCAATAGTCCTCAAAAATATAGTTCCATATTGATTGTTGACCAAAAAGTTGATCAAACTTCGGTTTCTCATGTCTGACCAACCATCTGATAACAATGACACCCCTGTTGTCTTCCAAGTTGCTTTAATGTCATCCACCATTGTTGTTGTTGTTTTGACTTCTTCTTGAAGGATCCAAGTTCTTAATTCATGCATTGAAGGGGGTTTCAATCCGCGTCCATAGTTTCCAATAGAATGTACCATATTAGTAAATGATGGACTATTGGATACATTGAACGGGATTCCATTCTCATAAAAGAACCTCTCAATATCCAAACAAACTTGGTTTCGATGCTCTTTAGTATTGGATGGGGTAATTTTTATAGGTCCTGGACCATCTATTTCATCCTCCTGTCCACCCACCATCCATCTATCTATTGGTCCTGTAACACCCCTAGAGCTACCAGTTGTAAATGATGGATCAACACTTCCACCTCTGTTGTAGTATGCCCAACTTGCTACGTTTTCTTCGAAGGCGGTTCGAGAAGCTAATTTAGTATTCTGAAATGCTTTCAAAAACTGAAGCATTTCCTCTTTCACTATTTCTGGAACATTAGGACAAGGCTCTACATCTTGGTGTGTACAAGCAAGATGTTGTTTCACTCTCTGAACCCCTCCCTTAATGATTTTGCTACAATACTTACATTTTAGATATTTGTATGCCTTTTTTTGACCCTCTGCCTCTACCATTACTTCCTCACTGTGACCCCAAGCAGGGTCCGACCTTCCACCTTTACTGGACATCCTCACTGTAAATAGAATGCAGCAAAATCAGATTAGAAGAAGTGCAGAAGAAGTGCAGAACCTAAGTTACACAATTGATAGTCCCAAAGAAATCATTTGCTGAACAAAATAATAATAATAATAATAATAATAATAATAATAATAATAATTACAAAATGATTTTGATAGAAGAATAAGAAAATTAACCTTGAATATGAGCAGACCTTCGATCGCCCAGAAGAAGTGCAGAACCAATTCAACTGAAGAAGTGCATGTGAGATGCGATTTTGAGATGAATAGATGAGCGGCGATTTAGATTGAGTGAATGAGGTGATTAGGTCAATAAATGAAACGGGTTTTCAGTTTTATTATAAAACCGGTCAATAAAACAAAGGTAAAAACGAAATCGACGTAAAAAGTCAAAATAGTCAAAGAAAAATTGAAGGCGTACGCATCTGGAAAGCGTTTCGCCTCAATCGATTCCTATGCGCTTCACTGGTATGAGGCGTGCGTATCAAATCTTACCACTGAGGCGGCGCCTCTAGTTCGATCAACCTCCGATTCGCCTCAAGGCGCGCCTCAGGGCGTGCGTTACTCACGTTTTTTTAAACGATGCTTCAATGGAAGTAAAATGCTATAATTGGGTAAAACTTTCAAAGTGCAATGTCTAATAAGGAAAAATTGGATGAGCATTGTAAAAAGCTAAATTGATTCTGCTTTTTGAATTACCTCAATTGCAAAATGAACCATTTCTATCCACATTTGTTATAAACTAATAAGACGACTTATACTTTCTATAATTGGGTAAAACTTATACTTTCTTTCAGAAAGGGAAATTGACTCTTGGAAGTAATTAACTGTTGCGTTTGTTTTTATTTTGTCATTTTTATTTTTTTTTTTAATTTTTTTTTTTTGTAATAAAAATACCATCAAACTTGTTGTTTGTGTTCACCATAACCTTTTGATTGACTTTTAACTTGTGATAGTCGGTCAAAGAGTTATGATGAATACAGACAACAAGTTCGATGATATATTGAGTACAAAAAAGGAAAGTAACCAAATGAGAACAAATTCAACAGTTGGTTACCCTCTTGAATCATTTTCTTCTGAAAAGTTAAATGAAATTAAAGTTGCAAAATTTATCAAAGACTGCAACATTCTTTGGCCATAACGTATATGAAGAGCGTTTCGGAGGGATAACTTCGTTAAAACATGGTCTATGTTATGCTTACTGTGGTTAGCTGTCAATACCTCTCTGCAAAAGGATATGACTTTGTATGAGAGGTATATTTATCAGCATAAACGTTTATCTCAAAGTATCTTGTGGTCATGTGTCTGCAAAAGCTGCATGGTATTGTACATATTGATGTTGTATCTTATCCAATGAATTTGATCTTAAAGCTAAGTAAACTCAAAAATCATAGCACTTGTGATTCAACTTGTTTGTAGACTTGTCTAGAATCCAAAATACGATAAATCATTTGATTGGAAATGTAAATGTAGTCATGAAATGCGTCTGCTTAGTCAAGATTCCCCTAATAAATATTCAAGTCAATTACAAAGTTGCACATGTATGAATAATGTTCTTTGGTGAGTTATGTTTTAAAGAGAATCAGGAATGAATCTCATAAATTCATTAATATCAGCAGGAGATGACGTGAGATTTACTATAAATGAGTAAGAAAAAATGAATCGGGGGTAATCAACTGTTGTATTTGTTCTCATTTGGTCAATTTCTTTTTTTTACTCAATATACCATCGAACTTGAAATACTTGAATGTCATAAAATTGATAGAGATCAGTTAGTAACTGACATTTTCTTTCTCTAAATTCAGGAAATCTTTAGATGATTACTCTGTATATTCACGCTGCCAAGTGGAACAAGACTTGTAGTATTAAAAAAGAAGAAGAAGAAGAAAGAAAGAAATAAACAGAGCGTTTGTTTTCTTATATTCTGTTTTATGTTCTTGATTCTTCTTGATTGACTGGATTGTTTTCAATGATTATTGATCATCACATTCTGATTTCATCCAAATTTTCAATTACGAATTTGACGATCGAAATCAGTACTAATCCAAATTTTCAATTACGAGTTTGTATCTGCAATGATCACTGATAGGGAAGATGAAAGCTCGTTCTGAACTTATGATTTAGAGAGAGAGAGAGATTTTATATATTAAATAATTATATTTAGTTTTTTCTTTTTAAAAAAAATAATTGAAAAGATCATAAATGGTCCCTATGGTGTGAAATGACGAAAATACCCCTCAATTAACGAACAAAAGTTAACGGAGTTAGCAATAAGGACCATCTGTCAAAAGTTTTGAAAGCACAGGGACCATTTATGAGATTTTTAAACCACGGGTACTAAACTTCAGAATCTGGAAAAACACAGGGACCATTTATGATATTTTTTCTATAAAGAATATCAATTGTATAATAGTCCTTCAACCATAAATTGTTTTGTGTAGTTATTTGTAATAGTGCTTTAGAAAAATACCCGTACACTTTATATCACTTTCATTTAACAATTTTAAATGTAAAATAAAATCTATTATACAGTCCTTCAATCATTTTTAGTTATTTTTCATCACTTTGCTGTAACTAACATCGTTTTGGAAAATGAATGATTTCTTTTGTTTTTTTAAAGTAGATAATATATATGAAACGCTTTTACAAACTTCATTAGTGTATTAACTCTTAATTTAGTGAATATAAGTGCCGATTTAATAGAACAAATTTTAATTTTGTGAATATAAGAGTTATTTTAAATATACATAATTTACATAAAACCTTTTTACAAACCTAAGAAAGAACTTTTATCGTACCTTACGGTTGAAATCGATCCTATATAGGATCCTCAATTTAACAAGCTTGGGTTTGATGCAAAACATTATTTTTTAAAACATAAAACATAATTTTCCATAGCCGTCATATTTGACGTGTATATAAACACTAGGTGTGAGATCCGTATACTATACGAATGGATTAAAACAAAAGTTAAATTATAAATTTCCAAAGACTTCTTTAAATATGACATTAGATGTCATATTTGTAAGTTTATTGTCATTGTCTAAAATTAATATTTTTTCGCTTTTAACTTTGGACAATGCAATATACAATTGTCTATATGATGATTTTCATTAAAACAATCTCTTGCCATTCTATAACATTTAACCAACTTATTTAGGGTTGTAAACGAACCGAACGAAAACGAACGAAGCATGTTCATGTTTGTTTGATTAAGTTAGCCGAACAAATAAACGAACACGAACGGATAGATGAACGAGTTTTCGTGTTCATGTTTGTTTGTTTAACAAATTACATCGTTCATTTTCGTTTGTTTATGTTTATGAACAAGAAACAAACATAAATGAACAAAGATAAACAAACATAATTGACCCTATATGAATGTAAATGAACAAATAATATAGTAATGTAATCAAACACAACTAAACATATATGAGGATCAAAAGGAACTTATATAAACGAATATAAACGAACATTCACGAACATAATTGAACGAACAAGACCATTGTTTATGTTCGTTCATTTAACTAAACTAACGAAAATTTGTGTTCATATTCGTTCATTTATTAAATAAACGAACATAAACGAATTTCTCGCCGAACGGTTCACGAATAATTCGCTGAACATTCAGTTTGTTTACAAAACTAAGCTTATTTGTTGAATCCAACATAACCTTCAAAAATTATATGATGTCGATATCAAGTACATGAGAAGATGATGCGCTAATATAGATTTTTTTGTTTATAATCCATTATAAACCGAAATTATTGACTAAAATTTTAAATACATAACCGATTTTCGGTTTCTTGTCTTTTTGTATAAACAATTATGGGGAAATGACACAAATGCCTTACGAATTTTCTAGGGTTTACCCATTGAGTCCCTAAAGTTTTTGTCGGACTTTATGGATCCTTAAACTAGGATATGACATGCACTTTTAGTCCATGTCAACCTATAATAGCCAGTTCACCATGCGACAATTACCTTTTAAACCAAAAAAACTCATATTGTGTCCATATAAAGCAAAAACAAAAAAAAAAGTTTGGGGATCAATTCGTACCAATTTTTTTTATTCATAAAGTAGATTCACACTCAACTCATACCCTCCTAAGAAATCGATCGTTGCTCTTCTTTCTGTCTTCACCCTCGATCGTCAAACACACTCATCGAAGATCACAACCCTCTTCCCCTTCTAATCGATTCTCAATCACAACCCCCTTCCACTATTTTCTTCGATTCGATTTTGGCTCTTCAAGGAATTGACCCCCTCCTTCCTTCTTCTCTGTTCAAAATCGCACAAGCTACCTCTCCTTATCCCTCCGAGTTGTAGGTTTGATGGATGTGAGAGTTAATCTTTTTTTTCTTCGATTTGCAGGTGATTGGTTATGGTGGCTGACTAGTGGGTTTTTGTGGGTTATGGGTGCTCCAATGGTGCCTTATTTCACGAGACAAAGGGGAGGAATAAGGGTGTTTGGATTGGGCTGTTGTGATATTGATTCGATGGTGATTAAGGTGGGTTATGGTGGCTATAATGGCTAAATAAAAGGAGGGTACGAATTTAGTGTGAATTGGCTTTAGAAGAAAATGAGAGTTTTTTTGGTACGAATTGATCCCCGAACTTCTTTTTTTGGCTTTGTAGGGGCACAATGTGAGTTTTTTTGGTCTAAAAGGTCACTGAATCGACTATTAAAAGTTGACGGGGACTAAAAGAGCAGGTCATATCCTAGTTTAAGGACTCATAAAGCCTGACAAAACTTTAGGGACTCAACGGGTAAGCCTTAGAAGGTTTGTAGGGTATTTGTGTCATTTTCCCAAACAATTATTAGGATTTTGTTTTTTTTTTTTTAAAAAGTTAAATCATAACTTTATCATTAATAAACCTAAAATCCAGGACAAAAATATAACGTTTGAATTCCAATTTCTTTCTCATAG